>NC_067141.1:32529150-32873317 GCF_903995435.1 Acomys russatus
AACCATGACAACTTCTGAGAGACTTTGTGTTCAGCTTCATCGTATAAATGAGAGAGAGAGAGAGAGAGAGAGAGAGAGAGGAATCAGGGAAGGTTAATTTATTCAAGACGTATTCAGTCGCTGGATGAGGACTCAGAATCCCAAGTTTTCCTCACTGTGGCTTTCTGCTTCAGTCTTTATTTCCTACTCAATACCATCTTGGACAACAACTCCCATAGTTCATGGTGGAGGATGGAACTCCAGGGCTCAGGCCTGCACGGCAAGCAACCCACTGACAACCATCTTCCTAGTGTTACGTCTGCATATTCACTTTAGTTTAGGTGATGTGATCCTACAGATGCTCCCGTTAATTTTAAATCTTCTAAATTAAACTATAGAAAGCAAATGCAGACAGCAGTATATTTAGCTGAAGAGTTTAAGAGATCAACTCAGTCAAGTTGCCAGCAATCATTTGGAATAAATTGAAAATAATGGCCATATTGGTAGACACAAGTGAGCTTCAATTCTCTAGTCATCTTCTAATATATAATTTAATTTTTTTTCATTATTTTATTTACGGTTTCCAACATGCATTTAAACAATTAACTTCCTTCCTTCCTTCCTTTCTTTCTTTCTTGTTTATTTTGGTTTGGCTAACTTCTTCAGTTTAGAATCACATTGGTAAAATCTTGTCATAAGGACTGGGGCTTTTAGTCTTCCTTTCTCTTAAATGATGCTAATAGGATGACAGTTGCATAATATTTTTTTTAAATCTTGATTTTAAAAGTATGTGAAAGAAATTGATGATCTAAAATTTCAAAATGTCCTCAGTTTGTCTTCAAGTCTATGATATCTAATCTCAATTTAAAATTACCTAAATATAAAATAACCTTCCCTGGAGTAAGAGATTGCAGACAGCTCTGCCAGTGTTACTAGAAAGATTAGCACTCTAGCCACAGATGCTTAGGGAGTAAAAACACACCAAAGAGGGGCTTGTTCTTATATACGAGAAGCATAGAAAAATTATTATTAAAAGTTTGTGCCACACTTGGTGCCTCACGCCTGTAATCCTTTCACTGAGGAGGCATAAACAGGAGAATCACTTCAAGAACAAGTCCAGTCTCATTTATGTAGCAAACTTCACGTCAACCAGGAGTACATAACAAGACCTTGTCTCAAAAAATCCAAAATAAATAAATAAAATAATCTCTTAAAAACCCTTAATGATTCTTCCATCAACTCACTTTATGTTTACTGTCTACTCTTGTGGGCAAGGGGAAGGTGGGTGACTACTGAAAATGCTTGCTATTTAGAAATTGATCTCTTTAATAGATGCAGTTGATTTAGAAGAAAAATTTAATATGCTGTGATTTATAATAACAGTTTAAGGATCTTTAACCTGAATTTTCCTCTTATTACCAGTTCATATTCTCAGGATCCTTGTCAATTGCAGCAGGAATAACACATACAAAGGGTCTGGTATGTATTTTGTTTTATTTTGCTACCAAAAGAATAATTTCATCAAATATGCATTCTTCTAAGATGTAAAAGGGGCTGGCCTATTTTCCTAAAGATAAAAAAATTAAGCCAAGGCTATGCATTTTAGAATATCTGACTTTCAGAAGTGTAGCCGAGCTACTGGCTCATACTAGGTCTCATCATACCTGACTGGATATCTTGTCAAGGCAGTTGCTGGGAGAATCTTGATGCTGGTGCAGTGAATTTTGGGGAAGGAATGTCAAATGGGGTTTACAAAGGTGACCCTTGAAGTTTTAGATCAATGGCAAAAACAAAACAAAACAAAACTCATTGACTGACAGATTAGAATGACTTCTATAGATGTATCCAAAATAATAGGTTTAAAAATTTTACAGAGACTATAGAGATAGCTCAGAGGTTATGAGCACTTGTTGCTCTTGCAGAAGACCCATATTTGTTTCCAAGAATCCACAAGTGTCTCAGGGACATCCATAACCCTAGTTCCATGGGATCTGAAGCCCTCTTCTGATTCATGCAGGAACCAGGCATGCATATGCTGCATGTACAAACATGCAGACAAAACATTTATACACATAAAACAACAAATGGTTTTTTAAAAGACATTTACAGTGAGATTTCTGTCATAAAGCTGATGAAAGGGAACAGCTAAGAATGCAACAATTACCCAAGCAGTGGTGTCATACACCTTTAATCTCAGAACTCAGTGAGGCGGAGGTAGGACGGTCTCTGTGAGTGTGAGGCCAACCTGGTCTATAGAGTGAGTTCCTGCACAGCCAAGGCTACACAGAGAAACCCTGTCTTAAGAAAAGAATTCAACGATTATTTCATTAACTAGAAAATGTCATTTGAATTTCACTACCTACAACAGGTAAGCATCGACTTCTGTAGTATGATCAAGGTAACCCTTCCAAACTCGGACTGTCTGCCTCCTTAGCATCTTTTTAAAAACTCTACCACTAAAATGTACCTTATGTTATAGATGTAGCAAACTTTCAGTTTCTTGACTAGTTTTACTTCTCACTATAAAGTTTATTTAACCGAACCCCGAGAACAGAATTGTGGAGACAGATCTACAGCATAGGAGAAAACAGGTGAGAGGGACATGGCCATGAGTGGCCAGCAGCATTTACACAAGAAGAACAACCAGACATTTGCAGCAGAGTGTGGTGGAAAATGACTGGCAGGGCTTTCCAGACAATGTGTCAAAGACTTCAACAGTTTTTTTTTCTAGGAAATTTGAAGAGCATCTTGTGCACTGGGGAATTTAGTCTTAGGAATAACTGTACTGTTGTTTATTTTGGCAAGGGATTGGAAATAAAGCTACTATAAGGAAAGACACGGAGTCTACTTTTGGCAAAAAGAAGTTGAAACACATAAAATAAAGTCATCGTGACCTTCAAATATTGATGAACTAAGCCAAGGATGCTGATGAATACCCAATTCCCATTGCTTTCTAGGTCATCAGCAGTCTGATTTTTAACATCATCAGCTCTATTCTGGCTGCAATAGCAAGCATAATCGGTGTTATCGGTATCATCAGGAGTGCCTCCTTTCCTTTTTATCAAGATGAAACTCTCATGGTGAGTACTTCCTCTGCTGGTGGGATTCCATGGTGGAAGTGAGGGCCCATTGACTCTGGCAAAAGCAACAGTCATCACTCTAACTGTAGAATCACTTTGGGAAGTTAGAAATGATAAGGAAGTTGGACAATATTCATTTAGGGATCAGGTGACATCTTATTATTTCCCTTCTGTCTGTAACTAGGCATAAAGAAAACCACTCATGTAGTTAGTTCTCAGAGAGGGACCCTAAGTTCCTAATGGTGGGAGGCTCCAAGTCTCCTGGGAGAAAAGAATGTATGGTATAACTTAACATTTTTTTTTTTTTTTACAAAATAGGTTTAAAAGAGTGAGCTGTTTGTGAAATAGAACAGATAGAGTGCAGTTATCTAGAACCATCAGAACAAGCCTCATGGAGTTGCCAATGATCAGCCAAAGTGATGTAGAAAAATAAGAATTTCAATAATTAAATTAGCATATTATAAACACATACATCTGTTCCTTACCTTGAAAATTCAGTTCTTTTGTTTTTTATGCTATATTCAGATTCTGTGTTTGTTTGATATTTCTGGAGACAGGAGCCCTGCTATGTAGCTCAGGATGTCCTTGGATTAAAAACCATTCTCTCAGTGTCAGGGATTATAGTTGTGAGGTACAGGATCATCCTATACATTTTTATGTAAGTTAGATTATATGCTATGTGAGGTTGCTTATGGATCACCAGCGAGTGGTTGGATATTTGTAATGGAGGAGATGTGGCATGCATACCTAACTTCTATATATTCTAACCCCCAGAGAAACTCTTAACCTACCTATCTAGATGTCCACATTGCTGAGAAAAAGGCTACTTGTTGCTCTCCACTAGTGCCAGCCACAATGCCTGAACACAGATGCTACTGGATCTGTTGAGGAGTGAGGAAGGATAAAAGCAATGAATGCAAATATTCTCGGTGCCCACTGAATTGGTTTCTCTCATGTGCCAAGCTCCTGATCAGTTGACTAATTCAGAGGGACCATCTCTGATCACTGAGAGAAAAAGACAGAATATTCACACCCAGCAATTCTAGGCACCATTTTAAGGCAGGAGAATTTAGAACACAGTGCCACCTTTGTTCCTCTGTTGTAATCGTGTGGCTTGGTGAAGAAGATACAGGCCGAGCCAATGCCTTGAACACTAAGGAAGTGGTGCCCAGCACTCCAGTGATTTGCTATAGTTGTGACACTCACTACCAATTTAGTGCATAATCCAGTTGTATTTTATTACAGGGTGACAGAAGTCCAAAACAAGTCTCATTTGCATATAATCAAAATGTGGGCAGAGTTGTTGTCCTCCCTGGGAGCTGTAGAGGAAAGTGATTTTCTTGGCTTTTGCCTTTCCACCTTCTGTTTATATTGCTTAGCTCACCATTCTGTCCTCTATTTTTGAGGCCCACACTGAAGCACCCTCAGTCTCTTGGACTTCGATTCTTCATCATCTTGCTTCCTCTTGGGAAGATGTTATAATAACCTGGACACCCTGCACAGGCCGAGATATTCTGCCTATATTGTCTAATAAGCAACCTTTGTTCCTTCTACAAACTAGGATCTCCCTATTCTGGGGCTTGGTTAGAAGACCAGCCTGAAAGACTATTCTCATCAAATGTCTACCATCAGAGCATAGCAGGCTTGGGGTATGGGGGTCTCTGATAACTTTTATTATTTAAAAAAGTGAGAAAATAAATGACATTCAGGAGAAATTGCCTAAGGGTTAGGCAAAAGCTGGATTTCCAAACCCCTCATCAGGGCCTTTTCTTTTTTGGCATGATAGTCTTGGTTGAGTGCGCATATTCATAACTTGTAATCTTCATTCCTTACGTCCTTGATATGAATCTGTTTTTAGGCTATAGACACCTCGATTGTCATTTTAAATGTGCTAGAGTTCTGCATTGCTGTGTCTGTCTCGGCCTTCGGATGTAAAGTATACCATCGTAGCAACTTTGAGGTGAGTGGCATCCTTGTTTACTGGGTCTCTATTGCTCTGAAAAAGTCACTTGAATTTAGCATTGCCTCTTAGCTTCCTCAAGTCAAGACCATCAGCATCTTATCTTGGTCTTCTGCCCGGTCTTCTAAAGGCTAAATTTCCAGGGAAACTGAGGTTCCCTTTGGAGTTCTTAGTTTCATTAATAAAAGAGTTTAGAACCCAACTCAGGAAAAGCTCAGGAACACATTTATGACAGTTTTAGATAAAAGAAGAAAAAAATAATAAAGCAGGACAGACAAGCTGAAAATCCCTGCAAACTCCAGGCAGAGCTGAGATGGAGAGAGCCCAGAAAGTCTGGAAAAACATGTTTAGGAGTGCCAAGCCACAGCTGTGTTCCAAGGTTATCCAACTCCAGATCCTTGTGGTGCAGATCAAAGGAAAGTACTGGCACATCATCCTTAGAAAAAGAGACAGTTTACCAAGAAAAGAAGAGCTGTCCTTAGAACAGAAGTGGGCTAGTGAGCTGCAGAAAGATCCTGAAAGGCATGCAGCCACAGAAGGCAGCACCCTTTACAGAAGCTGATAGACCCCATTCCTTTTGCTTGTATCTGGAAGACTCACTGCCCCACATCCCCATGCAGCATGCTAGGCTCCTTAGATGAAGCCAGGGGAAGAAGGGTTTAGAATCTAGCTCTGTGTGCTGGTTTCTTTCCTTTCCTTTCCTTTCCTTTGTTTTCCTTTCTGTTCTCTTCTCTTTCATTTTTTTTTTTTTTTTTTTTTCTGAGACGGGTTTCTCTGTGTAGCCCTGGCAGTCCTGGACTCACTTTGTAGACCAGGCTGGCCCCAAACTCACCGAGATTCATTTGCCTATGCCTCCTGAGTGTTGGCATTAAAGGTCTGTGCTACCATACCTGGCGACATCTGTGCTGGTTTCCTTCATGAGCTAATATTTTTATTATTGTCATGTTACATACCTGCATATAATGTTCTTCAATCAAACCCAGACCCATTTCCTCAGCTCTAATTTCTCCTTTCCAGTTCCTATTCTCCTGCCTAAACTGTGCTCATGATGTTGTCTGTTCTGTTGTTTATCAGAAACTTTCACTCGAGGATTGTTGCATGCAGATGCTCTTGAACAACAAGGAGGGAGAAGGTCACAGGGAGATAAGAAAGTGACAGACTTAGGGGAGAAAAAGGCCAGGGAGTAGACCATGAGGATAGTATGCCAGGTGTGCCCTCAAAGCTTCAGGTAGAGAAAGAAGGCAGTGAAGCCCATCAAGTGCTCCCTAGACCTGAGCCATGCTGCTCCTGCTGACGTCCTGTGTTAGCCCACAAAATCAGGGGCCTCAGGGCATGTGTTGCTTAAGTATGTGCATCTTCCTCTTTCTACTGCTGCCCCATGTCACTTGAGTTTGTGAGGGACAGAATGGTGCCAAGTGTCATGGGATTCTGGATGTCTGCCATTCTTGGCCACTGCCGTGCATGCAGAATGTGTTCCTGGTTGCCATGACAACTTCTGGATGTGCTGCTGTCAGCAGGAACAAACTAGCTTGAAAGAACATCATTGTCATTTTCCATAACTCCTTGGTTCAAGTAAGCCGTTCACAGGAGAGTGATGCTCTCAGATGCATCTGCAGACATCTGCTCTCCTGCTCACGCTCTGCCACAGAATGGGTGTCCTAGGAGTACAAAGCCTGATCCAAGGGGCACCCAAGACACCCCCAAGGTGTTGTGTGATTCAACCCAGTAGACAGTAGTAAAAGTGACATCATAAAGTAAAGAAAGGAAGCTCTGAGTATGCTGGGTAACACGACATTTTTATTCATTTCACAGATTCTAGCTCAACCATCATATACTGATGTGACAACAATTAACATCTCCCATGATACTTCAACATCGGTACCACCAGAAATTGAAGGAAAAAAGTTCCAGAAAAGCTAGACAAGAAAACCACAGGAAAAGGAGTCTAATTTTGATGTGTGTGTGTGTGTGCATGTGTGTGTGTATGTGTGTGTGTGTGTGTAATTTCAGAATCAGATTCTCATTATTTGTTTTCCTGGTAAATTAAGACTTCATTGCATTGGCTTTTGGTGGGAATATCAGACAAGCTATTAATAGATAAATCTAGCATTTTCTAGGTCAATAACACCTTAACATCTTCCATTCATTGTATGAACAAGGGATACTGAATTGGCAAAGAAATTTTGAATGCAAGCTGAAAAAAAGATATGTTAGTGAAATGAGTGAAGACTTCACTCATTCACTCTTCAGAGAGTAAAGAGGTCATGCTCATGTACTTACAGGCAAAGTATGCAAGATGATAGGTATGTTAAATTGCTAACTATAGCAGCCAATTTTAATCTCTATGTGCATGTACATTACATAATAACAAAATATGTATTTTAATTGATATGGTGAAAACTTACAATAAAGAGAAGTATTTGAAATCTGACTACCTGATCCCTAAATGCACACACATATACACACATAATATATGTATATATGCAAATATCTATATACATCTCTCTATATATACATAAACATGTAATGCATCTTTCAGTATATATATATATATATATATATATATATATATATATACTGTAGATATATAGAGACTATAGAGAATACACATGTATGAGTGTTTGTGTCTATGTGATATATATGACCTGAAAAAAAAGCAGTTTCATGTTGTTGTGGATTGAATCTTCAATGTCCTCTACAAGATCACATGTTTGAACATTTGGTTCCCAAGTGGTGCTACTTTTTGAGAGATTGCTGAGTCTGTCAGAAATGCGGCCTAATTTGTGAAACTGAGTCACAAAAAGAGTAAAGGTTACACTGCCTTCCACTTGAAAGTTCATGTTACCTTTCTGATTAAAAGAAAATTCAAAGACTCTGTCCTCAGGCTAAAAGTCACTGAAAAAATGTCAGCAACTTGTTCGATAAATTGATTCTAAATATGCGTTAATATTTATTGTACATTATAGAGCAAGTCTACAAATTATGTTAGTTTGGTCTAGCATGGCTTAAATTATTTGCATATTACCAAGTACCCAGTGTACTTCTGCAGTTATTCATATGTCCCAGGAGCCAAAGCTTATCAAAACCATAAATCTGCTGCTTTTTCTTTACTTATTATATTAAACTAACTTTTACTATAGGTAAATCATGACAGTTCTCAGAAATAAAACATTAAACAAAACAACTGGGACTAAAAAGATGGCTCAGCACTTAAGAACACTTGTCGCTCTTAGGAAGGACCTGAATTCATTTCCCAGAACCTGCAGGAAGGTTCACAACAATCCTAATTTAGGTCCCAAGGGATCCAAGGCCCTCTTCTGACTTCTGCAAGTACCTGACACACCAGAAGTAAATAACCCCACAGCCATAAAACCAAAAGAAATGAAACAGACACACACACACACACACACACACACACACACACACACACACACACTCCACCACCATCACCAACATCAAAAAACAGGAACTAACAACAACTGGTAATATCTCTTAACATCAGGCCTCAGATCTCCAATAAAAAGACACAGGCTAACAATCTGGATGCAAAAACAGGACCCACCATTCTGCTGCATACAAGAAACACACCTCAGACAGATTTAGTGCAGAAGTCTACCAGACCTTCAGAGAAGACCTAACATCAACTCTCCTCAAACTATTCCTCAAAATAGAAACAGAAGAAATGTTAGCAAGCTCATTCTCTGAGGCCACAGTCACCTTGATACATAAACCTCACAAAGACCCAACAAAGAAGAGAATTTCAAACCAATTTTCCTCATGAACATTGGTGCAAAAATACTCAATAAAATACTTGCAAACCAAATCCAAGAACACATCAAAAATATCATTCACCATGACCAAGTAGGCTGCATCCCAGGCATGAAGGGATGGTTCAATATACCCAAATCCATCAATGTAATCCATTGTATAAACAAATTGAAAGAAAAAAAACCACCTAATCATCTCCTTAGATGCTGAAAAAGCATTTGACAAAATCCAACACCCTTTCATGTTAAAAGTCTTGGAGAGATTAGGGATACAAGGCACATACCTAAACCTAGTAAAGACAATATACAGTAAGTCTATAGCTGACATCAAACTAAATGGAGAGAAACTTAAATAAATTGCACTGAAATCAGGGACATGACAAGGTTGTCCACTCTATCTCTTAATATAGTACTTGAGGTCCTAGCTAGAGCAATAAGACAAGTAAAGGAGGTCAAAGGGAATACAGATAGGAAAGGAAGAAGTCAAATTATCACTATTCACATGAAATGATAATATACATAAGTGACCCCAAGAAACCTACCAAGGAAATCCTACAGCTGATAAACACCTTCAGCAAAGTAGCTGGATACAAAATTAACTCAAACACTCACAACCCTCTTGTATAAAATAGGCAAATAGTCTGAGAGTGAAATTAGGGAAACAACCCACTTCACAAAAGCAACAAAAAACATAAAGTATCTTAGTGTAACTCCCACCAAGAAAGAAAAAGGCCTGTATGAAAAACACTTTAAATATCTGAAGAAAGAATTAAAGATTTCAGAAGGTGGAAAGATCTCCCATGCTCATGGATCAATAGGATTAACATAGTAAAAATGGCCATTTTACCAAAAGCAATCTACAGATTCAATGCAATTCCCATAAACATGCCAACACAATTCATTACAGATCTTGAAAGAACAATTCTCAACTTCATTTGGAAAAACAAAAAAGCCTGAATATCAAAGGCAATCCTGTACAACAAAAGATCCTCTGAAGGAATCTCCATCCCTGATCTCAAGCGGTACTATAGAGCGACAGTAATAAAAACGGCCTGTTACTGGCATAGAAACAGATTTGTAGATCAATGGCACCAAGTCAAAGAACCAAAAATAAACCCACACTCCTATTAACACTTGATTTTCCTCAAAGAAGCCAAAACCAGACAATAGAAAAAAGGTAACATCTTCAACAAATGGTGTTGCTCTAACTGAATGTCTATTTGTAGAAAAATGCAAATAGACCCTTATTTATCACCCTGCACAAAATTTAAGTCCAAGTGGATTAAAGATCTAAAAATAAGGCACACTAAATATACTAGAAAAAAAAGTGGGAAAGAGCCTTGAGCTCATTGGCACAGGAGGCAACTTCCTGAAAAAAATACCATTAGCTCAAGCTCTACGATCAACAATAAATGGGACCTCATGAAACTGAAAAGCTTCTGTAAAGCAAGGGACACTGTCAAAAGAACAAAATGACAGTTTTACAGACTGGGAAAAATCTTCATCAATGCTACATCTGACCAAGGACTAATATCCAAAATACATAAAGAATTCAAGAGATTAAACACCACCAAACCAAATAATCCAACTTTAAAATGGAGTACAAAACTAAACAATTTTTAGCAGGGGAATATAGAATGACCAAGAAACACTTAAAGAAATGCTAAATGTCCTTAGTCATCAGGAAATGCAAATCAAAACAACTCTGAGATTCCTTCCATCTTACACCTACCAGAATGGCTGAGATAAAAAATTCAAATGATAGTACATGCTGACTAAGATTAGGGAAAGGGGAACACTCCTCCATTGCTAGTGGGAGTACAAACTAGTACAACTACTTTGGAAATCAATCTGGTGCTTTCTCAGAAAATTGGGAATAATTCTACCTCAAGACCCAGCCATACCACTCCTGAGCATATACCCAAAAGATGTTCCACCATGCAACAAGGACATTTGCTCAACTATGTTCATAGCAGCTTTATTCATAAAAGCCAGAATCTGGAAACAACCTAAATGTCCCTCTACTGAAGAATGGATAAAGAAACTATGGTACGTTTACACAATGGAATACTACTCAGCTATTAAAAAACAAGGGACATCTCAAAAATTGTTTCTGTGTAGTTTCAGAAACTACTCTTGTTGTTGTTTTGTGTCAAAATCTCACATCCTTTCTGGAAATTCAGGGAGCTTTTTTTGTTTTTTTGTTTTTCGGTTCTTTTTAAATCCTCAATAGCTATAGTTGTGCATAATATGTATCCACCATACACACCCCTCTTTTCTATAATTATACACATATTTTACCATGATATATCATTTTCTATTTAGACATATTTTGCACCCTGAATAATAGTGGGGTTTTCAAAGACATAAAACTTTATTTAAAAAAAAAAAAAGACTCCTATTGTCTGATTCATCAGTACACTCACTGACACAGTTGCTATTGAATGGTGTTGACCAGTTGAGGAGTAGTAAGTAAAGTGAACATTATTACATCATTCAGTCTAATGAGGTGGACAGGCAAAATCAGGGACAATAGGAGTGTATACATAGTTCAGTAAGATATGTGTGATGAATGAAGAATAAACTGATGAAGAGTTGAATTGAAAAGTAGTCGATGTAAATGTCAAGAAATGATCATGTCTAACACATGTAGGTAAATCTCTACTAAAAACTGGTAGAGATTGGCATGTATGCCTAGAATCTCAGCACAAGGCAGTCTCTGTTACATAGTGGGTTAGAGGCTGACCTGGGCTACAGGAGATCCTACGTCAAAGGAACAAGGAGGAAATTGATTTAATCTGTTAAAACCTTAAGAGATAGTTAAACAAGCAGCTGTTTGATATTTTAGTGTTTGAGTCTTTAATAAAACAATATTAATAACATTATGAGGGAGTTAATGAGTAATATAGAAATCTGATTAGTAAAAGAGCAGCAGAGACAGACTAAATGTTGCAGCTTAGTTTTAGATTTTTGTGCTGAGATGATTATGAGTAATCATTATTAAATGAAGAAGATCAAGATACCAGGAGGATTACTTTGAGATAGAATTAAGGCAAGTTAAACTCCACATGCCTATACTTGGAAGGGAAAAGAAAAGATCAAAGCTAGAAAACATATCAATTAGTCAGAAAAGCATATTACAAAACATTAGACAATAGGTAGCCTACAGTGGAGAAAAGATAAGCAAAAAGAAAATAATTGATCATGAGAGCTTGTAAATGTTGCCTTGGAAAAGAAAAATTAGCAATACTAACCTAAGTGAATGGAAAAAGAAGAGGCCTTTCCTAGATGGACCAGAACATTTGCAAAGATGCTTGGAGAATAGGAGATCAACATAGAGGGTCTGGATGACTAAACAGAGTGTTACTGTTAATGGCGCCTTTGTCTTCAGGTAAAGGTTCTGGACTCAGACTCTGAAACCACTGAGGATGTAAGGGCATCATGAAATCAAGCTGAGGCTAGGGGAGAGCAGCTTTTTGCTCAGACAGTAGAAATCTCCTCTCCAGATAGAACTCAAGGCTGGGGAGGAGAGGAGATCGATGATGGGAATGGATTGGTGGGCAAGACATAGCGTAACACAGCAAAAATACCACTCTTATGTCACTGTGTAGAACTTTGAGATAGTCTTGCATGCGTTATCTCATATACTCCATTAATTGTCTTTTAATACATTTAAAATTGTGAGAGCATGGAAATGAAAAAGACAGGAAAGGAAATGCTGGGTAGACAGATTTAACTAATTTATTAACATATTCTCCTGAAGACAAAAGTGGGTGTGTTTGCCTTCAAGAGGTCACAAAATATTCCTTAGTTTGAGTGAGTGTGTGTGTGTGTGTGTGTGTGTGTGTGTGTGTGTGTGTGTGTTATGAATCAGCATGAACATAGAAACTTTAGCAATGTATTTTGGAGGTATCAAATAATATACTTACTTCTAGGATTTCCAGAGCAAATAAGAGACATTTATTAGCCAGGCACGGTGGTACAGGCCTTTAATTACAGCACTCAGAAGACAGAGGCAGGCTGATCTCTGTGAGTTCGAGGCCACCCAGCTCTACAAAGTGAGTCCGGTGCAGCCAAGGCTACACAGAGAAACCCTGTCTTGAAAAATGAGAGAGAGAGAGAGAAAGAGAGAGAGAGAGAGAGAGAGAAAGAGAGAGAGAGAGAGAGAGAGAGAGAGAGAGAGAGAGAGAGAGAGAATTTCTTCACTTCTTACAGGAGATTGGAGAGATGTTTCCACAGTTGAGAGCACTGATGGCCATGTGAGGACTGGAGTTTCATCACCAGCACCCACATGGCCGCTCACAAACATGTATAACTTGAGTTCCCGGCAGCCTACCACTCTTTTCTGGCCTTTCTAGGCAGTAGGCACACATGTGGGGCACACACAGACATACATCCAGGCAAAATAGCCATACAGAATAAAACATTTAAAACAAAGTTTATAGTAAGATGCAGAAAGTAGAGAAGGATAATAAAATTAGGATTATATTATATATTCCATTAAGATGTATGTAAGCTCATAATAAAATATACTTATTCTTGTTTTCTGCGTAGTCTCTTCTCCTTTGTAGAAGAGGAGAGTCTTTCTTTGAGATATGACCCCAACTCTTATCTGTCAATCATGTGACTCCTCCTGGTTCAGGGAAATAATACCTACCACCTAGAACTCACAGGTGATGTCATTGTCACTGCATCAATACTCTAGCTCAGCCATCCCTGTTGGCATCAAACTTCCAAACAACTTATGAAACAAGGAGACATCATTACCAGCTCTACAGAAATTAAAAGGACTTAAAGCCACACAGTGAACACCATTTTCATACAGTTTAATGAAATGAAAACAAATAATACAAAGATATAAATTATGAAAAGTACCCAATAATAATTATGATAAAGGAATTTAAAATATGAATGGTCCTATAACATGTGAAGGAATGGGAGAAATAGTCACAAACTTTCCCATCAAATGAAACTCAGGCCCAGAGTCTTCACTGCTCAATTAAATTTCACTATTTAAAATATACCAAGCACTTGCAAATCAGTTTTTAAAAGAAAGGAGGCTGGAATATTCTAATCTTATTCCATGACTTTAGCATTCTGATATGAAAGACAAACACCTTAGATGAAATGAGGGCTATGGAAAAATTCACTTCCAGTACATTTTACATCTACCTATTCTGTAAGTGCCTCTTTTGTCATAGTGTCACCCACAACCTGGACAAAGGACATACCAGTGGCACCTCCTTCTGCCTTCTCATACCCAAATTCACCTTATTAGTAGCATGTTTGTGGCATCAATAGGCTTTGAGGCTTTTTTTCTTAGCTAGTAGTTTTTAAAATATCACTGTCAGTATTTCTTAAATTAGTGTTCGATTTAACAAATTGTTCTCACTTATAAATATTCTGTTTAAGCCAAGCTGTTAATTGTTTGGGAGTTTTTTTGTTTTGTTTTGGTTTGGTTTGGTTTGGTTTTGGGGCAAGGGTTGTATGTGTGTGGTAATTTTGTTTTTGTTTTTCAAGACAGGGTCTCCCTGTGTAGCCTTGGCTGTCAGGGGGGAGCTCTCTGTAGACCAGGCTGGCCTCGAACTTACAGAGATCTGCTTGCCTCTGCCTCCCAATTGCTGGTATTAAAGCCATGCACCAGCACTCCAGGCAATTTTTTTACCTTAAAATGTAAGCATTTTCCTTCAATTTATTTTCCGTAAAATTAAATACTATTCTGACATGTTTTCATGCTTATGTTCTAATTTATGTATTTAAAGAGTTTACACATTATTAAATGTCTGCATATCAATCTGTCTTTATGAACTATCTACTCATTATCCAGGGTTTTCTTTCAGAATATGTGACTTCAACTCAGGTACTTAAATGAATGCAATACTAGGAATCTAAAAAAAAAAAAAAAAAACAAAACAAAACAGTCTATAAAATCCCTCCAGTACATGGAAAAGCAACAGCTTTGGGTTGTTGTTGTTGTTGCTGTTGCTGTTGTTGTTTTTAATTCCTCTTAGAAATGTACATGTAGGCAGAGCACTGTATACATAATAATAAATAAACAAAGCTTTAAAAAAAAGAAATGTACAGAGTATTTTTCTATTGTTGGAGCAGAGAAGATCATTACCTAAAGTGTTTGACTACAATGTGTGTGTGTGTGTGTGTGTGTGTGTGTGTGTGTGTGTGTGTGTACTCAGAGCTGCATATGTGCATATATTCTAGGGTGTACTTCACCATAGGACAAAGTATACCTCCAGGAAGTATACACTGGGCATTCAATGAGTTCATAGTAAAGAGGTGATATGCATGTCTGATGCCTCCCCCCATCTCTGTGTGTGTCTGTGTGTGTTTGTGTGTGTCTGTCTGTCTGTGTGTGTGTGTGTGTCTGTGTCTGTCTGTGTGTCTGTCTGTGTGTGTGTGTGTCTGTGTGTCTCTGTGTGTGTGTGTGTGTGTGTGTCTGTGTCTGTGTGTGTGTCTGTGTGTCTGTGTGTGTGTGTGTGTCTTTCTCCCAGCTAGGCTGCCTTGCCTAACCACTGTGGGAGAGGATGCAACTAGTTCTACTGCAACTTGATATACACGGGCGGGTTGATATCCATGAAAGCTCTGCCTTTTTCTGAACGTTTTCTGAGGAAAGGAAGAGGACAGGAGGATGGTGGGGAGACTGGTAGGTGAGGAGGGAAGGGAGGCTGAGATCCAGATGTAAAGTAAATAAATTAATTAAAAACTAAAGCTAGTAGTGAACTCACAGCAAGACTTCAGTTACAGCATTTTCCACTCCTCACTTTGCTTTAGTTGCATATACTTTGACCTTCTCATGGCCCACACACTCTCACCCTCCCCCACTGGGCTCCTTCTCAGAGACAAAGCGATTCCTAGGACAGGAATCGTTTCTTCTTACCTTTGCACATTTCCAGAGCACAATCACAGTAATTATTGTCCTTTCTGCTATGTAGACCCTGTACATTCCTAGAGACTGGTTTGCTCTGGTGTAGGTATGTGGTGGTATGAAAATTACCCAGAATCCTGTGTTGGCCATCTGCTTCCTGTTGTGTACCTAACTCAACTTCACAGAAGACCAGCTATGAAGTTGCAGAGTACTCTGTATGTAAGACACCAACCTCTCCCCACTTTTTGTGGGCCTTTGCCGTCCAGCTGAGGTCCAGAGAGACACATCCTTCCAGTAAGCCAGCTTTCTGTGCACGGAACAAGGAGAGTCCAGAGGGTCCTAGAAACCTACAAGATAACATTATGATGGGTGAATCTGGGCCCAGGGGTTGCCCCACTCAAACTATGGCATCAGCCAATGACAATATGTGCAGTAAACTTCAAACCCCTACCCAGATCTAGCCAATAGACAGGACATTCTCCACCATTGAGTAGAGAGTGGGGACTGACTTTCACACGAACTCTAGTGCCCCATGTTTGACCACATCCCCTGGAGGGGGAGGCCTGGTGGCACTCAGAGGAAGGATAGCAGGCTACCAAGAAGAGACTTGATACCCTATGAGCATATACAGAGGGAGGAGGTTCCCCTCAGTCACAGTCATAGGGGAGAGGAGTAGGGGGAAAGCAGGAGGGAGGGAGGAATGGGAGAATACAAGGGATGGGATAACAATTGAGATGTAATATGAATAAATTAATAATAATATTATATATGTATATATTATATACACACATATATATATAAGAATCTGGCTCCCCTCCCCCCAAAATTAACCACCCCTGTTCAAGCCCTCTGTGCAACCATGCGGAACAAGCTTTTTCCAACTGGCTTCCACAAAGAGAACACAATTCTATGGTTGGCTAGATTCTCCGACTTGTTATACACTACTGATACAGATAGACTTAGCCCAAAAGCCCATAAACTAGTGAACAGAGAAGAAAATAATGGCCTGCATATGGAAAGGAGCCATAATGAAGAATAAAATTCTCTCATTTGCGGAAAAATGTGGAGGCATCGAGTCACTAAAATAAGAAAGACACAAGAACACTGTTTTATATATATGTATATATATATATATATATATATATATACATATATATAAAATAGAATACAAGGTAGTAGGCAGATATTATGTTATACAGGGTTTATTAAATGAACATGGGGGGAGAAAGAAAGGGGGAAAGGGGAAGGGGTACTCCAGAAAGAGAGAGAAGAGAGAGAGGTAGAGGTTGAAAAGGAGAGAGAGAGAGAGAGAGAGAGAGAGAGAGAGAGAGAGAGCGCGCACCATGTTGAGGGTGTCTTATCTCGCCCAGGGCAGGGCCACGCCCCTGTGGCAGGTAAGCAGTGACATCACAGGTAGGAGGACTGAAGCAGAATCCTAACAAACACAGTACTACATGTTTTCTCTCATATTTAGAAAGAAATAAAGAAATGATGAGAGACTGGAAAGGAGGCTGGGAGAAAGTGGAGTGAGGAGTAGAAGAGTGGATTGATAGTTTCCTATCAAGGTTTCCGGTGCTGTGATAAACACCATGACCAAAGGCAGCTTGGCGAGAAAGGGGTTTATTTTTTTAGCTTACAGCAGTAGCCCATCATGAAGCAAGTCCGAGCAGGAAGTGGAAGCAGAAACTGAAGCACAGGCCATGGAAGAATCCCGATTGCTGGCTTGTTCCCTGTGGCTTGCTCAATTTGCTTTCTTATATACCATCCAGTAGTACCTGGCCAGGGGTGGCACTGCCCATAGTGACCTAGGCCCTCCTACATCTATTGTCAATTAAGAAAATGCAGCAGAGACTTGCCCAAAGGCCAATCTAATCGACAGATTCCCTAATTGCTGGGACAATGGACATTTTTTGAGATTTTTTTTCTTCTTTCGAGAACTCACCGTTTAGGTCCTAGGCTATTTATTTAATAGGTAATTTGTTTGTCTGTTTGTTGTGGTCTTTATATATTCCATATATTAATCCTCTGTCAGATGTATAGTTGGCAAAGATTCTTGCCCACCCACTTTTTCCTCTCCACCTGGTTGACTATTTCCTTAGCTGTGCAGAAGCTTTGTAGTTTTATGAAACCCTGCTTGACAGTCGTTGGTCATAAATATTGGGGATTTGGAGACTTGTTCAGATGTCCTTTCCTGCACTTATATCATCTAGGGCATTGACTCTTCTTGTAGCAGTTTCAATGTTTTAGGCTTCAAATTTAGGTTTTGATCCATTTGGAATTAGTGTCAGTGCAAAGTGACAGGGGTCTAATGGCATTCTTCTGCAGGTAGATCTTCAGTTTCCCCAGCACCATTTATCGGTGATGCTTTGTTTTTTTCAGTTTATGTTTTTTGACATCTTTGTCAAATATTAACTTGCTAAAGCCATGTATGTTTTTGTATGAGTCTTTGATTTCATTCCATTGGTCTACCTGCCTGGTTTTGTTCCAGTACCATACAGTTTTTACTACCATGGCTCTGTAACATATCTTAAAAATCTGGAATGGTAATCTCTCCAGCATTGGGTTTTTTTTTTTTTTTTTTTTTTTTTTTTTTTTTTTTTTTGCATGTTTTGTTTTTGCTTTTGTTTTTATTCAGGATTGTTTTGCCTATGTAGAGTCTTTTGTAGATCCATATATATTTTAGGATAGATTTTCTCTTTCTGTGAAGAATGGTATTATGATTTTGATTGAGATTGCTTTGAGTCTGTAAATAGATTTTGGTCAAATGATCATTTTCACAAGCTTAATTCTACCAATCCATGAGTAAACACTGTTTTTCCATTTTCTGGTGTCTTTCTTCTGGAATTAAAATTTTTCATCACAGAGGTCCTTCTCTTCCTCGGTTAGGTTTATTCCTAAGTATTTTATGTTTCTGAGGACATTGTCAGTAGGAGTGTGTTAGTAATCTCCTTCCATGTATGTTTGCTGTATAGGACAGCTATTGATTAGTGTAAGATTATTCTGTATCCTACTATGTTCTTGAGTTTGTTTTTCATTTCTCATAAATGTTTCTAATAATATTTTGGGTATCTCTAATATGTAATATCATGTCATCTGAGAGTGGGAAGTTTGCTATCGTCTTTACCTATTTGTCTCTCACTAAGCTTCAGGCTTTCTTCATTTAAGACGATGTTAGTCATGGGTTTCTAATACATAGCATTTATTTTATTAAGTGTGTCCCTCTAGCCCTACACTCTCTAGGAATTTTATCACGAAGGCCTGTTAAGCTTCGTCAAAGGCTTTTTTGCAACTCTTGAGGTGATTATATGACCTTTTTTCTTTAATTTATGTATTGATTTATTATATTAATCAGTGTGTGAATATTGAGCCATTCCTGTGTTTTAGGGATAAAGCCACATTTGTCATGGTAGATAATCTTTTTGATGTATGTTTGTATTCCTTTTGTGAGTATTTTATTTTTGAGTCTATGTTAATTGGGGAAATGACCTGTAGTTTTCAGCTTTGGTTGTTTTATCTTTACCAATTTTTAGAAATAGAGTGATATGGGCTCCATAAAAGAAGTTTGGGAGTGTTCCTTCTGTTTTGGCAACGACCAGCTTTGGCACAAAGGCTAAACTTAAGAGTACCCAATTGATGGCTCAGCAGATTTTCTCTGAGGAAACAAAGTTTCACTAGGCCCCATTAACTACTTCCTGTGGCCAGCTAAAAACTCTTTGGGGGCCAGCAAGAAAAAAGGGAAAAGAATCACACACACACACACACACACACACACACACACACACACACACACTTAGTAGATGTCTCAATAACTTCATATATTGCATGCATGCATACATACATACATAGATATATACATACATACATATGGTGAATGGAACAAAGCTCTAACCAATCTCACTTATACACATTAACATAAATATATTGGGTGGATGGAGCAAAGCGCCAATAACTTCAAACATACATGTACATTTGGTGGATGGTGCATAGAGGAAAATTCCAAAATTTTCTTTTTTTCTTCCACATGTTATATATCCATGAAAAATCTTTCAAGCAGTACAAAAATTAAAATATAGTTACATTCTATTTTTATTTAAATGAACAATTACAAAAAGTATATATAGAACAAATATGTTCCCCAATACCCTCACATGATCAAAATCTTTAAGTATTATGTATGAAAACATATACCCAAATACCTCCATACATTGATAACTATGCAACTTGTTAGAGACTAACAAAGTGTAAGCAAGCCAATTTCCCTTACTAGCAGGTGGCAATTTGTGGATCAATTGTTTTATTTTTTATCTTAAAGAGTAATCTTATAAAAAACCTTATAAGTATCACAAATCTGTACTTTCATATAAAGAAGCAGTCACTTCCACTTTAAATCCTCAGAGTGCCTGTCCCTCTGTTAATGATGGCTGAGGTGGGTGGGGAAGAAGTGGAAGAATCGAAACTCTTTGCCTCTGAGTCAGTGAGGGAAATCCTGCCACAATCAATTGATCTGGCACACACAGAAGTGGATCAGCATCCTGTGGAAACACACAAGCGAAGCTCTCCTGAAATAAAACATCTGGTCCTTTCCAGTGTCTGGTTAGTAGGTCTTTTTATTTTATTAGAAATTTAGGAGTAATTATATTTTTAATGTTTTTAAAAAATATTTATACTTTGTTCTGCAACATTTCATGATTAATAACATATAGAGCATGGTTTAAACTATGATGAGAAGGTGAATATTTGAAATTGTTATTTTGTAACTTAAATATTTGAGTGTTTAAAGTGTAATATGTTCTCTCTACAATAGCCTGTCCTTGAGTGCTATTGGGAATGCCAGTGGACTGTCAGATATTGGAAGCCAAACACCATCTTTTAAAAGCCTTAGACATATAAACAGGAGCATGGTCTGCTTTTTTTTTTCCAAGCCCTTAGCATTCCCAAACTTGTAAAACAGTAAAACAAATGTACCACACTTTTGAAAACTTCTCTGGATATAGAAGAAACACAATTACATTAATATAAATATAAATCACAGGATCGCCAACCCCAGGAATGAGCTGCCATGGGGAGAGCAAGCATTGGGGTGAGACAGACTGAGCACTTCCACAGGATCTTACAAGCATCTTTGAGGGGCAGATGAAACTGAAAGCAGGGTGCAGCTGGGTTGATGATGTAGTGCAGGGCTCTGCTGTCCATAGAGAAAGCATGAGCTTCTGTCAGGGAATCAACTTTACTCTTACCTTCATGCACAGGACCAGGAGCTCAAAGGTCTCCCAGAAAGAAAGGGCAAATCCTAGACTGAGGCAAGGCTTGTAGCTCTGAGAGCTAGCCAAGTAGAGTGGGATGACCAGAGGGAAGTTGTGCAGTTTCAATAGGAAGGAAAAAGCTGACCACATATTGTGAGTTAATATACAGATTAAAGGGCTTCCTTTATACAGATTAAAGTGCTGCTTTCATTTCTTAAAGACCATAATTACTGCTATCAGCTCCACCCGCTTTGTAGATGTTTCTTGCATGGAGAAAGATTATTTATGACCATCAAGAATTAAAGCAGCCTGGCCCAAGACCCAAGGCAAAGCCATCTGTAAACATCAGTGCTGTGGACCAGCAGGGCTGATCTGGCTCTAAAAGGGTTAATGAGCCTTCCTTAGCTTTAGGAGCCAATTCTCCTAATGACTTTAGGTCAGTTTCCCTGTGGAGATTGGCAAATAAGGGCTTCAATTTAGCTGTAGTTATTTTCAGAAAGGGACAAATCTAATTTATGCCTCTAAGAAATTATTTAGAGTTTATAAATGATAAAACACCCCAGTGCTTCACCCTGGGAGCACAGCAAAGCCGGGTGACGCCAGTAGGCCCCTGTAGGGTTTTTGGTTTGGTTTTGGTTTTGTTTTACATTTCTCAGGAGGTCTTAGGAGATGGCTTATGGCCAGACATGGCCTGGGAGACCAGTCATAAGAATGCTACTTTGCTGCCTCTTCTTCTAAGCAAAACTCTTCTCCAAAAGTCAGTTTCTCCTCTCCTGATCCATCACTCTGCTCTGCTGAGCTATCTTCCTTGAGACTCTTTATCAAAAGGAAAGTATTATTTTTAGATGCCTGATAAGGTGACAACAAAGAAGTTCCTTCCTGGGGACAGGGAGCAGCCAGCTCTGGAACAGACACAGGCTCCTTATCACTTGCTAGTGCCTGACTAAGCACATCCAAATAGAAAATGCAGCAGCAGGCATGTCCTTACCTCCATTCTCAGTGCACCAGATTTAACATCTATTCCTAGTGCGTCCTGTCTTTCCACATCTAAACTTCCCTGGAGTGGGAACCAGGGTCTGAGTGACTGCACAAAATGGAGGAAAATCTGTAAGCAGGCTAGTATTTACCTTAATTTCTCTTGACATGTTGAATCCTATCGATAAGCATTTTTCTGTCCCTTGATTCACTTTGTCCCATGCTGAGGATAAAGGTAGCACACAATCACACAAGAAGCAACTTAAATTACTCACCTGTCTTAACCTGGCACTCAGAAGTGTGTGTGTGTGTGTGGGGGGGGTGTCCTTCAGTACCCTAGATGTTAAACTCTTTTTCATGCTCTAAAAATAGGGAGCATATTTTACTCAAGTCCCTGTTCCAGACACCAGATACCAAATACCAGCTTTGAGGTAGGACATGATGCTGGCATTGATCACTCACCAGACTTTTCTCTGAGGGAACAAACCTTGATTCTCTAGGGCCTGGGAAGTACTTACTCCTGGAGGACATCAGGGAACTCTCTGTGGGCTTGGGGAGATGCACTGGGACCAGTGAGAAAGGCTCTGGGACAGAGAAACTTTCTGGGGCCAGCGGGGGAAACGGAGAGAAAGAAACACACACACGTACACAGAGAGAGAGAGAGAGAGAGAGAGAGAGAGAGAGAGAGAATGAGAATGAAGCAAAGCAAGGTGTAACAAACTCCAACAACTTCATACATGTACGTACATACATACATACATATATACGTACGTACATACATACATACATACATATATACATACATACATACATGTACATGCATACATACATACGTACATACATGCATACATACATTTTTACATACATACATATATACATACATACATATATACATACACACATACATACATACATACATACATATATACATACACACATATATACATACATACATACATACATACATACATACATACACACACTTAGTTGATGGAGCAAAGCTCCAACCATTTCACTCATACATTTAGTGGATTATGAATGGAGCAGAGGTCCAACTTTTTTTCCCCACAGCTCATATATCTCAGCAAAATCATTCAAGCAATACAAAAAAATTGGAAATGGCTCCATTTTATTTTTCTCTACTGAACAACTACAATCAGTATAGGTGTAAGAAGAAATCGTGTTCCCCATTAACATCACATGGTCAAAAGCTTTAAGTATTACATGTGAAAACAAAGTATTCCCAAGAACCCACATACATTTGTAAATAAGCAACTTGTTATAGACTAGCAAACTATAATCAAAAAAGGTAATTTTCTCAGCCAGTTTCTCTTATTGTCAGGCTGCAATTTGTGGTTACAATGAAAGGATCAATTATTGTATTATTTATCTTAAAAGGCAATCTTATAAAGGTCTTAAAAGAATCACAAATATAAATTTTTATATTTAAAAAACCAGTCATTTCTACTTTAAATCATCCGAGTGCACATCCACGCACTAATGATGGCTGAGGTGGGCGGGGAGGAAGTGGCAGAAGCTAAAGTTTCTGCTTCTGAGACAGTGGGAGAAGTCCTGCCACAGTCAACCAGTCTGGCACCCAGAAAGGTGCATCAGCATCCAGTGGAAACACAGCAAAGATTCTCCTGGAATAAAACATCTGGTCCTTTCCAGTGTCTGGTTAGTAGATCTTTTTATTTTTTTAGAAGTTTGGGAGTTAATTATACTTTTTAATGTTTTTTAAGATTTATATTTTGTTCTGTAACATTTTATGATTAATAACATATAAAGCATCGTTTATAATAAGGGCATGAATATTTGAAATCTTTATTTTGTAGCTTAAATATTTGAGTGTTTAAAGTGTGATGTACCCTCTCTACAATAGCCTGTCCGTGGGGACTATAGGGAATGCCAGTGGACTGTCAGATATTGGAAGCCAAACACTATCTTTTAAAGCCTTAGAGGTATAAACAGGAGCATTGTCTGTTTGTTTTGTTTTTTTTTTTTTTTTTCAAGCCCTTGGCATTCCCACAGTAGTAAAACTGAAACAACTGTCGTAGCACATCTTTGAAAGCTTCTCCAGACCTAGCAGAAGCACAAATAACATGAACATAAGTGTATATCACAGGGCGCCAGTCCAGGAATGAGCTGCCATGGGGAGGGCACGCACTGGGGTGAGACACACTGAGCACTTCCACAGGATCGCACAAGCAGCTTTGAGGGAAGATGAAATTGAAAGCACACTTCAGGCTGAGGTTGTTCATGTTTCCTGACCTCAAAAAATCCTTCCCTCAGTTATCAAGAGTGTGCCTTCTGAACTTCAAAATGTTCCCCAAGATTTTCTAAGTCAACGTTACCAACAACAACAAAAAACAAAACAAAACAAAACAAAACAAAACAAAACAAAAAACAACATTTTAACCTTACTTTACTGACAATCTTCATCCCCAAATTGCTTTTTTCTATTTTTTTCCAAGACATGGTTTATCCATGTACCTGCCCTGGCTTCTTTGTAGGGGTTGAATGGCCTTTTCACAGGAGGTCACCTAAGACTATCTGAAAACACGGTTATTTACATTAAAACTCACAGCATTAACATAAGTACAGTTATGAAGTAGCAATGAAAATAATTTTATGGTTGGATGGTCACCGCAAGAACGGGAAATGTATTAAAGGGCTGAGCCGTTAGGAAGGTTGAGGACCACTGCTCTAAGAGGCAGGCCTACTGGTAGGGTAGGTCGCTGGAAGCATTGTCCTCAGAAGAGGTGAAGATGTGAGCTTGGTTATTACCTATGCAAATCAAGACAATTATGAGCCTTGTCACTCTTTCTATTTTGCTATGCAATATTAACTTTTCTCGTTTCCAGCGTTACCTTTTACATTGTGTCTTAGCTGGAAACCTTCAGGAGAGCTGTCAATTTCTGCAGTCATACTTTCTGTTATGCCCCAAATAATGAATTAAATAAATCTCCTTTCTTTATAATCATCCAGCATCAAGTAATATGGAGACTATTTTGATTTAATGTCAAGAACTTAGGTTCCTTAGGCAAAGGAGATTATGCAATAAAAGACTGTGGTTGAGCTTGTCTTAGAGAAAAGGCTTTTTCGAGATGCTTCTTAGACCTAGAAAAGCTCTCTGTTCGTTATTCCTATGTAATAATTATGAATTCATAATGAGTCTCCAACAGTGAGGTTTCACACACACTTAACACATTTAAATTATACACACAGTTCTCTAGAAAAACACTTGTAACAGCAATATGAAAAATTTTTTGAAGGCCATCTACATGGCATTAGTCTGAGAATGTTAAGTCTTTAAAATTGTATATTTGTTATAGTTTGGTATGTATACTTTTTAAATTTTGCTTTTGCTTTCTGGTAATAGATAATTTACAAAATAATGGGTCATACAAATTTTTATATATTATAGATTTTTGTTTATATTTTTGAGAGAATTTTTAAAAAGTACATTTTCAAACTTATCACAATAAACAATATTATTTTCTTGTTAAAAAAAACTGTAAGTGGGAGACACTCCTTTTGAGTATATTTCACAATCAATATACACACTCCGGTTAAGGAATCGAAAGTCAGTTAAAGGTCTTTATACAAAAAATACAAAAACAAAAACAAAAAAAAAAAAAACAAGAAGTAGCTGTATATTTTTAGAAATACATATTACATCCTTTATAATTTAGAAAGATGCTAGAAGTATGCAAATTTAAGCTGAGTGAGCTGTTGGGTATGGGGTGGCCACTGGTTCCCAGAGCCTGGCCCTCATCAGAAACAGACAGCAGGGATTGCAAGCTGGAAGAAGATAGCTACAGAGATTTGTCTTCCTAATTTTCAGCATGGTGGCTTTTAATTTACTGGATGAATCTAGGACATCCCAATGAAAAAATGAGAACAACTTTCACTACACACACTATTGCTTTGAATTGGGGTTCAGTGCACCGCCAAATGTACTTTAGGGGGCAGTTTTTGATGCAAAGGACAAGGAAAAGACAAAATCTTGTTAAAGTGGCAGCAATAACTTCTCCTCCAGGATCTGTGACCTCACTAGCCACAGGTTGTGGTTAGGTGTACAGTACCAGGCATGAATTTCCTCCTAGTGAGTATCCTTCAAGGCCATTTAGATAGCTTGTGGTTACCTGTGAGGTGTAAGTGCCACTGTATTCTTGAGGATATTGTGCTATGTTTACCCTTAGACCCTTAGATTAAAATCTATAGGCAGTTACTGGCTACTAGAGAGGGAGGACCAGTCTTCTCCAGCAACTAGCTCCTTGGTGGGTGAGCCAATCCTAAGTGATCAACCCTAAAGACATATACATATGAGCAACATTAAATGAAGACAGCTCTGTGTGTGTGTGTGTGTGTGTGTGTGTGTGTGTGTGTGTGTGTGTGTGTGTAACATATGCAACTATAACAATACTAATTAAAGGCAAAGAGGTCATAAATATGAAAGGGAGTACAGGAACATGGGAAAAGTTGGAGGGAGGAGGAGATGGGGTGAAAATAATATAAACACAATACTCAAGTATGAAATTCTCAAAAATAAAATATCAAAGAAAACATAAAGGCCTTAAGAAGGTCCGAACCAAGCACTATATGAAGTTGTTTTATTTTCTATTGTTTCTCTATCCCCAGGACATCAAAAACCTGAAGGCAATATTTAGATTATTGACTGATCATTTCACACACACTCTTAATAACCTTCTTTCATAATGTTAATCTCACTCTCCCACATACTACTCAATAATCCACCAGTTAAGACAATAGCTGCTCCATGCAGAATTTGATGGAGATACATGGGAGGGAGGCTGAGCACCCAGCCTAACATGCTTAGTCTGCTCCTGAAATGGAGTGTGAGCCGGACTAGGTCTCAAAGCATCCTTGCCTTCGTTTAGAAGACACGCAGGCCATGAGCTGAAGCCGCTGATGCAGATGGTCATCAGTGAAGACACTTAGTATCTCAAAGATCAGAAAGAAGCTTGGAAGCAATTGTGCCCAAGGCACTCTTTCACAGATGAAGGCACAGTGATCCAGGGAATGTTAATAACCAGAATTCACACCTTAATGAAAAAGCTAGGAGAACACTCTGGATTACTGGATCTTTTATATGTATAGGTGTTTTGTCTGCTTGTATGTCTGTGTGCCATGTGCATTCTGGTACCCAAAGAGACCAGAGATGATGTTGGGTACCCAGGAATTAGAGTTACAGATGGTAGTGAGTTGCCATGATGGTGCTAGGATTGCTCTGAGTTTTGAAAATATTGCAAGGTCCCATTGGCAAAACTATGTCAAAATATGAAGTACTAATTCTAAAAAATGGTGCTATTAGACACACAAAGCAAGCAAATTGTATTAAGTATTTTAAGTGGTATGTAGCATGACTTGGAAAGCATTGAAGGTTGAATTTTAATATCTCATGAGTAACCACAGAGTGGAAATCAATGAATAAAAACTATGCTCTTGGGTATATTGAAATGAGGGAAGAGCCGGAGCTACATTTTGCAAATTTTGTGTGAACATTTGGGTATGGACACAGAAACGTCTGGAGATTCAGCCTGTCCCTTCCTGTGATGGATTCATTCTCTAAAGGCAGGCTGTGTTTAACATTGGGGGAAAGATCTTATGAATCCAAGTGTGGTGGGGTTTCATTTCTCTGTACCACCAGTTTCTTCTGCCAAAGAATAGGGCAAGAATGCTCAGAAGGGCAGTCTGGGAGGTTTGTTTGGTTGTTGTTGCTGTTTTGTATTCAGAGTCAAAGCATTTAATTTCTTATTGAAAATGTGTCCAATATATTCTGATCATGGTTTCCCTTCCCCATCGCCTCCTACATCCTCCCTACCCAACTAAGTTCAAACCTTCTTTCTCTGCCTCTCTTTCTTTAGAAAATAACTAGGCAAATTAAAAAAAAAAAAGAATAGAAAACAAAACATCCTGCCACATCAAAACAATCATAAAACAAAAAACAAACCACCCTAGTGAGCACAGTTCTCTTTAAGAGCTGACTCCGTTTTCTTTTCCAGCTGTGGGTGCACCATCATGATTCCACAGGTAGTGGCCAATGAGAATGTGATGGTGATTTCTCCAAGTGGAATCAACATTCCCCAAGCAGACAAACCCCAGCCTACTCCCCAGAGGCAAGACAGCCTGAAGAAACGTCTAAAGGCAGAGGTCAAAGTGTTGGCGGTAAATCCCACTCTGAAATCCCTGGCGTCTGTGGAAGGCAAATGGAGGAGACTCTGTGTATTAGAACTAGAAATAGATTTAGGATGTAGGAAACCTTCGGTTTAGACAGAGTGGTCAGAGTGGTCTGTGGATCTGTGGAAGCCTTTGGCCAGCTGCTTATATTACTAAAACTTGCCACAAATTGGCAAGTCTTTGCCCTTAATGTCATGTACTTAGAAGGAAACAAACTCCCATGATCTCATCCAATGCACCAATGGGATTTTGTTGTTTAATTCAGTTTTTGTTTTGCCTTTTTGTTTGGAGAGCACTTGCTAGTATTTTCCTAACCCTGAGTACACGTAACAGAGACTTAGAAAATCACTTAATCAAAAAATTACAAGAGCTGTGAGTCCATGAGGTGAAGGAGGATGTCAGGAAAACAAATTTTCCCTTCAACATAGAGGCAGGGGATGCACAGAATGGCCACCTGGCCCAAAGGTGCCATGGAGCTGGCCAGATAGATTGGCTCTGTGTGGTGCTCTGGTGATATGGGGAGAGAATTCCACATTCTAGTGGTCGGAGTGAGAGGGCCTTCAGATGCCTCTTCTTCCCACAAGAGGGAGGAAGAGACTTGCTAACCATGGACTCACAGCTCAGCACTGGACAAGAGCTGCTAGGAAGGGCTTTGAGTAGCCAAAGGGCTCAAGGACAGTAATGCCTGAAGGTGGCCTGAGGCTTTGGAAGAACCACATACCCTCCAGAATGAATTTTCCTCTCTCACCCCGGAGCTCTGTGTGTGTGTGTGTGTGTGTGTGTGTGTGTGTGTGTGTGTGTGTGTGTGTGTGTTGTGTGTGTGTGTGTGTGTGTTGTGTGTGTGTGTGTGTGTGTGTGTGTGTGTGTGTGTGTGTGTGTGAATGTTTGCTCACTAGGATATTGTAGAAAGTGACCATGCATGAACACTTTGGGAGGAGTGGAGAGGTTTCACTGCTCATTGTTGGTTTAATCTCTCATCTTTCTTCTTTCAACAGGCAATCCAAATCATGTGTGGTATGGTGGTGTTGAGTCTGGGCATCATTTTGGCTTCTGTTCCCCCCAAAGAACATTTTACCTCAGACTTCTCTGCTCTGTTAAAATCTGGCTACCCATTTATAGGAGCTTTGTTTGTAAGTAGACTTCTGTATGGAGTAACATGTACAGGACCGAGAAGGGAGATGTCACCTGGCTGCATTTCTGTCTACTGGGACCAAGGGGTTGATGGTAGATCTCGTTCTCCTCTCTGTCAGCCACAGAAAGTCTTAGTGTAGGAGGGCCAAGGTTATGTCATTCTGAAGATTTTTTTCATCTATTTCAAATAAACATTTCTTGTGACTATCACCTTTTCAGCTCACCTATTGACCTATGGTGAGTTTAGAGTGGTCTCTTAGGTTTAGAGAAAAGTCCAAGAAGTAGGATCCAAATGATCTAGAAATTTCTGTAGAGTGCAATGACACACAGGAAGGAGCACTCATTCTTATGATTGGGCTTTGATGGAGGCACTTAGAGTGATGGACTAGAAATTCCACCGAGACGCTCCATTTCTGGGGTCAGGAAGTCATGAAGGTCCTTTTCTTAGAGGACAACTCTCCTCTAGATTTTCGGGGGGAGGCTTACTCACAAGTGAGGTTTCCTGTCAGTGTGGCTTTCCATTAGCTTGGTAACAGGTTTCCCCCAATATTTCTTTCTTTGATGCGCCAGAGCTCTCTATCCCAATTGTTTCTGCTTTAGTCATCTTGGGTGAAAATGTCTGATTTCACCGATTGTTCATGAATGTCTTGTTTCCATTTAAAGACACTGTGTTTCACCAGGTGTTCTGTCTCCAGAATTACACTTCCTTATTTGGGTCTTTTCAGAATCTTGTCCTTAGTGACTTTGAGAGTTTCTGAGTTTTGCTTGCTAGGATTTTTGTGAAATATTCCTAAATTTGAGTTTGTCTGATATCTTGTTAATCTTTCATTGAGCACAGAGCAGTGACTGTTAAGTTGACAATGACAGCAACGCCTTGCCATACTGTCAGGTTCCACAAAGGGTGTGTGCTATATACATCATTTCACTATTTACTTAGCCCTGATCATGATGTCGGTGTGGTTTCAAGGCCAGTGCTGTTGCTTTCCTTTTCTCTCCTCACCATAAAGTGCTCTTTACACAATGCAACCTTTCCCTTCTTTTTGTTCTCATTTATCTGGTTCTCATTTTGAGGAGCAGTTACTGAACATCTCATTTCTTTTCTACCAGGTTTGTCAATAACTTATCATTTTCCTTTATAAAAAAAAAACTAGGGCAAATCTCTCTCAAGTTACTACAAAAACATAAAAGAAAGAGGTACTTTTCCAAACTCATGTTAGGACACCAGCATTATCTTGATGCCAAGACCATGACAAGAAATGACAAATACAGGCCAACATCCTCAAGGATGTAGCTGCAAATCTCCTCACTAAAATATTAGCATGTTAAAAATTGCACATTAAAAAGTTACTTCAGCACATTCAAGTGAGATTTATTGAAAGAAGTGTGCATGGTTTATATATGCAAATCAGAGTGTCAAATTTCTATTAACGAAAGGAAGGAGAAATACTTCACAGATTATTTTCCATTCTCCATCCCTATAGTCCAATTGCCCTGACGCTCTAAAATCATCTAATTCCAACTTTTCCTTTCCAATTAACAAAATGTGTTTTTGCTATCTCTTAAAGTCTTTATGAATTTTACTGGGATAGATTTCTGCTCTTGTCTACTTTTTCTTGTGTTTTCTAAATAGTACACGGGAAAAGAGATACCTCTGTGAACCTGTGTATGTGTCATTGGTCATTTGTTCCAGGAGAGTTTGTCATACACACTGTACACATAAATTGAGCTGACAGTGATTTTTTCTTGTCTGAGCAGTTTATCATCTCTGGAATTCTGTCCATCATCACCGAGACAAAGTCAACAAAGGCTTGGGTGAGTACAAGAGCCATTTGCCAGCACTGAGGAGCATGACACCCAGAGGACACATCAGGGCCAGGCTCTACAGTGATGACCTATTCTATCTGTGAGCTGATTCTGGATTCTCCATATCCCAGTATAGAGCACCTTCTTTCTATCATAGTGACCAAAATCACAGGGTGACTGACGTCTGAGACCAGTGCCTAGGAATCTCATGTAGAAATCCTGATTTCTTTTTTTTTTTTTTAATTTATTCTTGTTACATCTCAATGTTTATCCCATCCCTTGTATCCTCCCATTCCCCCCCCCCCCGCATTTTCCCATTATTCTCCTCCCCTATGACTGTTCCTGAGGGGGATTACCTCCCCCTATATATTCTCATAGGGTATCAAGTCTCTTCTTGGCTACCTGCTGTCCTTCCTCTGAGTGCCACCAGGTCTCCCCCTCCAGGGGACATGGTCAAATGTGAGGCACCATAGTATGTGAGAAAGTCATATCACACTCTCCACTCAACTGTGGAGAATATTCTGACCATTGGCTAGATCTGGGAAGGGGTTTAAAGTTTACCTCCTGTATTGTCCTTGGCTGGTGCCTTAGTTTGAGTGGGACCCCTGGGCCCAAATCTGCCTATCATATTGTTCTACTTGTAGATTTCTAGGACCTTCTGTATCCTTTTATTTTGCTATTCTCCCATGCGTCTCTCATTTAGAGTCCCAATAGGATGCTTTCCCCTCTGTCCCAGTTTCCTGGTAAGTGAAAGCCTTCACTTACCAGGAAATCCTGATTTCTTATGATGCCATTGTGTAGGCAACAGGCTGTGATGATTAATCTTGACCATCAACTTGGATGGACTGAGAAGCACTTAGGAGATGAATAAAGCATACCTCTGTGGCTTTTCCATTTCCAAAATGGGATGGTTCTATCCCATAAGGTAAAAGCCAGATGGAATAGAAAGGAGAAATTGAAATGTGCCTAGCACAGACATCCTCTCACTAGGCCTCCTTGACCACCATGACAATGCCTATGACTATGACTAATATCTGTTCTATTCTGCCACAGGAGTCCCATGATGGTCACCTAAGCCTCTGAAACTGAGCCAGATATACTTTTTGCTTGAGTTGCTTATATGATGTGCTTTGTTATGGCAATGAAAAGTCTAGCACAAGTTTTCAGGTTTTCCTCTTCAGAAGCAAAGCTAATGTCTTAGCTTTGTGTAATACACAAACTCCTTAGTGTAAAGGAGTTGTTTTTGTTGTGTTTATATCTATAATGTCACCACTTAAAATCCGTGAGAATTCCCATACAAAACGCTCGTTAGAGAATCATCTCTCATCTATATCATAAAGGTGATCTTCTTGCTGGAACTGCATATACATTTTAATTGAGATGCAGACTATTTGAATTCTAAAAATCTCAGTACTTTTTGTTTTTTTAGCTAAGGGATTCATCTTTACCTACTTTTCACCTTTTCCAGAGGAAAAACTAAAGTCATGAGGAAAAGAAAGCTGGACTGTAGGAAGAAGCTTTTGAAATCTGTAGACTCACCTAGTCATCAGTCAGTTCACGTTCCTCAAGGAGTTGATTCAGGAAGTCATGGAAGAGAATGCCATGTAATGCAAGAGTCTGGGGATTTATTTAGTAAGAGCTGACTGATCCAGTCTCCCAAATACACAGAGTATTAATTACTTCTCTGTTGCTGTGGTAAAATGCCATGACTAACAGTAACTGAGAAAGAGGTAGTCTCTAAGTAGGATAAGGCTCATGAAAGATGCTTAACCAATGCTGGAAAATGTCTTTTTATAGAGGCTACAGAAGAGTGCCAGAATAAACCTAGTTTGTTCTAGAAATATACATACTATCAGCATCCTGATTGCAACTGTTGTTCAAAGCCTCCAGGATTTTGATTTTAGTCACAATTTGTGCAAAGTAGCACCCAAAAGCTCGAAGTTCTAAGTGACTTATACAATGTGTCTAAAATATAAGTGACCTGAAATTATATCACACTCTGGTACAATACAACTGGGTGCACCTGGAAATACCTACCTGTAACCTTAGCTTTCAGACAGGTTGTAGGTGAATTTTCGTTTTCTATAAGTTGAAGAAGAAAGAAATCCACTAGTGAGAAAAGTGTGTTTATTTCACTGATACCATAAATGTTGTAGAGATAAGAACACTGGAAGTGAACGATCAAGAACAGCGAGAGTCCGAGGACCTCGGCACTGTGGCCTCAAGTTACAAACAGCTAGTCCCATTTGTTTGCTTCACAGTTTCCATAAACAATACCATCCTTAGTCACATGTCTAGATCTCTGTCTACCTCCATCCCCATGTGACCCTGGTTAGTCGATTGTCAGACTTTCCACACACCAAAGCGTACCTGACCCTGGGAACAATGCCCCCATACTCACCTTTAGGTGCCTGAGCTTCTAAGAGAGGTAGTGTGTAAGGAATACAGTGTTTCACCTGGCTTTTCTGTGAGGTTGATGCATCCAAGGATGGGGGATGGGAAGGATATGTTATTCTGAGTATAGTAGCCAGCATTAGCTGTGTCCAGTTTCAACTCTTGAGATAATTCAACTCAAAAAGAGGAATGGTTTATTTGGGCTCATATTTGAAGGGTTAGTAGAATATAGTTTTGGTGGATCTATTTATTCTGAGCTCGTAGACAGGTGGTGAATGTCTCATGCTAAGAAAGCAAAAACATGTACCACATGGCAGCTATGAAGAAAAGGGAATAAGATGAGCTCTTCTCAGATGACCAACCTTTGGTCAGGAGGCACTTTCTGATGGTTATGACACCTCATGGTATCATCTACCTGGGGGTTAGGTCTTCAATACATGAGTCTCAGGCCGTGTGTCGTCCAAACTGTAGTATTTAGATGTTAAGGGACAGGGAACATAGCTGGTGTCTGCTCCTCCTCTGCCTCCTCCCTCTCCTCTTCCTTTGTTCACACTGTTTTGAGACTTTTCCAGTTTTACATTTTAGAGGTTCATTAAATGTCACAGGTGAAGATTTTTCCAAGGAAATGTTTTTTTTCTCACCATGGAAATCCTGTTTATCTGCCCCTTTGGTTTTAGGTTTGTGCATGCCCTGACATTCTTTGGGCCCAATACATGTAGTGATGTTTGGATAATGTGATTTGTGGGGGAAATGGGGAATGAAAACCCAGGGCCTCTACTCTTTCCAGTGGTCACAATTAGGAGTTGGGGAGAATAGAGAAATAAAAGTATTAATCTTTTGGCTGCTAATGAAGTCAAATAAAGAGAATTTGTGCAACATTTTGGAAAAGAGGTGTAAGTGAAGCCTGCTGCTCATTTCAGGTAGGTGGCAGCCTGGCCATGAACATCATGAGTGTGGCCTTTGCGTTCGTCGGCATTGTTATCCTCTCTGTCAACCTCGGTGGTGTGCAACGTGCCACAGAGCAGTGCGATCCGAAACTTAGACCTACTGAACAATCTCACTACAGACCTTCCGATGACGCATACAGCAGTGAATGCTCCACCACCAAGGCTGCTCTGACTGTGCGTATTTCTTCAGGCTGCATTGACATTTTTAGTTTGGGGAAAATAGTGCTCTTTTTTCTATCTTTTGAAAATCTTTTGCTCTGTCTGGTTTGACAGACAGGTAGGGAAAGGTCAAGGCTGAATAAAGCCGAGGTAAACAATGTTAATGCTTTTAATCTCAAATCATTTTTAACCCCAAAATGATTCTGAGCCAAAAGCATTAACACGCTTTCCAGAGAGCTGGATATGTAGATTGCACATAGATGTTTTTAGCACAAGGAGAAGCATTTTTAAGTCTGTAGTTAGAAGACATCCAGAGGAAATCAAAATTTTTATTTTGTGACCATAATAATAATAGCAGTATTTTACCAGAGCTAGATTAATAGCTTATGACAATTCCATTTGTTTTTAAAATTCTGGATTTTGAAGTATTATATCATTAGCATTGTGAGGAAAAGAAATCTGAAGCATTTTTTTTTTCATTTTTTTATTATACTTTAAATCACATTCTTGGGCCTTTTCAAGTTGTCTTTCCATACCATAAAACACATTCTTAGACATTTAGAATGTGCATTTATACATCTCAAAACACTTATTTATTTATTTATTTATTTATTTGGTTTGGACCTTTAGAACTCAAAGAGACTTAGGAGCTCTAGAAATGTGAGGCTTTTGGAAAAGGGAGGGTCCCAAAAGAATGACAGAAGGTAAAATTCTTAGTAGGCAGAATTGGCAGTGTAGAGGGGCACCGGTGGTGGATCAGGGAGATGATGACATGATGGGCACCCCAGTGACCACAGAGTGGCCACCCCAAAGAACACTGCAGATAGGTAGATGGTTAGATACAGTTGAGGGAGGAAGCAGATGAAGAGGCAGGCCCTTGATTCAAATTTGGTGAGTGGCAAAGGCCAGCAGAAAGGAATGATCCATATATAGCCGAGCCCCACACTAGGCCGCAGAAGAGAGATGAGAGCAGGGGCTGTTGGCTCTGTCCTGTTGGCCACTTCTCCTCTCTGCTCCCTCATTGAGTGAACAGTGTAGTCAGGGATCCCTGCCCAAGAGGGGTCAGAAGAGGAAGTGGTATGAAACAGTTGTGTCGATATAGTTTGTCTTCTTCATTCTCTTCCTCCAGAGAATGAAGGGACCAGACATTGATTGCACCCCATTTCTAGGTTAGGGAGGATTTATTTGCCTTCTTGACTGTGTCTCTGATGGCGGAGATGGTTTCATCTCTACAGTCACCTCCCACCCAGGCATGAGGGCATTGGCTGACTCAGTCACACCCACCTCTCCTCTCCTGAATTTAGGGAGTCCTTTCCCTGATGCTGATCTGCAGTGTGTTGGAGCTTGGGCTGGCTGTGCTCGCTGCCATGCTGTGGTGGAAACAGGGTCATTTTAACTTCTCTCAGGTGAGTATGCTGGCGGCCCCCCTCAATCTTGCCTGGTGTTTCTTTAGGATGTGTTGATCTATGCTGTCATAAATAGGAGATAGGATGACATCAGTCACCATGACATGAACACCAGGTGATTTGGACAGGGAGGGAGGACAGTAGATAAAGGCATAGAAGGCAATTTTGTAGCTGATGAGGATTATCTGGACATGAAAACATGTGAATCTAACGCATCCCCTGGTTCTTTCCTTCCCTTCTGCAAACAAAGGATGTGAGGCTCTGGGAAGTTTAATGTGTCTCCTGGCATCATGATGAATCCTCCTGTATTCAGGGTGTTGGAGCCTGGCTGCCTCCCTTCTAACTAGAAATACTTTCTCCTATAGTGAGTGACTAGTCTCTTTAACGGACTTGACTTGGTAAAAACCAATTGCACACTTGGATGTCTTCCTTCAGCACCTGAGGCTCTGTTCTCCTTCCTCTGATCTCAAAATTTTTTCTTACATTTGAGATATTAGGGAAGTAATGTTCAGTAAGTGCATGTATCTTTTCCCAGCCAGCTCTCAGAGTGCATGGCTTCAGTAACTGAACCAAAAGTTTTGCTCTAACCACAGCCTTAATTAGAGTGTAGAAGGAAGAATAGATAATATACATCAAATATGTGCATAACATAATGGTTTGTTTTTCTCATCTTGGAACATCTATTATAACACTGAATGGAATTATACCATGTATGTACATGTGTCTATGACTCTATCTACCTTACTATGTGCACACTCATATATATGCCTGAATATATCTGCATGTATATAAATATATTCATTTGTTGTCTGAAACCACATATTTTCTGTATCCTAGAATGTGAATTTCCTGTCTCATAATTCAAATAATGAATCCAACATGGAGTAAAAGGCACTTTGTAACCCTGCATATGAGGAGCAATTGGTTTCTTAAGAGGCGGGGGAGAGCAAATGGGAAACATACATCAGAGAGTCCATCTTCATGATAACGCAGAAAATCCAACCATCACAAAGTAGCAGTGCGTGTTTCTTAAAACATGGTTGCTTACACATAGAATACTAATAGTGAGTTGAGTGGGTGTGTTCAGTTACACCCTATTGATTTTCATGGCCTTAGCTTCAGCCAAAGTTCTGTCCTGGAAACAGCGGCCAAAGATTCCCAGATATTTCTCAGCAAACTAACAGAATGGTTCAGGGGATTGTGGTGGAGCAAAAAGGCAACATTTTCTTGTCCCTGCAATTAACAGCAACAGTTAACTACTAACAGTCTCTGTGTTCAGAATCCCTTGGTGGCATGGGTCTTCCATCAAATCAATTTTATTCATTAGTACATAGAAACAACTTAACTGCAATGAAGTCTTAAGAAGTATACCTGTTGTTGTTTTCAAATATAGTCTTTTGTGAGTATATGCTTTATTTGTGTAAGGGCTTTTTGTTTTCGTCGTTTTGCCTTTAAACACAGATCCAGTCTCTTGTGATACATAAACACACAGACTTGATATCCCTTTGTTCTCTATCATCGAAAATCTAAGAAAAACAACAACAACAAAAAAGCAAAAAAAAACCAAAAAAACAAAAAAACTAAAAACACACAAAACATGGGAAAGACAACTAGGAATCTCAATCTCTCTCTCTCTCTCTCTCTCTCTGAATAAGGGGCATTTCTTCACTTCTTATAGGAGACTGGAGAGATGTTTCCGCAGTTGAGAGCACTGATGATCATGTGAGGACTTGAGTTTCATCACCAGCACCCACATGGCAGCTCACAAGCATGTGTAACTTGAGTTCCAGGCAGTCTGACACTCTTTTCTGGCTTCTCTAGGCACTAGACACATATATAGGGTACACACAGACATACATTAAGGCAAGATACCCATACAGAATAAAACATATTTTAAAAGAAATTTACAGTAAGATGCGGAAAGTGGAGAATGACAATAAAATTCGGATCATATTGTATATGCCATTAAGGTCTATTCGAGTCCATTATAAAATATACTTACTCTTATTTTCTGCTTATTCTCTTCTCCTTTGTAGAAGAGGAGAGTCTTTCTTTGAGATATGTCCCCAACCCTTATGCGACGCCTCCTGCTTCAGGGAAATAATAACTACCACCTAGAAGTCACAGTTGATGTTATTATCACTGCATCACCACTCTAGCTCAGCCATCACTGTTGGCATCAAACTTCCAAACCTCTTATGAGACAAGGAGGCATCGTTACCAGCTGTACAGAAATTACAAGGACTTAAAGTCACATAGTGAACACCATTGTGTAAACAGTTTATACAATTAAATGAAATGAGAATGAAAAATACAATGATATACATTATGAAAAGCACCCAGGAATAATTACCATAAAGGAATTTAAAATATGAAAAGTCATATAACAATATTCACAAACCATCACAGCAAGTGAACTTCAGGCCCAGCATGCTTCCCTGGTCAACTAATTCCACCATTTAGGGAAAATATACCAATAATTTACAAATGAATTTTATTAAAAAGAGAAGAAAATAGGACATTCCAATCCTATTCCATGAGTTCAGTGTCCTGATACCAAAGACATAAACTTTAGATGAGATAAGAGCTATGGAAAAGTTCACTTCCAGTGCATTTTACATCTATCTATTCTGCCAGTGCCTCAGTGTCATAGTGTCACTCACAACCCAGACAAAGGACATACCAGTGCAACCTCCTTCTGCTGTCTCCTTACTCAAATTCACACTGACACTGGCAGGATTACTGTGCCATCAGTAGTTTTTAGCCTCATAGTCTCTGCTTAAAATAGAACTGTCAGTAATTTCTTAAGTTAGTGTTGGATTTAACAAACTATTCTCATTAATAAATATTCTCATGTTTATGCCAAGCTGTGAATTTTTTGTTTTGTTTTGTTTGTTTGTTTGTTTCTTAACAGGGTTTTCCTATGTAGCCCTGGCCATCCTGGAACTCTCTTCATAGACCAGACTGGACTCAAACAGAGATCTGTCTGACTCTGCCTTCCAAGTACTGGGATTAAAGGCATGTACCACCACACCTGGTAAATTTTATCTAAATAAAAATGTAAGCATTTTCCTTCAAGTTTTATACTATGCTTTTTCTGTAAAAATTAAATACCATTCTGATACATGGTTCATGTTTGTGTTCTAGTTTACATGTTTAAAAGAGTCTACACATTAATAAATGCCCAAGTATTAATCTAGGTATCTATGAACTATCTACTCACTATCCAGGCTTTTCCTTCAGAATATGTGACTTCAACTCAGGTACTTAAGTGAAACCAATACTAGGAATCTCAAACAAACAGCCTATAAAATCCATGTGGGGCATTGCCAGCGTAGCTGATCTAAGTGTGCTCAGAAAAAGGGGAGGCCTTTTGATCCCAGCAGGGCTCCTAAATCCCATCTGGTGAGAAGTGTCACAGACCTGCTCCTACTTTGATTAAACAACAACAACAAAAACAAAAAAAACAAAACAACAACAACAAAAATTCCAAAGCCAGCTCTGGTTTAGCAAGGGCTGTTGCCCTTTCTGAGATGAGGCTCTCAGGATATTTACTATGAACGGAAGCCATATACTGGGATCTCCTTTTTAGACAACTAGCAGAGCTTAAAAACCCCAGGTTCCCAATGGGGTCGCCTTTTGACCTGTCTGCTAGCCTTTTCTGGTCCTTTCCTTTTGAGCCTTCTGTTTCCCTGCCCTTTCTTCTCACCTTTTTTGACTCCCTTTCAATCTTTTGGCTTGTGGCTCAGCTCTGACTCCCAGTCTGCACCGAATGCCCAAGGCTTATAATGCACAGTAAAGTTTAGTTCCTGCCTTTTTTGGCTGTCTCTTTGGCCCTTTAGCTGTTGCTTTCTGCGCTTTCCAAGCCGGGCTTCTCTCTCTGCTTAGAAGACTCAGTGTGGGCCTCTTGCCGCTAACAGACCTGAGAAGAGGATTCTCTCCGCCCAAGAGTGCATCATTTGGGTAAAGGCCTGTACTCCCTCCAGAAGAGTCTCTGTCGTGCTCCCTGTGAGAGAAAGAGCGTGAAAGAAAGAACTGAAAGAAAGAGCATAAAAGAAAGAGCAGAACCGGAGAAGTGCTTTAACACAGAAGGCAGCGCAAACCCACGGGTGCCTGTCACAAATGGCCTATCTCTATCTCAAAAATGCTTGCTTTCATACCAGAGCAGAGCCTTCTGAGCTAACAAATCCCTAACAAGCAACCTGTACCACAAAAAGCCTGACAACGTTCTTTAAAACAACAACAACAAAAACAAACAAACAAACAAAAAACAGACTTAAAGAGATAAGGAGATTTACCCTACCAGAGACAGCTTTATCTAGCAACCAACTCGCCTCATGGGGGGAAGAAAATAAGTTAAGCCATGGGTAGTCTTGGAGCCCTTTTCTGCTTGAGTGACATTGAGAAGAGAAAAGGTCCTCAGATCAATGCCCAGGGGTCACTTGGGAATCGCGGGTCAGGGCTGAATTAAAGATTCGAACCCCTACCAAGACCTAGCCAACGAACATGATATTCTCCACAGTTGAGTGGAGAGTGAGATCTGACTCTCACACGAACTCTGGTGCCCCTTCTCTGACCATGTCCCCTGGATGGGGAGGCCTGGCGGCACTCAGAGGAAGGATAGCAAGTTACCAAGAAGAGACTCGATATTCTAAGAGCATATATAGGGGGAGGAGGTCTCCCTCAATCACAGACATAGGGGAGGAGAGAAGGGGGGAAGTGGGAGGGAGGGAAGAATGGGAGGAAACAGGGGAAGGGCTAACAATCGAGATGTAATATGAATAAATTAATAAAAAATGTTAAAAAAAAAGATTCCTCTTGTATTTACAGAAGTTTCGAGTCTTTCTGGTTCGTTTGGGGGTTATCGATCTGGGCGCAGCACATGTAGTTCCAAGGCCTAAGTTGCAGTGACCCACACCCTCTTCCTCTGGCCTCTCTGGTCCTCCATTGCACTGAGCAAATTCCCCCAGCAAGCTCTGCCAGGGCTCAGAGGGACAGGAGGACGGCACCTCCAGCACACAGGGCTCAGAACTAAACAGAGAATTCTCAACAGAGGACTGTCGAATGGCTGAGAAACACTTAACGAAATGCTCAACATCTTTAGTCATCAGAGAAATGCAAATCAAAACGACTCTGAGATTCCATCTCACACCCATTAGAAGGGCTAAGATGAAAATTTTAAGTGACACCACATGCTGGCAAGGATGTGGAGAAAGAGGAACACTCTTTCATTGCTCGTGGTGCAAACTGGTACAACCACTTTGGAAATCTATCTGGTGCTATCTCAGAAAATGGAATAGGGCTTCCTCAAGACCCAGCTATTTCACTCCTTGGAATATACCCAGAAAATGCTCCACCACACAACAAGGACATATGCTCAACCATGTTCATAGCAGCCTTATTCATAATAGCCAGAACCTGGAAACAGCCTAAGTGTCCCTCTGTAGAAGAATGGATAAAGAAACTGTGGTCCATTTACACTATGGAACACTACTCAGCTATTAAAAACAAGGAAATTCCGAAATCTGTGGACAGATGAATGGGACTAGAAATGATCATAATGAGTGAGTTAACCCAGAAGCAGAAAGACTCACATGGTATATACTCATTTATAATCGGGCACTAGCCCAAAAGGCACATCCCACAAAAGTCTTCACTTACCAGGAGATTGGGATAGATTGAGGACATTCTACTGAGACTCTAGGTAAGAGAAATATGGGAGATGGGGAAATAGAAGGACCCAGAGTGTCCTAGAAACCTACAAGAAGAACATCGTGATGGGTGGATTGGGGCCCAGGGGGGTCTGCTCAAACTATTGCACTAACCAAGAACAATATAATAGTAAACATCGAACCCCTACTCTGATCTACCCAATGGACAGGACATTCTCCACAGTTATGTGGAGAATGGGGACTGACTTTGACATGAACTCTGGTGCTTCATATTTGACTACCTCCCCTTGGTGGGGAGGCCTCATGGCACTCAAGGAAAGAATAAGCAAGCTACCAAGATGAGACTTGATAGCCTATGACCATATAGTGGGGGAGGAGGTCCCCCTCAGTCCTCAGTCTTAGACCTAGGGGAGGGGAATAGAATGAAGGTGGGAGGGACAGAGGAATGAGAGGATACAAGTGATGGGATAATAATTAAGTTGTATTCTGAATAAATTAATAAAATTAAAAGAAAAAAGAAAAACAATAGCTTTGGGTTGTTTTTTGTTTTAACTTCCTCTTAGAAATATGCAGAGTAATTTTCTATTGTAGAAGCAGAGAAGATCATTAACTAAAGTGTTTGACTACAGTGTGTGTGTGTGTGTGTGTGCGTGTGTGTGTGTGTGTGTGTGTGTGTACCAAGAGCTGCAGGATACTACACCATAGCAAAGGTGTACTCCAGGATACTCTGGGCATTTCATGAGCTCCTATGGGGGATGTGATGTGCATGCCTGATGGGTAACTCCCTCCCCCCATTTCTCTTGTCTCTGTCTCTGTCTCTGCCTCTGTCTCTCTCTCTCTTCTCTCTTCTCTCTTCTCCTCTCTTCTCTCTCTCTCTCTCTCTCTCCGCCCTAGCTGGGCTCCCTTGCCTAGCCACTGTGGGAAAAGATGACACTACCTACTGAGGTACATGGGCAGGTTGATATCCATGAGAGGTGTCCCTTTTTCTGAGCCTTTTCTGAGGAAGGGGATCTGGGCAGGAGGAGGGGAGGGTGAGATACAGATGTAAAGTAAATAAAAAAATTTTAGAGATAAAAGCTTATTGTGAACTCACAGCAAGACTTTAGTTACAGCATGTCCACTCTTTTCTTTGCTTTAGTTTTGTGTATACTGACCTTCTCATGGCCCACACACTGTCATTCTCCCCACTGGGCTCCTTCTCAGAGACAAAGCAGAGACCTAGGACAGGAATGATTTCTTCTTACCTTTACACATTTCCAGAGCACAATCACAGTGATTACTGTCCTCTCTGCTATGTAGACCCTGAACATTCCTAGAGACTGGTTTGCTCTGGTGTAGGTATGTGGCAATATGAAAATTACCCAGAGTCCTGTGTTGGCCATCTGCTTCCTATTGTGTACCTATCGACTTCACAGAAGACCATCTGTGAAATTGCAAACAGAGTACTCTGTATGTAAGGCACCAACCTCTTTCTATTTCTTATATGCTAATTATATGGACTCAGCCCCAAAGCACATCAACTAGTGCATAGAGAAGGAATTAATGGCCTGCATACAGAATGGATCCATAGCGAAGAATGGAATTCTCTCGTTTGCAGAGAAGTGTATGGAATGTGGAGGCATCCAGTCAACAAAATAAGAAAGAAAACAGTATCTCATGTTTTCTGTTATGTGTCGAAACAAAAGACCAATGACATGAAAGTAGAAGGAAACAATTAGAGACTGGGAAGGAGGCTGGGAGAAAGAGGAGTGAGGAGTAGAAGAGTGGATTGATAGTGTCCCATCAAGGTTTCTGGTGCTGTGATAAACACCATGACCAAAGGCAGCTTGGGGAGAAAGGGGTTTATTTTTTAGCTTACAGCAGTAGCCCATCATGAAGCAAATCCGAGCAGGAAGTGGAAGCAGAAGCTGAAGCACAGGCCATACAGGAATCCTGATTGCTGGCTTGTTCCCTGTGGCTTGCTTAATTTGCTTTCTTATATACTATCCAGTAGTACCTGGCCAGGGGTGGCACTGCCCATAGTGTCCTAGGCCCTCCTACATCAATTTTAAATCAAGAAAAGGCTCTGTAGACTTGCCCAAAGGCCAATCTGATAGAGACATTCTATGATTCCTGGGACAATGGGCATTTTTTGAGATATTTCTTAGCCATCTTTTTTTTCTTTTGAAAACTCTTCTGTTTAGGTCTCTGGCTCATATTTTTTGTTTGTTTGTTTGTTATTCTTTTTGTGGTATTTATATATTCTATATATTAATCCTCTGTCAGATGTACAGATGGCAAAGATTCATGCTCCTTCTGTGGGCTTCCTCTTCATCTGGTTGACTGTTTCTTTGGCTGTGCAGAAATCTTCGGCATTTGGAGACCTGTACAGAAGGTCCTTTCCTACACTTATATCATCTAGGGTACTGACTATGTTTTTTTCTAGCACTTTCATGGTTTTAGGCTTCAAGTTTAGTTCTTTGATCCATTTGGAATTAGTTTCTGTGCAAAGTGATAATGGTCTGCATGTATGCCCCGGCCTGCGGTGTTTGACTAAAACTTGGGAGGAAGGTCACCTGTTGAAAATGCAAGACAGAAAGAAGGAGAGCAAGTCTGATTGATCAAACTCTCAAACTTTATTAGTCATGCAGCAGCTTTTATAAGTCAGAAGGCAGGGGAGCATATTGCTATAGCAACCCAGCTGCAGGCTTTTCTCAAACCATAGGGAATTTCAGGCAGGGTCATAATGTCCTGCCACACAGGGCATCTTGCTTTGTCTTCATCTAGCTTTAGTCTAACTGTTGACTCACAACAGGGTCACTCCATCCTTATCTGTGTTTAGTCTAACTTCTGACTCACAACAGTGTCAGCTAGTTTCTGGTGAAAGGCAAGCTCTGGGAAAGACAGAGACTTAAAGGTGCGGACTTGGACAAGATGGCTGAACATTGGCCATATGGCCTATTGTCCCCAACACATGTAGACATTCAGGTTTTCTGGCATCATTATTAAAGATGTTTTCTTTTCTCCAGCATATGTTTTTGACATCTTTGTCAAGTATAATGTTTATGTTTGAGTCTTTGATTTTGTTCCATAGATGTCTGTTTCTGTTCCAGTACCATATAGTTTTAATTACCATGACTCTATAATATATCCTAAGATCTGGAATGGTAATCTCTCCAGCATTGATCTTTTTGTTCAGGATTGTTTTTCCTATCTTGAGTCTTTTGTAGTTACATATAGATTTTAGAGTAGTTTTTCTATTTATGTGAAGAATGATTTTAGGATTTTGATTGTGAGTGCTTTAAATCTGTAAATAGCTTTTGGTCAAATGATCATTTTCACAACATTAATTCTACCAATACATGAGTAAAGGCTGCCTTTCCATTTTCTAGAGTCTTTCTTCAGAACTTTAAAGTTTTCATCACAGAGGTCCCTCTCTTCCTTAGTTAGGTTTATTCCTAAGTATTTTAACTTGAGGATAGTGGGGGTGGGAGTGTGTCAATGATCTCCTTCTCTTATATTTGCTGTATAGAAAAGCTATTGAATAGTGCAAGTTGATTCTGTATCCTGTTATGTTTCTCAGTTTGTTTTTCATTTCTAGACATTTTCCAGTAGGATTCTGAGATGTATAGTATCATGTCATATAAGAATGGGCATAGTTTGTTGACTTCTTTACCTGTTTGTATCCCTTTAAATTTCCTTCTCTTGCGTTATTGTTCCAACTGGTATTTAGAGTACAATGTTGAAAAGGAGTAGGAATAATGGCATTCCTCACTCTTTCATCACTACAGTGGGACTGCTTCAAGCCTTCTTCATTTATGATGAGGTTGGTCATGAGTTTCTAATACGTAGCTTTTATTATGTTGAGTTGCATCCCTCTATCCCTACACACTTTAGAAATTTTATCATGATGACCTGTTGAACTTTGCCCAAGGCTTTTTCACAACATTTGGGATGATTGTGTGATCTTTTTTCTTTAGGTTCACTTATTATATTAATTGGCTTGTAAATATTGAGTCATTCCTGTGTTTTAAGGATAAGGACAACTTGGTCATGATAGATAATTATTTTGATGTGTGTTTGTATTCTTTTTGTAAGTATCTTATTGAGAATTTTTGAGTCTATGTTCATCAGGGAAATAATTCATAGTTTTCTCTTCCTTTATTTTTTCTTTCTTTCTTTCTTCCTTTCTTTTTGTTTTTTGTTTTGTTGTTTTTGTTTGTTTTGATTTTTGTTATTATTGTATCTTTACCTGACTTTGGAAATAGAGTGATACTGGCTCCATAAAAGAAGGTTGGAAATGCTTCTTCTGTTTTGGCAAAGACCAGCTTTGACATCCAGGCTAAACTGTAACAGTGCTTAGAGTTGGTGATTATTCACTCAGCAGAGTTTTCTCTGAGGGAACAAAGCTTGATTCACTGGGGCAGGCAAAGTATTCCCAGTGACAAGCTGGAAACTCTTCGGTGGCCAGTGAGTAAAGGGGAGAAAGAAAGAAACACACACACACACACACACAAACACAAACACACGGTGGATGAAGCAAGCTTCAAGAAGCTCCAACAACTTCACACATTACATACATACATACATACATACATATTTACATACATACATATTGATGGGTAGAGAAAAGCTCCAACCAACTTCACATATATACATACACATAAACATACTAGGTAGATGGAGCAAAGCTCCATGAGCTTCAAACATACATATATATTTGATGAATGGAGGATGGGGCAAAGGTCCAACAACTTTATTTGTTCTCCCACAGCTTAGATATCACAGCAAAATCTTCAATGCAGTACAAAAAAAAATACAATATAGTTACATTCTATTTTTGTTTAATGAATATATATATACATACATACATGTTCCCAAATAATTTCACATGATCAAAACAAATTATTCCCAAGAACCCACACACACATTGGTAACTAAGCAACTTGTTATAGAGTAACAAAGTATGTAAGCAAGCAAGGTAATTTTCTTAGCTAGTTTCTCTTACTGGCAGGCTTCAATTTAGGGTTACGAAGAAAGGACCAATGACTTTATTATTTTCTTAAAAAGCAATCTATAAAAATCTTAAAAGAATCATAATTCGGTCTCTTGTGCACCACATTCCTGGCCCACAGCTCAGCCTTTAATCCAGAGGCCTGCAGCCACACAGGACACACAGGTGAGACCTTTAAGCCCCAGCCCCCTACCTGCTGGGTGCCCCAGGCAAGCCCAGCAGGGGTGAGTTATACTCTCCTTTTTGCAAGTTCCTTCTCCCAGATCGTAGCCTTACCTGCATTCCCAGAGGCCAGCAGACATCAGGGACCACAAGGTGAGATCTCTTTGTGTACAATTCCCATCCTGCTCTTTCCTCTTGACAAACCTAGCAGCAGTGAGCTGTCCCCTGGATACCCTAAAAATAACAAGAATAGAAGAAGAAGAGTTCCAGATCCAAGCACCAGAAAATATTTTCAACAAAATCATAGAAGAATTTTTCCCCACCCTTAAAAAAGAGATGCCTATAAACATACAAGAAACATTCAGAACACCAATTAGATTGGACCAGTAAAGATAATCCTCACACCACATAATAATCAAATCACTAAATCCACAGAACAAAGAAAGAATATTAAAAGCTACAAGGGAAAAGGGCCAAGTAACTTACAAAGACAGACCTATCAGAATTACACTTTGCTTCCCAACAGAGACTCTAAAAGGTAAAAGGACCTGGACAAATGTCTCGCAGCTTCTAAGAAACAGATGCCAACCTATACTACTATACTCAGCAAAAAACTCTCAATCACCGTAGATGGAGAAAACAAGATATTCCAAGACAGAACAAAATTTAATACTTGATCATGTTGTTCATCTGGGCCACTTCTTTCCATGTGGAACCTCAGAGTTCCTCCTCTTGGTCCAAAAGCTCTTTCCTATCCCATGGCAATTCTCTTCCTCCTCCTTTGGTACCTGTCTTGTCCCCAAGATCCTCTCTGTCCTGGAAGCTTGCAGACCCTTGTTCCACCCTTTTGTCTTGCCTTGTCCAGGTGTAGACCTTTTATTCAGCCAATACCTCATATAAGAATATATATATATATAATATGTGTGTGTGTGTCTGTATCATGTGTGTCAAAGATAACCTTACATTTAAATTCCATCCCAATGTATCAAAAATAAACTTATTTTTGCATCAATATACAAAATTCTATACCAATGAATTAAAAATAACCTTGTTTGAGCATAACAATTAAGGCCTATATTGAGTAGATTCAATAATCTACCTTTTGTCCTGTCATCTCTATATAAATATTCCTCCCTCTTTCTTTTCAACCCCTATCTAAAATACCTAAGGAAGAAAGATAAAGAAAAGAAAAAGAAAAGAGAGAAGTCCCTGAGTCTAACTTTGTATTATCTGTGAGTAAGACAATTAATAACTTGTAACCAACTCCTTTAAAACAATTATCCATTACCCAAGAAAACAACCAAAATCTAGCCCCTTAATGGAAATTGTTCTCAAGGTTGCTTCTCACAGACTTTGGGATGCAGAATACCTTTTGAGTAGTCCAAATAAAATTGGGAAAAAATTGTTAAGCAAGTTACCAATAACATTCGTGGTTCACTCTCTAAATGTTGAGAAACTTCAGGCTTAATAGAAATCCTGTTTGGAATGGTCTGAGAAGCTGGACTAATTGAGATCAGCAGCTTTCTTTGAAGCTCACCTGGGAACAGGCTCTGATGAGGAGCAGCAACTGAAACAATTGAAGCTAGAACATACAAGACGCTGGAAGAGATGTATTAGCATCTGAGCATCCTGGAGGATGAATCTTGTCAGGTTTGATCCAGCATCATCAGTGTCTGGTTCTTTTGTTCTGAAAACATATAATTTCTTACAAACATTATATAGTCCTAAAATTATAAAGTATGAAATGTACCGGATGCATCAATTAAGGCTGGTTCCCTGCTCTTTGTATGAGTAGAAGAAAGGCATCTGTAAATCTTCATCTATGCCACATGAAGAATGGCATTTACATGTCATGGGGATTCTGTAGCCAACCAGAACTATTGGGTATACATAGACATTCATGACTGAGCCAGTCTCAGACCTATTCTGATGTAGTGGGATTAGAAATATAAATTAACTGTTTGTTCTGTAGTTTGAAGTCATGTAAGTATAGACCGATTTAATTTAATAGTGTCTCTTTTATCTAGGTCTGTTCCCTTTTGACAATTTTCAAAGATGATATATAATATTGCCATTATCAATGACTAACAGCCATTATCATATAGAAATCAAAACAAGATTGTATAGATCTAAATGTCTTCCTCTGGGCTCTAGGGCACCTGCTGTATTAAGCCAAGCTGCTACCTGTCCCCTTGAGAAGGAGTCTCACATTTAAAGGATAAGCTGGGTACCCAGAGGAACAGAAAAGGCATTCCTTTTAAAATCAATTTTATGAGCAGGGCTAAGTGGCACACACCTTTAATCCCAACACTCAGGAGGCAGAGGTAGGCAGATGGATGTGAGTTTGAGGTTAGTCTGATCTACAAAGTGAATCCAGGACAGCCAAGGCTACACAGAGAAACGCTGTCTCACAAAAAAACAAATCAAACAAAACAAAACAAAAACAAAACCCAACAACAAATAAAATCAATTTTATTTAATTTTTTTCTACCTCTAATACTTAAGCATACCCTAGGTATCTTGTACCTTTTTAGAGGTTTGGGCCTGGATTTTTGTTGTTGTTGTTGTTGTGGCTATTTTTGTCCCATTTCTTTCTCCATATAGAATAAACAGTTCCGCCTTTTAAACATATGAATTGTACTCTTTGAGTTTTGGGGCCTAACTTAGGCTGGTATGTACTTTGTAACCTGTATAGTAGTCCCCTGTGTCTCCTTGTGTCAGGCATGGCTGCCATCTGTCCCCTGTGAGAAAGTGTCTCACATTTAAAGGGATAAGTCAGCTACAAGAGCAGTGTGACACCTTAACTCAGTCAGAACTTAATAGATTTTGGCTGTGGGAGGCATGCAGCTTGCATGTTTGTCTCCCAGCCTAACCTTGGGTCCTTACGTTGATTAATAGAAAACCCCTTCTTCCTAATGGTGCCATTAACCAAGGAAAACTCAAAGCTGGTGGCATCTGGCTTTTGAAAGCATCAACCTGTGCTGATGGCATCATGGAAACTTAAACTGACCACTTTTTCCGCTGCAATTGGGGCTGCAAAATGTGGCTTTATCTTGTCAACAGGGGGTTTCCACCCTCACTTCAGGACTCAGAGATCTGCCTGTCTTTGTCTTCTTTGTGTTGAGATTAAGGGCGTGTGTCACCATCTCCCTTCTCAGATATTTCATCACAGTTCTAAATCACTGTAACTCAAAACTATCAAACAAAAATCAAGCAAAGAAACAAGAAAATCCTAAGTTTTGTGTGATCTGTGCCACCTCACACTGTAACAATCGAAATCACGCCCCGTTACTCTTTAGAATGTATCTGTTGCTAAAATGTTTAGGCCCTTTCCGCAAACAGCTAGACAGGCATCTTGTAGCTATAGATAGCTGAGCTCCAGCTGCCATTAGCCTATTATTTACCATCAGGAAGGATCCCTTTCCTTCTGCCTGTAACTTAGCATTCCATCCCTCCTCGGGTTATCCCCATTTTTCTCCCTGAACTTTTGTAGAGGGTTTAATGATCACCATTGAACACATTGCAACAACCACCAAAACAAAGCCGTCAATTATCCAGGCGCCCTCTGCCCACGGTGCATTGGAGAGAGACCATAGCAGTCTCTGTGTTTTAATCTAGACAGTCCATTGCATTCCCTAGCTTGCTCTAGAAGGCTGCCGACCTCCCAGTTCTCCTTCTCGAACCCTCCATGCCTCCACAGCCTCTGCTGCTCTGAGAGAGTGCGCACGTAGTCGCTGCTGTGCTTATGAGATCCAGAGCAGCGCATGTGCTAACTTGGAATGCATGCAACCATATAAGGTTTAGAGCGGAAATGATGCTTTGTAAGGAATCATTCCTCCTCTCTGTCTTTCCAACAGGAAAAGTTTGGAAAGTAGTTTGTGTCCATCACACAGGTCTGGCAGGGTCAGTTAGAGACAGAGGTAGCCCAAGTTTAGGTTCTAAACTTGGGTTCTTTGGCTGAAAACCTGCCCTTCACCTAGAACTTCTCAGCCTGTAAACTTAGATTCAATCCCTACATTCGTTCACCATTATGTTTAGTAATTATATAGATATATCTAATAATGTTTATTATAAAATTAGCCTATAATTATTACGGCAGTATTATCTAACCTACTTTCACAATCAATAAAGACACAGACATCTGATACATTTTAGAATAGCCTTATTTCACCTGGGGCATGGCAGATATTAATTCCCTAAACTACATTCCATTATCTCCCATGCCCCATCTCAGGCTTTAATCATTTCCATCTGGGCTGCCTCCCATCCATAACCCCAAAACACTTGCTAATGTTGTTCACCTGGGCTGCTTCTTTGCATGTGTAACCTCAGAATTCTTCCTCTTAGCCCACATGGCTCTTTCCTATCCCATGGCAATTCTCTTCCTTCTCCTCCGGTACCTGTTTCCTCTTCAAGATCCTCTCCGTCCCAGAAGCTCTCAAACTTTTGCATCGCCCCTTCCTTCTGCCCTGCTCAGGTGCAAGCATGTTATTCAGCCAATCAGGGAGGAAAGGTTATATAGCAACACTTGGAGTACTTTAAAAGACACCAAACAGACCTTGGGAAGCAATGTAGTCAACACCAGACAATGCTCTTACATTTGTAAAAGAAACATTACTAAAGCTTAAATCACACATTAATAGTGGAAGGCTTCAACACTCCACTCTTACCAATGGACATGTCACTGAGACAGAAACAAAACAGAAAATTAATGGAACTTAGAGACGCTATGACTCAAGTGAACCTAACAGATATCTGCAGAAAATTTCATCCAAACACAAAAAATATACCTTCTTCTCAGCACCTCATGGAACCTTCTCCAAAACTGACAACGTACTTGGTCACAAAGCAAGTCTCAACAGATACAAAAAACAAGGGAAATAATCTCCCTGTAACTTATCAGACCACCGAGGAAGGGAAGGAGGAGGAAGCAAGACAGGGTCAGAGGAGAAGGAAACAGACCAGTGCCATCGGTTAGCATGGGAAAGGAGTGCATGGCTGGATCAGCATGGATGGGGAGACGGAGAACATTAACAAGTATTTTGGGATCATGGATGGGAGGTAGCCTGACATAGGGTAGGGAGGTAAAGTTAGTTTAGAAGGTTAATATCTGCCTCAGGTTTAAAAAAAAAAAAAAAAAAAAAGCTTGTTCTAATTAAACATCACAGGTGTAGGGTTTTCATCGATTGATAACAGGTTAGAAAATGCTGCATTAATAATAATTGCCCTAATAATACACACTTATTAGGCCAAACTTTTAAGTTAATCACAACAAGCAATCCTCAACCTCATACAAAAAAATAAAAACCCAGGATAGCTAAAACAATTCTGTACAATTAAAGAACTTCTTCTTCAGAGATGGAATCACCATCTCTGATTTCAAGGGGCACTACAGAGCTATAGTAATAAAAATCCACATGATATTGTCATAAAAGCAGAGAGATTGAACAATGGAATCAAATTAAAGACCCAGAAATAAACCCACACACTTATAGACATCTGATTTTTGACAAAGAAGACAAAACTGTACATTGGAAAAAAAGCATCTTAACAAATGGTCCTAGTCTAACTGGAGATTTGCATGTAGAAGAGTGAAAATTAATCTGTGTTTATTACCATCCACAAAACTCAAGTCCAAGCAGATCAAAGACCACACATAAACCTGGAAACACCGAATCTACCAGAAGAGAAGGTGGAGAATGTCTTGAACTCATTGGTACAGAAGACAACTTTCAGAACAGAACACCAGTGGCTCAGACACTAAGATCAATGGGACCTCATGAAACTGAAAATATTCTGTAAGGCAAAGAGCACGGTCAATTGTACAAAATTACAGCGTATAGACTGGGGGAAGACCTTCACCAACCCTACATCTGGCAGAGGGATAATATCATAAATATATAAAAGACTAAAGAAATTAAACATCAACAAACCAAATACCCCAATTAAAATATGGGGTACAGAGCTAACCAGAGACTTCACAAAGAAGAATCTCTACTGGCTGAAAAGCACTTAAATGTTCAACTTTATTAGTCTTCAGAAAAATGTAAATAAAACTACTGAGACTCCATCTTACACCCATCAGAATGGCTGAGATCAAAAACTCAAGTGAAAACACATGCTGGTGAGGATGTGGAGGAAGGAGAACACTCCTCCATTGATAGTGGGAGTGCAAACTTGTGCAAGTGCTGTGGTAATGAACCTGGAGGTTTTTCAGAAGATTGGGAATAGATCTACCTCAAGACCCAGCTGTACCACTCCTGGGCATATACTCCAAAAGATGGTCTACTATATCACAAGGACACTTGCTCATAGCAGCCTTACTTGTAATAATCAGACACCAGAAACAACCTAGATGTCCCTCAACTGAAGAATGGATAAAGAAAATGTGGTACATTTACACAATGGAATACTACTCAGCTGTTAAAAACCAAGACACCATGCAATTTGCAGGCAAATGAGTGGAGCTAGAAAAGAGGATCCCGAGTGAGGTAACCCAGACTCAGAAAGATATGCTTTGTATGTACTCACATATAAGTGGACATCAGCGATAAAGTACAGGATAACCATGCTACAATCCAGAAACTCAAAGAAGCTAAGGAGAACCCAGGGGAGGATGCTTGAATCTCACTCAGAAGAAGAAATAAAATAGACATCCAAAGTAGATGGAGGAGGGAACTGGATGGGAGAGGGGGTGGGGAAGCTGATGGGAAAGGAGGTCTGGTGTGAGGACATCAAAGTGTGGGGGAGGAGGACAGAGAGAGAGAGGATGGAAATTGGTGGGGAAGGCACCTTTGAAACATGGTAGGCTCCCGGGAATCCATAGTAGTAACCCTTGCTTACAGTCCTAGCAGTGGGGGTTAAGGAGCCTGAAGGTGCTACCTCTTAGAGCCAGGTAAGCTGGGACTTCCAGTGGAAGGAGGAGGACACAAACCCACCGATTTGACTCAAAATCTGTCCTGCCTACAAGTAGTGCAGGGATTAAAATGCAGCAGAGATCAAGGGAAAGGATAAGCAATGATCAGCTCAACTTGAGACCCACCCCATGGGAGAGAGCCAGTCCCTGTCACTACTAATGATACTCTGCTATGCTTGAAGACAGGAGCCTAGCATAGTTGTCTTCCTAAGGCTTCATCCAGCAGCTGATGGAAACAGATGCAGAGACACACAGCCAAACAGTAGGCTGAGCTCTAGAAGTTCTGAGGAAGAGTGGGAGGAAAGATAGGAGGGCCTAGAAGGGTAAAGGTCGCCACAAGAAGACTTACAAAGTAAACTACGGGGCTCAGAGAGACTGAACCATGAACCCAAGTACATGCATGCGCTGGACTTAGAATGTGTGTGTATGTATGTATGTATGTATACAAACACACACACACACAAACACCTCAGATGTTCAGCTTGGTCTTTTTGTGGGTCCTAACAATTGGAGCAGGAGCTGTGTCTGACTCTGTTGTCTGCCTCTGGAACCTTTTCATCGAGCTACGAAACCTAATTTGCCATTAGTGGGAAAGGATGTGCTTAGTCCTGCTGTGACTTGATATGCCACAGATGCCACAGTGGGTGGGTACCTTTTAAGGGCCTCTCCTTCTCTGAAAAGAAAGAGAGGGGAAAAGCAAGTTAGGGGATTGAGGGTGGGCCTGGGAAGACAGGAGGGAGGGGGCTGGGATCAGCTTGAAAATGAATAAATAAATAAATGGAAAAAAGAATCACAAATCTAAACTTTTATATTAAAAAGTCGTTTCTACTTTAAATCATCAGAATACACATCTATTCATTAATGATGGCTGAGGTGGGTGGGGAGGAAGTAGAATCGGAAGTGTCAGCTTCTGAGTCAGTGGGGGAAGTCTTGCTACAATCAACTGGTCTGGCACCCACAAAAGTGGATCAGCTTCCCGTGGAAACACTAGCAAAGCTTCTCCTGGAATAAAACATCTGGTCCTTTCCAGTGTCTGGTTAGTAGGTCTTTTTATTTTATTAGAAGTTTAGGAGTTAATTATATTTTTTAATGTTTTTTTAAGATTTGTATTTTGTTCTGTAACATTTTATGATTAACATATAAAGCATGGTTTAAACTATGATGAGTAGATGAATATTTAAAATTGTTATTTTGTAACTTAAATATTTGAGTATTTAAAGTGTGATGTGCTGTCTCTACAATAGCCAGTCCTTGGGGATTATTGGGAATGCCAGTGGACTGTGAGGTATTGGAAGCCAAACACCATCTTTTAAAAGCCTTAGAGGTATATATAAACAGGAGCATGGTCTTTTTCCCCTGCCCTTGGCATTCCCAAACCTGTGAAACTGAAACAACTGTTGTAGCACATCTTTGAAAGCTTCTCCAGACCTAGCAGAAGCACAAATAACATGAACATAAGTGTACATCACAGGGCGCCAGTCCAGGGATGAGCTGCCATGGGGAGGGCATGCACTGGTGTGGAATACACTAAGCACTTCCACAGGATCTTACAAGCATCTTTGAGGGGCAGATGAAACTGAAAGCAGGGTGCAGCTGGGTTGATGATGTAGTGCAGGGCTCTGCTGTCCATAGAGAAAGCATGAGCTTCTGTCAGGGAATCAACTTTACTCTTACCTTCATGCACAGGACCAGGAGCTCAAAGGTCTCCCAGAAAGAAAGGGCAAATCCTAGACTGAGGCAAGGCTTGTAGCTCTGAGAGCTAGCCAAGTAGAGTGGAATGACCAGAGGGAAGTTGTGCAGTTTCAATAGGAAGGAAAAAGCTGACCACATATTGTGAGTTAATATACAGATTAAAGGGCTTCCTTTATACAGATTAAAGTGCTGCTTTCATTTCTTAAAGACCATAATTACTGCTATTAGCTCCACCCGCTTTGTAGATGTTTCTTGCATGGAGAAAGATTATTTATGACCATCAAGAATTAAAGCAGCCTGGCCCAAGACCCAAGGCAAAGCCATCTGTAAACATCAGTGCTGTGGACCAGCAGGGCTGATCTGGCTCTAAAAGGGTTAATGAGCCTTCCTTAGCTCTAGGAGCCAATTCTCCTAATGACTTTAGGTCAGTTTCCCTGTGGAGATTGGCAAATAAAGGCTTTAATTTAGCTGTAGTTATTTTCAGGAAGGGACAAATCTAATTTACAACTCCAAGAAATTATTTAGAGTTTATAAATGATAAAACACCCCAGTGCTTCACCCTGAGAGCACAGCAAAGCAGGGTCACCACAATAGGCCCCTGTAGGGTTTTTGGTTTTGGTTTTGGTTTTGTTTTACATTTCTCAGGAGGTCTTAGGAGATGGCTTATGGCCAGACATGGCCTGGGAGACTAGTCATAAGAATGTTACTTTGTTGCCTCTTCTTCCAAGCTAAACTCTTCTCCAAAAGTCAGTTTCTCCTCTCCTGATCCATCACTCTGCTCTGCTGAGCTATCTTCCTTGAGACTCTTTATCAAAAGGAAAGTATTATTTTTAGATGCCTGATAAGGTGACAACAAGGGAGTTCCTTCCTGGGGACAGGGAGCAGCCAGCTCTGGAGCAGACACAGGCTCCTTATCACTTGCTAGTGCCTGACTAAGCACATCCAAATAGAAAATGCAGCAGCAGGCATGTCCTTACCTCCGTTCTCAGTGCACCAGATTTAACACCTATTCCTAGTGCGTCCTGTCTTTCCACATCTAAACTTCCCTGGAGTGGGAACCAGGGTCTGAGTGACTGCACAAAATGGAGAAAATCTGTAAGCAGGCTAGTATTTACCTTAATTTCTCCTTTTTAAAGTACACATTGAATCCTATCAATAAACAGTTTTCTGTCCTTAGACTCACTTTGTCCCATGGTGAGGGAAAAGATAGCACACAATCACAAAAGAATCAACTTAGATTGCTCACCTGTCCTAACCTGGCAGGTAGGAATCCTTCAGCATCCTGCGTGTGAAATTCCACTCAATGCCCCAAATAGGGAGCATATTTTACTCAGGTCTCTGTTCCAGGCACCAGATATCAAAGACCAGCTTTGACACCAACAGGGTAAACTGAGGTGGAGCATGATGTTGACAGTGATCACTCAGCAGACTTTTCTCTGAGGGAACAAAGCTTGATTCTTTGGGGCCTATGAAGTTCTCCCTGAGGCCAATGGAGACCGTGGTGGGAGCTGAGAAGACTCCTTGGGCCTGCAAGAAGGACTCTAGGGCCAAAGAAACTTTCTGGGGCAGGTAAGAAAAAAAGGGAGGGGGAGAATCACACACAAAACACACTTGGTGGATGAAGCAACCTTTAACAAGCTCCAACAACTTCACACACATACATACATACATATATGCACGCATACATACATACATGCATACATACATACATACATACATACATACATTTGGCAGATTGAGCAAAGCTCCAACCAACTTCATTAAATATATACTAAAGTACATACATACATATATATATATACACACATACATACTTAAATACACATATGGGTGGGTTGAGCAAAGCTCCAACAGCTTTACTTTTTCTCCCACAGCTTAGGTCTCCTAGCAAAACTTTTCAAGCACCACAAAGATTACCATATGGTTACATTCTACTTTTCTCTAAGTGAACGCCTACAATGAATATACATATAAAAAGAAATCAGGCTCCCCAATAACATCACATGATCAAAAGCTTTAAGTATTACATGTGAAAACAAATTACTCCCCAAAACCCACATACATTTGTAAATAAGCAACTTGCTATAGACTAGCAAACTGGAAGAAAGAAAGGTAATCTTCTCAGCTAGTTTCTCTTACTGGCAAGCTGTAAATTGCAGTTATAAAGAAGGGATCAATGATTTTATTATTTACCTTAAAAGATATCTTATAAAACTATTAAAAGAGTCACAAATCTAAACTATTATATAAAAATAGTCATTTATAATTTAAATCATCCGAGTGCACATCCACGCACTAATGATGGCTGAGGTGGGCAGGGAAGAAGTGGCAGAAGCGAAAGTTTCTGCTTCTGAGACAGTGGGAGAAGTCCTGCCACAGTCAACCAGTCTGGCACCCACAAAGGTGCATCAGCATCCAGTGGAAACACAGCAAAGATTCTCCTGGAATAAAGCATCTGGTCCTTTCCAGTGTCTGGTTAGTAGGTGTTTTTATTTTATTAGAGGTTTAGGAGTTAATTATATTTTTTAAATTTTGCAAGATTTATACTTTGTTCTGTAACATTTTCTGATTAATAACATATAAAGCATGGTTTAAACTATGATGAGGGCTTGACTATTTAAAATCTTTATTTTGTAACTTAAATATTTGAGTATTTAAAGTGTGATGTTCCCTCTCTACAATAGCCTGTCCATGGGGACTATAGGGAATGCCCATGGACTATCCGATATTGGAAGCCAAACACCATCTTTTAAAAGCCTTATAAGTATAAACAGGAGCATGGTCTGTTTTTTTTTTTTTTTCAAGCCCTTGGCATTCCCAAATTTGTGAAACTGAAACAACTGTCATAGCGCATCTTTGAAAGCTTCTCCAGACCTAGCAGAAGCACAAATAACATGAGAATAAGTGTACATCACAGGACGCCTGTCCAGGGATGAGCTGCCATGGGGAGGACATGCACTGGGGTGGGTATGTATGTATGTATGCATGTATGTAACATTTTTATATAGCATAGAATTTTCTTTATATTTCTGTGACAGAGTTTTGCAAAAAGTAAATCTTCAAACTTATCACAATAAACAATATTATTTTCCTGTGGAAAAAAGCTGTGAGTGGGAGCCACTCTTTATGAGTATATTTCACAATCAATATACACACTCTAGTTAAGGAATCGAAAGTCAGTTAAAGGTCTTTATACAAAAAAACAGGAAATAGCTGTGTTTTTTCAGAAACACATATCACATCCTTTATAATTTAGAAAGATGCTAGAAGAAGCATGCAAATTTAAGTTGAGTGAGGTGATAAGTGTGAGGAGGACAGTGGCTCTGAACAAAGACTTTGAGGTGCTTCCCAGAGCCTGGCCCTCATCAGACACAGACAGCAGGGATTGCAGGCTGGAAGAAGATAGCTGCAGAAATGTGCCTTCTTAGGCTTTCAGGATGATGGCTTTTACTTTACTGGATGAATGTAGGATATCCAGAGGAAAGATTGAGATCATCTTTCACTACACACACTAGTTTTTTGAACTGGGGTTCGGTGCACAGCAAAATGTACCTGAGGGGACAGTTTTTGATGCAATAAAATAATAATAATAAGGAAAAAAAGACAAAAGCTTGTTAAAGTGGCAGCAATAGCTCCTCCTCCAGGGTCTGTGACCTCACCAGCCACAGGTCATGGTTAGGTGTACAGTACCAGGCATGAATTTCCTCCTAGTGAGTATCCTTCAAGGCCATTTGGATAGCTTGTGGCTACCCGCGAAGTATAAGCGCCACTACTGTATTATTGAGGGTATCGTGCTGTGTTCACCTTTAGATGAAAATCTTTAGGCAGTTACTGGCTACTAGAGAGGGAGGACCAGTCTTCTCCAGCAACCAGCTTCCTGGTGGGTGAGCCAACCCTAAAGTGCTCAACCCTAAAGACATACACATATGAGCAACATTAAGTGGACTCAACCCTTTCTCTCTCTCTCTCTCTCTCTCTCTCTCTCTCTCTCTCTCTCTCTCTCTCTCTCTCTCTCTGTCAGTCTCTCTCTGTCTCTCTGTCTCTCTGTTTCTGTCTTTCTCTCTCTCTCTCTCTCTCTCTGTCAGTCTCTCTCTGTCTCTCTGTTTCTGTCTCTCTCTCTCTCTCTCTCTCTCTCTCTCTCTCTCTCTCTCTCTCTGTCAGTCTCTCTCTGTCTCTCTGTCTCTCTGTTTCTGTCTCTCTCTCTCTCTCTCTCTCTCTGTCAGTCTCTCTCTGTCTCTCTGTCTCTCTGTTTCTGTCTCTCTCTCTCTCTCTGTGTGTGTAATCATATGCATATATAACAGTAATAATTAAAGACAAAGAGGTCATGAATATGAACAAAAGTGCAGAACATGGGAAAAGTTGGAGGGAGGAGGAGATGGGGTGGAAATGATGTAAATACAGTACTCAAGTATGAAATTCTCAAAAATAAAATAATAATATATCAAAGAAAAGACAAAGGCTTTAAGAAGGCCCCAACCGAGCATCATATGAAATTGTTTGATTTTTTTTTCTATTCTTTCTCTACTGCCACAGCACCAAAACCCTGAAGGCAATATTTAGATCATTGACTGATCATTTCACACACACTCTTAATAACCTTCTTTCATAATGTTAATCTCACTCTCCCACATACTACTTCAATAATCCACCAGTCGGGACAATATCGGCTCCATGCAGAGTTTGGTGCAGATACATGGGATGGAGGCTGAGCACCCAGCCTAACATGCTCAGTCTGTTCCTGAAATGGAGTGTGAGCTGGACTAGGTCTCAAAGCATCCTTGGCTTCATTTAGGAGACACGCAGGCCATGAGCTGAAGCCGCTGATGCAGATGGTCATCAGTGAAGACACTGGAAAGACTCTTAACAGCATGAAAATCAGAAAGAAGCTTGGAAGCAATTGTGCCCAAGGCACTCTTTCACAGATGAAGGCACGGTGATCCAGGGAATGTTAATAACCAGAATTCACACTTCAATGAAAGAGCTAGGAGAACACTCTGGATTATTAGATCTTTTGTATGTATAGGTGTTTTGTCTGTTTGTATGTCTGTGTGCCACGTGCAACCTGGTGCCCAAAGAGACCAGAGAGGGTGTTGGGTATGCAGGAATTAGAATTACAGATGGTTGTGAGCTGGTATGTAGGTGCTAGGAATTGAACCTGGGCCCTCCAGAATAACTCCATCCCTCAGAATATTGTATCTTAGGTCAGGCTTTTCCCTGCTCAGACTTATTTTTCTATCACTATTTCCAATAAACTGTTAGGATTCAGGCTTTTTTTTTTCTTGGTCTCTAACTTTGGGTTGACAAACGAGAAGCTCACCCTTTATATTCCTCTCTATCGGCTTCCTCTTTTGCAATTGTGACCCATGACAGGGATGCTAACTGACAACCACAACTGAAAACATGAGATCTTCAGCACATCTCAGCGGTCTGAAGGTGTGTCTGAGAGGCGCAGCACAGGCTCTTGGTAAATAAGTGAATACGTTGTGCATTTGAGTGGACTAAGCCATTCACCCTGGGTTCCCTTAAGAACACCTTTGCCTCCTGGGGAATGACAGGGGGCACCAGACTGCCCGACTCCACACTTGCATTGCAAGTTGAGTGGTTCACAGGCAGGGCAGAGCTGTATCTGCTGGAAGCCAGAGACTGTGAGGAGAGTGCACAGATGTGGAGGGGTGTTGTTGCTGTTGTTGTTGTTGTTGGAGCAGATAGTGATGTGGGGGAACAGCATCTGAAAACGAAGCCAATTTGTACAAATACTCCAACTGCTAATTTGAGAAATGAAGTCCAAAATATTTGTGGCTATATTGAAAAGTATGAACATTCAAAATAAGGCTAAAGAAATAGAAAATGGAAGAGCTTCTCTTATCAAGAGATTAAAACTGTTTTACATCTTATCTAAGGTAGGTTTTTAAAAAAATTATTTAACATAGGGGGACTTCATTTGGAATTTACCTTAGTCAGGAACCTGGCATTGAGTCATTTCCAAGAGTTCATCCAAAATTTCATTCATATTTCAGCAGTTTCTGCTGCCATGGAAACCATGCAAGGAATGGAACAGACTGTTGTCCCTGGAGGTGCTCAGCCCTCGGAGGACTCTGTTGTAAGGTCTCAACTGTGGAAGAAGAGCACAGAGAAATTCTTGAAGGGGGAACCCAAAGTCCTCGGGGTAAGACATCCTAGGATCTGTGGGGAGGGTGATTTTTAAAATGTCCGATGGGTAAGAAGAAGAAGCCCCTCCCCTGTGCCTTGTCCCACTAGGCTCATAGTACATCAACACATCCCACTAGCATTTGGAAATTGATGATCATCTGTAACTCAGTGCAGAGAAAAGCTACTGAAGCTGCAGCCACCGTCCAGCCCCACTGGCTGACAAATCTATACTGTTCCTATACATTTCCAGTGCCTTTCTTTAGCCTTCTACTCAGATGATGAGAAATGCTCTGTTCTCCACATACTGCTGTCTTCAGGAAAGTGTCCGCCCCGCCCCCAAAAGAAAACCTCAAAGAATAACATCCTAGGCAGGTTTAAGGTCACCAGATGCAGACATACTCACTGGGCCAAACTTCCAGCCACTGGACAGTTGCCATTAGATAGACATCTGTTTCTTTTATATCTCACTGTTCTAATTCATATAAAATTTTATGAATGATAATTTTTCATGATATATGTTTTGTGTTAACATCAAATATGTATATCTTAAATATAACACTAAGCATTTTAAAATTGAGACCAGTTTTACATTTACAGTGAAATGGAAGGGGAGATAAAAGTTTACATATTCCCCAGCGCTGAGAGATTTGAGCTTAGTGCATTGTGTTCTATTACATCTCTTAAATATTAATGAAGAGAAATCATAATAATATCAAGCAATATCAGTTCCTTTCTAATTATTCTATCTTAACACATAAGACTACTCCAAGTGGCTATTTCTTTTTCTGAGGTTTGGTACATGGTCTTCTCAAGCCTTTCTCTGTTTCCTCTGTTATTGAATTGGTTGGTCTCTTCCCTTCGGTTTCCCTCAGCACTATCCCTGCGTGATTTCTGGTGGTATTAACCACTTATCTTCTCAGTTAGCTTGGCTAGCAAGCAATTGATTTTATCTGTCTGTAAAGAAAATGAAACCTTAGGTTTTGTAAGTTTTTTCTATTGATATCCTGTTTTGAGTTCTAGTGGTTTTGTTATATTTTTATTCTTTCTTGTGGATTAAATTATTGACTTTTTTCTTGGCTCTCACAAATAAAAGCATAGGGAAATAACTCATCATATATTTTTCATTTTAAAAAATTAATTAAAATATGATTACCTGATTTTCTTCCTCCTTTTCCTTCCACTAACCCTCCTATGCTTTCTCTTCCCTTTCAAGTTCATGGCTGCTTTTAAAAAATATATAGTTACATATACACATACATATGAAAATAAATATGTAAATGTTTCTTTTTCAGTCTTTCTATGCACCCCTATATCTTCTGCCTCTATGCACAGCTCTTATTTGCTCTCACACATCTTCATAAGTTGTTCTCATTTTCTCTGAGTCTTTATTATAGGGTTAATTATACTCATATTCTCCCTTTTTTAGCTCACCACACTCAAATTCCTTCCTCATATTCCAAAGCCACAAAGAAGATCATGTGTGCTGCTCATATTTTCCTCATTCTGCATATGATTTTATTTCTTCACATTGTTTCTTACTGGAATAACTTCTTCCTAATTCCTGAGTCTTTCTTTGGTGAACATGTGACAAAGTATAGCAACAGTGGTAGAGATGCATCATGGGTATCGTAAAAGCACCTCTGGGAAGAACTTCACAAATCTGTTTGAAACTACTGAAGTGTGTGTGTCTGTGTGTGTGTGTGTGTGTGTGTGTGTGTGTGTGATTCCAAGGCATGATTTATAAGATGGTACATCCTACCTGTATGAAGACAATTGACAAAATAATATTATAAAATTTAACTTTGAATATTAAAAGATGGAGGTGGTGGTAACTTAGTGGCGTGATAGTACTTTGCATGGGCATCATTTTTGTGATGGATAATGTTTTACTTTCTTCGGTTTAGGTTGTACAAGTTATGATTGCTCTTATAAACCTCAGCTTAGGAATAATAATGATAAGTATACCATTAGTTCATCAACCAGCCATTTCACTGGTCTTAGGAGTCCCAGCTTGGGGGCCACTGATGGTGAGTAAAATACTGATTTATGTAACTGGAGATAATAACACCCTTTTGTGACTATACTAATGTTGGGTGGAATCTTCTCTTAATTCTTTCAAGTAGCCTGTAAACTTGAGAACAACTTATTTAAACCTTACTCAGCTCTTCCTTGTTCATGTTTACAGTACCAGCATACCATTCATGTAAACTTGGTGGACCATTTATTTAATCTGTCACTTGGGATGTATTGTGACAACATGTAGTCATGTACTCCCACAAGAGTTACTTAAACATTGACACAACTGATTCCTCGGGAGTCCATGGCTAGTCATTCCTAGGGTTGGTTATTTGGTGGTACAAGAACGTCATCACATCTTTACGACAGAGCAATCTGACCTGTTAACTTGTCTGTTTCACTGCTCCTAAAATTTTTACACGGGTATTCTCAAAGTGAGGATAATTGATGTGTTGTTTTTGACTGGGAGTTTTGAGATTCACTTCTCTAGCTGGGAAGGGATCACTAAATGCTGAAGCCCATAAAGAATGAATGAAATTATAATGTTGTTAGCAAAGAGGAGGAGATAAAGCTGAACAGGTGATTAGCACTGTCTAGCTGATCAATCTCAATTGATGCTTAAGAGAACAGGAAAATGTAGATAGTTTTGATTCAAGTTTTTAATTAAATAACTAATTAAAAAGCTGAATACAAATTTTTGAAAGTTAAAAAGGTTTCCTCTGTAATAAAATATAAAAGGGTTTTTGGAGCTGAGAGGGTTAATTATAAAATATCAATCATTTTCTCACCTATGCTTAAGAACTGACAAGTAGAAAATAAAATGCATAAACTTGGCTATTTTACAATTTAGAGTGCCACTTAAACATTGCAAGGTTCCCATTTATTAATAAACTTGATAATGAGAAATTTTAGTTATTTTGTAGACCTGATACTTTAACTTTCCCTTCTTATTTTACAACAGGGATTTAAGATTTGAAGAATGAAACAGGCTCCCATACTTTACATATAAATAATAATACTAATGATAATGATGATGATGATTATAATAATAATAAATAATAATAATAATAATAATAATAATAATAATAATAATCCCACCAGTAATAGCTTTCATTGCACTATAACCTGGGCACATCACTAGATGTTTTGTATAGCATGTTCCACCTCAAACAATCATGACAACTTCTGAGAGATTTTGCCTTCATCACTGTTGTATAAATGAGACAGACAGACAGACAGACACTAGGGAATTTATTCAAGATGAGGACTCAGAATCCCAAGTTTCTCCTCACTGTGGCTTTCTGCTTCAGTCTTTATTTCCTACTCAATACCATCTTGGACAACAACTCCCATAGTTCATGGTGGAGGATGGAACTCCAGGGCTCAGGCCTGCACGGCAAGCAACCCACTGACAACCATCTTCCTAGTGTTACGTCTGCATATTCACTTTAGTTTAGGTGATGTGATCCTACAGATGCTCCCGTTAATTTTAAATCTTCTAAACTGAAATATAGAAAGCAAATGCAGATAGCAGTATATTTAGCTGAAGAGTTTAAAGATGTCAATTCAGTCAAGTTGCCAGCAATCGTTTGGAATAAACTGAAAATAATGACCAAATTGGTAGACAAAAATGAACTTCAATTCTCTAGTCATCTTCTAATATAGAATTTAATTTTTCCATTATTTTATTTACAGTTTCCAATATGCATTTGCAACAATGATAATTTCATTTCTGCTTTTGTTTGGCTAGCTTCTTCAGTTTAGGGTCATGTTGGTAAACTGTCTTTAGGACTGGGGCTTTTAGTCTTCCTTGCTCTTAAACAATGTTGATGGAATGAGAGTTGTACAACATTTTTTAAAACCTTGATTTAAAAAGAATATGAAAGAAACTGATAATCTAAAATTTCAAAATGTCCTCAGTTTGTCTTCAAGTCTATGATATCTAATCTCAATTTAAAATTACCTAAATATAAAATAACCTTCCCTGGAGTAAGAGACTGCAGACAGCTCTGCCAGTGTTACTAGAAAGATTAGCACTCTAGCCACAGATGCTTAGGGAGTAAAAACACACCAAAGAGGGGCTTGTTCTTCTATACGAGAAGCATAGAAAAATATTATTAAAATTTTGAGCCACACTTGGTGCCTCACACCTTTCACTGAGGAGGCATAAACAGGAGAATCATTTCAAGAACAAGTCCAGCCTCATTTATGTAGCAAGCTTCACGTCAACCAGAAGTACATAACAAGACCTTGTCTCAAAAAATCCAAAATAAATAAATAAAATAATCTATTAAGGACCTCTTATGGTTCTTCCATTGACTCGCTTTACTTTTATTCTCTACTCTTGTGGGTGAGGGGAAGGTAGGTGAGAACTGAAAATGGCTGCTCTTTAGACAACTGATCCCTTTATAGATCCCACTGACTTAGAAGAAGGTTTTAATATGCTATGATCTATAATAACAGTTTAAAGATTTTTAACCTGGGTTTTCCTCTTATGACCAGTTCATACTCTCAGGATCCTTGTCAATTGCAGCAGGAGTAAGAACTACAAAAAAGCTGGTATGTCTTTTGTTTTATTTCGCTATCCAAATAGAACAATTTTATCAAATATGCATTCTGCAAAGATATAAAAGGGGTTGATTCGATGCTTATTCTAGGCTATGCATTTTAGATTATCTGACTTTCAGAAGTGTAGCTGAGCTACTGGCTCATACTAGGTCTCATCATGCCTGACTAGATATCTTAGCAAGGCAGTTTCTGGGAGAATTTTGGTGCTAGTGCAGTGAATTCTGGGGAAGAAATGCCAAGCAGGGTTTACACAGATGACCCTTGAAGCTTCAGATTCAGGCCATGATAATGACACCTAAATCTTTGAAATGGCAAAAATATATGGGAAGGAGGTCCCACTCAGTCACAGACATAGGGGAGGGGAGTAGGGGAGAAGCAGGGGGGAGGGAGAAATGGGAGGATACAAGGGATGGCCTAGCAATTGAGATGAAATATTAATAAATTAATAAAATAAAAATTTAAAAAAGAAATGGCAAAAAAATCATTGACTGATAGATTAAAATGGCTTCTATAGATGTATCCAAAATAAATTTACAGAGGGCAGAGAGACTGTTTAGCGTTTAAGAGCACTTGTTGGTCTTGCAGAAGACCCAGATTTTTTCCAAACTCCCACACAGTGTTTCATAGCCATCCATAACTTCAGTTCCATGAGATCTGCAGCCTTTTCTAACTTATGTGAGCATGCACATGATGCATTTACATTCACGCAGACAGAACACTTGTACGCATAAAACAATAAATGATTTTTAAAAGACATTTAAAATGAGATGTCAGTCATAAAGTTTATAAAGGGCAACATATAAACATTCAACAGTTATTTTATTAGCTGAAAACTTCACTTAAATTTCACTACCTACAAAAGGTAAGCATCAACTTCTGTAGCCTAACCAAGGTGACCTTTCTCAATCGAGGCTCCTGTCTGCCTCCTTAGCATCTTTCGCCAACTCTCGCCACTAAAATGTACCTCATGATATGTATTTGGAAAACTTTCAATTTCCTGACTAGTTTCACTCCTCACAATAAAGTTTATTTAACTGAACCCCGAGAACAGAATTGTGGAGACAGATCTACAGCATAGGAGAAAACAGGTGAGAGGGACATGGCCATGAGTGCCCAGCAGCATTTACACAAGGAGAACAATCAGACATTTGCAGCAGAGTGTGGTGGAAAATGACAGGCAGGGATTTCCAGACAATGTGTCAAAGACTGCAACATATTTTTTTTCTAGGAAATTTGAAGAGTGTCTTGAGCCCTTGAGAATGATGGAGAACATAGTCTCAGAAATAACAGTATTGTGTTTTTATTATGGCAAGGGGTTGGAAGTAAAGCTGCTATAAGAAAAGGCACAGAGTCTACTTGTATCAAAAGGAGGATGAAATGCATTAATAAGGTCATGGTGTGCTTCGAATATTGCTGCACTAAGCCAAGGATGCTGTCGAGTCCACTGATTCCAGTTCATTTTTAGGTTACCAGCAGTCTAGTTTTGAACACCATCAGCTCTGTACTGGCTGCAACAGCAAGCATAATCGGTGTCATCAGTGTGATGTTGGGGTTGCGTGGTCCCTTTCGCAGAAATGAAATTGAACAGGTGAGTACTTCCTCTGCTGGTGGGATGCCATGGTGGACGCAAGGGATCATCGACTCTGACAAAAGCAACAACCAACACTCTGCTTCTAGAATCACTTTAGAAAGTTTGAAATCATAGGGAAGGAGGACAATATTTATTTAGGGACCAGGTGACACCTCATTATCTCTCTTCTGTCATAACTAAGTAAAAAGAAAACCACTCACGTGGCCAGTTCTCAGACACAGCACCCTAAGTTCCTAATGGTGGGAGGCTCCAAGCCTCTTGGGAGAACAAGATATATCGCATAGCTTAACATTTTACAAGACACAGTTAAAAGAGTGAGATCTTTGTAAGAGAGAACAGATAGGGTGCATGCTACCTGGAACCATCAGAACAAGCAACATGGAGTTGCCAATGATCAGTGAAAGTGGCCTAGAAAAATAACAACTTCAATACTTAAAGGAGCGTATTATAAACACATGTGTATCTGCTTCTTATCTTGAAAATCTGCCTTTTATTTTGTTTTATGTTGCTGTTTTCAGTTGTGGGTTTGTTTGATATTTCTGGAGACAAGAGTCCTGCTATGTAGCCCAGGCTGCTCTTGGGTTAAAAACCACCGTCTCATTTCATTGTCAGGGATTATAGTTGTGGAGGTGCAGGCTCAGCCTGTGTGTGTTCAATCATATGTCATGTGAGACTGCTATGGATCATCCGAGAATGACAGAATAAAAAATTGTAAAGGAGAAGATGAGAGATGCAGACCTAACACTATACCCTCTAACCTCCAAAAGAAACTCTTAACCTACCTATCTAGGTGGCCACATTGCTGAGAAAAGGGTACTTGCTGTTCTCCACTAGTGCCAGCCACAATGCTGAACACAGATGCCACTGGATCTGTTGAGGTTTGAACAAGGATAAAAACAACAATGCAAATATTCTCGGTGCCCACTGGACTGGTTTCTCTCATGTGCCAAGCTCCTGATCAGTTGATTAATTCACAGCAGAGGAACCATCTCTGATCACTGAGAGAAAAAGACAGAATATTCACACCCAGCAATTCTAGGCACCATTTTAGGCAGGAGAATTTAGAACACAGTGCCACCTTTGTTCCTCTGTTGTAATCATGTGGCTTGGTGAAGAAGATACAGGCAAAGCCAATGTGCTGAATACTAAGGAAAGTAGTGATCAACAATCCAGTGTTGTGACAATTACTACCAATTTGGTGACTAATCCAGTTGTATTTTATTACAGGGTGACAGAAGTTCATAACAAGCCTCATTTGCATATAACCAAAATGTTGGCAGAGCTGTTGTCCTCCCTGGGAACTTTAGGGGAAAGTGGTTTTCTTGGCTTTTGACTTTGCACCTTCTATCTATATCCTGACCTCTATTTCGTGTGTGTGTGTGTGTGTGTGTGTGTGTGTGTGTGTGTGTGTGTGTGTGTGTGTGTCTTTTTGAGACAGGGTTTCCCTGACCTGGACTCACTTTATAGACCAGGCTGCCCTCAAACTCATAGAGATCCATCTGCCTTATTTGTAGAGATCCACTTGCCTCTGGCTTCCTGAGTGCTGGAATTACAAAAGTTTGCCACTACTGCCAAGCTCTGTCCTCTATTTTTGAGGCACACACTGAATACCCTCAGTCTCTTGGACTTTGATTCTTCAGCATCTTGCTTCCTCTTGGGAAGATGATATAATAACTTGGACACCCTGCACAGGCCAAGATATTCTGCCTATATTGTCTAATAAGCAACCTTTGTTCCTTCTGCAAACTAGGATCTCCCCATTCTAGGGCTTGATTAGAAGACCAGCCTGAAAGACTATTCTCTTCAAATATGAAATAATCTTATTTTCTCCATGTGAAATGTCTAGCATCAGAGCATAGCAGGCTTGGGGTATGGGGTCTCTGATAATTATATTAGTAAAAGAGTAAGAAAAGAAGTGACCTTCCGGAGACCAAGGAATTGCCTAAGTGTTGGGCTGTATCAAAGCTGGATTTCCAAACCCCTCATCAGGGCCTTTTCTTTTTTGCCATGGTAGTCTTGGTTGGGTAGATGGGGTGGAGGGCAGCGTGGGCATATTTCAAACTTCTAATCTTAATCTTCCTTCCTCACATTCCTTGGTATGAATCTGTTTTTAGGGTATGGATTACTTGATGCTCTTTTTAAATATGCTAGAATTCTGCATTGCTGTGTCTGTCTCGGCCTTTGGATGTAAAGTATCCTGTTGTAACATCAGTGAGGTGAGTGGAATCCTGGCTGGATGATGTTTAGTAGGTCTCTATTGCTCAGTAATAAGTCACATGAATCTAGTGGCTTATGAGAACACATCTGCATCGTCTTTTAGCTTCCTCAAGTGAAATTCATCAACAACTTAGTTTAGTCATCTGCCCGGTCTTAAAAGGCTAAGTTACCAGGGAAAGTGAAGTTCCCTTTGGGGTTCTTATTTTCATTAATAAAGAATTTAGAACCAGAATCAGAACGAAGCTTGGGAACACTTTCATGACATTTTTGAGAAAGAGGTAAAAAACATTATAGACATGCTGAGCAGCCTCCAGGGGAAAAAGAGATGGAGAAAAAGACAGAGAAGGCCCAGGAAGTCTGGGCAAACATGTTTAGGAGTGCCAAAACACAGCTGTGTTCCAAGACTACCCAATTCCATATCTTTGTGCTGCAAAGAGTCTATACCACAGAATCATCCATAGAAATTGAGACATTTTATCAAGAAGAGCAAAGCTGTCCTCAGAACAGAAGTGGGCTCGTGAGCTGCAGAAAGATCCTGAAAGTCATGCAGCCACAGAAGGCAGCACCCTTTACAGGACCTTATAGACCCCATCTCTTTTGTTTGTATCTGGAAGAGTCTGCCCCACATCCCCACCACCTAGCATGCTCTGCTCCTTAGATGAAGCCAGGGAAAGAAGGGTTCAGAGTCTTCGTGTGCTGGTTTCTTTCATATGCAGACTTTTTTTTTTTTCATGTTTGAGAATGCCATACCTGCACATAATATGCTTTAATCAAATCCAGCCCCATTTCCTCAGCTCTAATTCCTCCTTTCCAGTCCCTATTCTCCTGCCTAAACTGGATTTGACTAGGCTGTCATTTATCAGAAATTTTCATTTGATGACTGTTGCAGATGCTCTTAAACAACAAGAAGAGAGGAGGTCACCTGGAGATAAGAAAGTGACAGACTTAGGGGGAGAAAAAGGCCAGGGAGTAGACCATGAGAATAGTATGCCAGGTGTGTCCTCAAAGCCTCAGGTAAAGAAAGAAGCCAATGAAGCCCATCAAGTGCTCCCTAGACCTGAGCCATGCTACTCCTGCTGACGTCCTATGTTAGCCCACAAAATCAGGGGCCTCAGGGCATGTGTTGCTTAAGTATGTGCATCTTCCTCTTTCTACTGCTGCCCCATGTCACTTGAGTTTGTGAGGGACAGAATGGTGCCAAGTGTCATGGGATTCTGGATGTCTGCCATTCTTGGCCACTGCTGTGCATGCAGAATGTGTTCCTGGTTGCCATGACAACATCTGGATGTGCTGCTGTCAGCAGGAACAAACTAGCTTGAAAGAACATCATTGTCATTTTCCATAACTCCTTGGCTCAAGTAAGCCGTTCACAGGAGAGTGATGCTCTCAGATGCATCTGCAGACATCTGCTCTCCTGCTCACGCTCTGCCACAGAATGGGTGTCCTAGGAGTACAAAGCCTGATCCAAGGGGCACCCAAGACACCCCCAAAGTGTTGTGTGATTCAACCCAGTAGACAGTAGTAAAAGTGACATCATAAAGTAAAGAAAGGAAGCTCTGAGTATGCTGGGTAACTCAATGACATTTCAATTCATCCCACAGGTTCTTGTAGTTCGATATTCAGTTCCTGCTGTGACCACAGTGGCATCCCCCATGCTGCCTCAACCATCATCACCACCAGAATACCAAGGGGGAAATGTTTCAGAAAACCTATACAAGGACACCACAGGAGGAGTCTAATTTTGATGTGTGTGTGTGTGTGTGTGTGTGTGTGTGTGTGTGTGTGTAATTTCAGAGTCATGTTCTCATTGTTTTTTTTCCCTAGGCAATTAACACTTCATTGCACAGGCTTTTGATGAGAATATCAGACACACTATTAATAGATAAATCAAGCATTTCCTAGATCTATAACTCCTTAACATCTCCCATTCATTGTATAAACAAGGATATTGAATTGGTAAAGAAATTTTAATGCAAACTTAAAAAACATTAGCTAATGAAATGTAGTCTCCAAAGAGTGAAGACTGAAGTTCATTTTATTTTTGTACTTTTGTTCAATGAGTAGATTTATCTTCTTATGATCATGTGTAGACACATAAATAAATTACTAACTATAGTAACCAATTTTAATCTCTATGTACATTACATAATAACAAAGTGTATACTTTAATTGGTATGGTGAAAATTACAATAAAGATAAGTAATTGAAATCTGAATTCCTGATCTCTAAATACACACACACATACTATATACGACATATATATGCATATGTCTATATACATATGCATGTATGTATGTACAAATACATATACTGCTTTCTGTATGTATAGTATATGTATAGTGTAGCTATAGAGAGTATAGAGATTTTATGTATGTGTGTGTGTGTGTGTGTGTGTGTGTGTGTGTGTGTGTGTGTGTAATATATATTACAAAAAAAAAAAACATGTTCATATTGGTGTGGATTGAATCTGCAATGTCCCCTAGAGGATCACATAGTCGAACACTTGGTTCCCAAGTCGTGACCTCTTTTGAGAGGTTGCTAAGTCTGTCAGAATGAGGCCTAATTGTGAAGCTGAGTCACTAATGGTTTGAAGGTTACCCTGCCTTCCAGTTAAAAGTTCATGTTAGCTTTCTGATTAAAAGATAATTCAGACTCTGCTTTCAGGATAAACTTCACAGAAAAAAAGTCAGTAAATTATTAGATAAATTGATTCTAAATATGTGTTAATATTTATTATACATTATAGAGTAAGTCTAGATCCTATGTAGTTTGGTTTAAAGTATTTGCATCATCCAAGCACCCATGGTACTTCTGAAGGTGTATGCATGTGTCCCAGGAGCCAAAAACTTACCAAAATCACAACCTGCTGCTTTTTCTTTACTTATTATATTAAACTAACTCTAATATAGATAGATCAGGACAGTTCTCAGAAATAAAACATTAAACACAACTGGGATTGGAGAGATGGCTCAGCAGTTAAGAGCACTTGTTGCTCTGGGAAAGGACCAGGATTCAGTCCCCAGCACCCACATAACTCAAGTTTCAAGGGATCCAAGGCCCTCTTCTGACTTCGGAAGGCACCTGGCACACAAGGCATGCACATACAAACATCACACAAAGACACATAAAATTAAACAAACCTATCTATAAAAACCATAATAATATGTAAAGAAAAAATGCAAAGCAATTGATACAAGACCAGTCCCAGTAAGAAAATGATTGATCTGAAGCTATTTCAAGTAAAAACAAATGAGATATCTTCCCTCATTGGGGTCACTCAAATGCTGGCAGAGTCAGACAAAGCCACACATGTATTTGCAGTTGGTAGTGAGTGTGTCACACTCATGAAGAATGTCCACACCTTCCTCAACCCTCACTTTCCTTTCACATGGTTCTTTCTTTGTTCTTTGTGTTACTTCCTTTTTCTTCTCATTATGGGAAGTGAGCTCTCATGTGGGGCTCACCTGGATGTGATGTCCCAGTCAGTTAATGGAAATGCTCATGTTAAGCTCTCAATCCTTTGTTCTCCGAATCTGCTCAACACTGGAGCAGGTGGCCAAGCTGTATTTACAGCCCCATCTCAATCTATTGCCCCATCTCAATTTAACCACAAGACATTATGAGCAAGACCAACGTTGTTGCAAGATAATGCTTTTTTCTTCGTCTCCATCTGATGCGCTTAGAATTTTAAAAAAAAAAATTTTTTTTTCCTTTTCCAAGACAGTAGAAAAGAATAGTAGAAAAGGTAAGTAGAGGAAAGAAAAGAATTTCTCCTAGAGCTACAGGTGTCATTTACCAAAGCTATAAAGAATTTATTTACTGTTCTTATCCTGTGTCCATTCTTACCCTGGAAGTGTGCTTGGGAGAAAACACAGTTCTGAGCTTCTCTCTCAAGAGGACAAGATGCTTGGGCCATAGTGAGGTGATCTAGGAGACTGTTTCTCTCTCATTTGACACAGAAAGATGACAGGAGACAGCACAGCCTTTGTATCACGTTAGAGCCACCCTGTGTGCCCACTGGAGCGACTGCAGTTCTGCAGTGAGCAGGGATCACCGTAGATGTTAAGCTCTAGACGGTACACAGTAAACTGGCTTATGTGGAAAGTTTCACACACAAGTCAGAGAAGATGCATCTCAAAAATTGTTTCTGAGTAGTTCCAGAATCTACTCCTGTTCTTGTTTTGTGTTATAATCTCACACATATCCTTTCTGGAAAATTAGGGAGGTATAAGTGAGCTTTTGTTGTATGTCTGTAACTATGAAAAATATAAAAGAAAGTAGGTTGAGAATTTAACTAAATTTAAATAAACAGACAATATTTGGCTCTTAGTTCTTTTTAAATCTTCAATAGCTATAGTTGTGCATGATATATACCCACTATATATACAAATAATTTTCTATTTAGAAATATTTCGCACCCTCAATAATAATGAACTTTTAAAGACATAAAGCTTTATAAAAAGACAGATATTTTCTGATTCATCAGTACACTCACTAACACAGTTGTTGTTCAGTGGTGTTGACCAGTTGATGAGTAAATAGTAGGTAAAGTGAACATTATTGTGTCATTCAGTCTAGTGAGGTGGACAGGCAAAAATCAGGGACAATATGAGTGTATATATAGTCCAGTAAGACATGTGTGATGAATGAAGAATAAATTGATGAAGACGAGTTGAAAAATATTCAATGTAAATGTCAAGAAATGATCATGTCTAACACATGTAGGACATATCTACCAAAAACTGGTAGAGATTGGCATGTATGCCTAGAATCTCAGCACAAGGCAGCCTCGGTTACATAGTGAGTTAAAGGCTAACCTGGCCTACAGTAGATCCTACATCAAAGGACCAAAAAGGAAATTGGTTCAAGCTGAATTTTCGTAGGCCATGTGTGTCTAGGAATTTATCCCATTCTTCTAAACTTCCTTCTAATGTTTATTTGAATAAATATTCAAACTAGTCCTTAGTTTACCTATAGATTGCAGCAGTGTCTGTTGTAATGAGCCCCCTTTGTCTCTAGTTTTATCAATTTTTTCCTCTTGTCTCCTCTTGTTTTTATTAGTTTCATGAGTTTCTTGGGCTTATTTGTTTTTTGAAAGCATCAACTTTTTACTTTTTAATCATTTGTATTCTGCTATTGGTTTCCATTGCTCAGAGCTGGGTGCAGTGGAGCATGCCCAGCACGCAGGGATGAAGAACAGGCAGATCTCTGTGAGTTCGAGGCCAGCCTGGTTTACAAATCCAGTCCAGGACAGTCAAGGCTACACAGAGAAACCCTGTCTCAAAAAACAAACAAAAAAAAAATGGCATTGCTCAATCTCTGTCTTTTCTATTGTTTCTCTTGCTGTCAATGTCTAACTCATTCTGTTATGCTATGGTAAAATACAAGACATTACTTTCAATTTTGGACTCTTAAGAGTTAATTCATAGGCTAAAATAATATCAAAGTTGGATAGTTCTAATGGATTGTTGGGGTTTTTTTATGGGCATTTGCAGCTACTTGGTGGAATAGGTCATGGATGTCTGGTAAGCATGTACCCTTGGCCAAAACCATGAGAGAAGGGCAAGCCTAACTCCAATTCAAGAATTTAAATTAGTACATATTTTGTTTGGTCTTCTTAACTTAGATTGGAGTATGTCTGGGCGTAAAGTACTGTGGATAGAGGTCTGTAAATAAAACACAAATATATGCTAGAGTTTTCAGAATTATAGAAAGACAGTATCTGAGGACAGCACAGTGGTGGAGATGGGTCAATAGGACTTTGATATGAACCTTGAGTATGTTTCCATATAGTTATTTGATGAAGGTGAGTCTTTAAATAAAACAAGCTGTGTGATCAAGAAGTCATCATGCAAGGGAGCTCTTAACAAGATAATAGAAACACTTTTTGTAGCTTCAGAAGAAATAGAAGAGACACTGACTGCCACAGACTACAACCTAAAGGTCGTATCACATGGTGGCAGGAACCACAGCACTTGTCTGCTCTTCTCCAACCCAAGGCTACTATTTATGTTCATTCCCTGTGGTTTAAGAAGAAAAAAAGAAACATAGGCTGGCAACGCTAAGCAACCAGAAGGTGCTGCCTGGCAAATTTCCAGTGCTTGGATGACCTAGACTGACCCTTCACTGCCCTTGGTGGAAATTCACTACACACCTCTTGCTTGTGCTTGTATTTCTTACTGTTAAAGGCCTCTCATGGAAAGCCAGAGCTGGGATAATGTAACAAAAGCTGGTGTTGACAAAATGAGACTAATGGTGGGTCCCTGGGGAGAACAGCTATGCTGAAAATTGAATCTTTCATAGAACTTACTACTTAGATACACATTTAGATAATTAACAAGTGTTATTAGTAAGCATGAGACAGAAGATCTGAGAAAAATTATTTAAGAAGAAAAATGTAGGTAAATTCCAGAAGCTGGCAAACTGCAACTGAATCAATAGGTTTTAATGTCCAGCTTCAGAAATAAGGAACTTGTATGAGCAGGAAGAGAGTTTGGTCATTAATGGCAAACCTTGGCACCTTCCTGAAAGTAAAGCAAGCAGTTTTAGGAATCCTGATGTTCTTCTACTATTCACAGGATCATAATGAGGATAGAATCATATTGAAACAAGGGTTCATGACAAAAACACAGAGGAAAACATCTGGCTCAGTGAACTGCCTGGCTTCCTGAGCAGACTTGTCAGACCAGGACTTTTCTGATATCGTAGAAAAACCTTTGCTTATACAAAAGGTTGCACATTATTTAAAGAATCAAAAGAAATGGATGATGGTCTTATATCAAATAAAGACAAAAACAAGAAGGAAAGGAAGAGTTAAACAAGGCTCAGAGAGATTGGAGTTCTGTAGAAAGATAACTTTGATGTACCAGGTAGTAAGAAATAACTTTTGATCTTTTAATTCTGCCAAACTAAAACATTATCAAACTCAAATAGAATCATCCTGTTTAGCAGTTTTGTAACCAGAAGGCTTTACAATACCAATCTTAAGAAAGAAGACACTGAGTTAAAAGAAAACAGATTTTTATCATAATGTTAATTTTTAGTTCTCTTGAAATTTGCTGTTTGATTGCTTTGTTAATTTTATATTTTTTCTTCAATATACTTTAGACTTTAGAAAAAATGTAAAAAGCTTGTAATCAATGATTGAAGTCTCTGAGGAAATGATTTCATGTACACATAAAGCCTGTGGGAGACACAGGTTGTCAGAGTAGGTCAAGCCACACTGAGATGCACTTCCTCTCTGTCCCCGTCTCTTACAAGACAAAACTAGATGGTGTCCCACATCTGATTCTTCCCTCATTGTCCTTGCATCCACTCGCTTCAAGTCCTGCCCTCACCCGAGGCTGCCCCATGGTAATGGGCTCCAAATTTCTTTTTTTTTTTTTTTTTTTTTTGTCTCAAGACAGGGTTTCTCTGTGTAGCCCTGGCTGTCCTGGATTCACTTTGTAGACCAGGCTGGCCTCAAACTCACAGAGATCTGCCTGCATCTGCCGCCCAAGAGCTGGGATTAAAGGCATGCATCACCACTCCTGGCTCACATTTCTTATTTCAAGGAGAAATATAACACATTTCATATAGCCTGGGATGATAGATTAAGTCTAAGGACAGCATAAACACAACTGTATCAGAACTCAAGGGTTGATCTAAGGGAAGGATTCACTTTTGACTAAGTTGTGTCCCTTTCCCCAAAATTAACTTTTGAGATCCAAACCTCCAAGATGATTCTTTAGAAATAAAGGCCCTTATGGAATATAAAGAGATTGTCATGGTGAGTCTCTGATATGACAGGATTTGCATCTTTTTAAGAAAAGGTCCAGAGAGTTCACCCATGATAACTATTGCATATCAGCCATCAGACCTTCACAGGTCTCTGCATAGTCTTTTCATCCTTAGTCACCACCATCTCTTTCTTGTTTATCATATTAAAGGCATATACATTCTATGGATTTTTATTTCATAATTTATAAAACGATGATGGTCATAGGTCAATTATTAAAAATTTTAATTTGTTAGGATTAAGCAAGTTACTGAAAGTAGTTTGCAACTTTTAGTACTTATTAAACATATAATATTATTCATTATTTCTAAGGGAATCCTTATTTTATCTTCAGAATATCAGTTATTCACAAATAATCATTCATTTACTTTTCCTTTTTATATAACTATATTCATATTCAAAATATTCTTGATTTAAATAGCAAATCAAAACAGTCTGGAACTTATCAATGTTATGAGTCTTTTTAAGGTTTAGGGTTTGTATATTATGAATATGTTTGGATGACAGTGTTATGTGTATGCCCACCTCCGAGTGCAGATGTTCATGAAGGCCAGAAGAAGGCGTCAGATTCCCTGGAGTTGGAGTTACTGACAGCTCTGAACCACTTGACATAGGTGCTTAGAATCAAACTCATGTCCTTTGCAGGAGCAGTATGTGTCATTAACTGCTGAGCTACCTCTCTAGTCCCATGTTTTACTTTTAATTGAGTTATTATTCTAACCTTTATACTCTATAAAATAGAAAGTTCTCAGTGACCATGACTGACAAGACTTTGGTTTAAGGAAAGAAAGATAGAAATCATTTAAGATGTACATATTCTTGATTGACTAGGTTGTAAAATGCTACCTAAAGGCAAAGTAGAATGACTTTCTCATGAGATTTAAATAATCCTACCATTTGATCTTCTGTTCACAATCAGATTAGGTTTCATAGAAAGATCCTTTCAGGGACTAGAGAGATGGCCAAACGGTGGATAGCATTGGCTGCTCTTCCAGAAACCCCATATTCCATTCCCAGCACTCACATGTCAGTTCACAGCCATCACTAACTCCAGTTTCTAGTGGGTCCAACGCCTTCTTCTGGCCTCTTCGGGTACCAGAAATGCACACGATGCACAGACATGCATGCAGGCAAAATGTGCATACACAATAAATAAAATAAAATGTAAAAGAATCCCTTCATAACGTTTTATCTTTATTCAGAAACACAGTCTGGATATATCTTAGTTACTTTTCAACTGTTGTGACAAAGACACAATGACCAAGAAAAAGTATTTTTAAGGCATTTAATTTGGGGCTCACAGTTCTAGAGAGTAGTAGTGTTCAGGATCACCATGGCAGGGAGCACGGGAGCAGGCAGACAGGCATGGCACTAGAGCAGGAGCTGAGAGCTGACATTTGATCCACAGCAGGATGGAGAGAGAGAGGGGAGGGAGGGAGGAACGGAGGGAGGGAGAGAGAGAGACACCTAAGTGGCACATGTCCTCCTATGTCTATGTTTCCCATTCCTTTCGTAACAGTTTTAAAAACCATGGACCAAGCAGTCAAAGATATAAGGCTGTGTGCACTATTCTCATTCAAACCCCAACAGCCTATAACCCATAAGCCCCACAACATGGTCTACCAACTAGGCCCCAGGGTAAGAAAAAAACAACAAAATGGCGGCACCTGCTGGGAACCAAGTATTCAAATGGCTGAACCTGGGAGAGGAAAGCAGAAATCTGTAGAGCACTATGTAGAAGTTATGGGATTATCTGATCAAGAAGTGAAATAGCCACGATTAATATTTCATGAGTTCTAATGTAAAATGTATAACATGCAAGAATATATGTTATTTCTATACTAGTTTTAATTGAGGAGGATAATTTTCTACAATAAACTACTTAATTAAGAAGTGTGAAGTTCAGTATTTAAGGTGCTAAATGATGAAGGCTCAGGCGTCACTCACTCTTCTGCTGCAGAAGACAATTAGTGAAACATTTATCTTTTAGTCCTAGAATTCTGCTATAGTGGTCCTATACTGTAGAAAGCTCAATTTATATGTTTCTGGGTTCAGGATATTCATATATTACCATGAGCTTGTATAGCTGAAGGTTTGAGCTTTGTGGGTCAATATCCTCATAAGTTGTTAGGAATAAGAGTGATACCATAACAGGGGCCATGAAATATACATGGTGGAGAATTAATGACAAAGGAGAAGCTACTCAAATACATGTTTCATCTGATAGCTTATTAAATAAAAGTATCCTAAGTGGCTAGTGCAGAATATTTGAATTTCTGAATATGCTATAGGGAATTTGAAAGCACTCATGATTCTATGTGTATAATTCAGAGGAAAGCAGTCCCTCAAAAAGCTATATCTCGCTGCTGATTCAGAGTTTAAAAACTGCTTGCTTATCATCTTGTAGAATTTATTTTTTCCTGCTTCAATGTCACACAATAAAATTCCGTATGCCAAAATCTTGGCCGGATGACTCTTGATAAAAGGGGAGTGTTGAAGAAGTTATTTGCCAGAGTTGGTGATTATTATTGTCCAGGAAGCATGGGAACTGAACTTGGGTCCTCTGCAAGAGCAGCAAAGCTCTCTAGACCACTAAGCCATCTCTTTGGATTTATCTGATATACTTTGGTCTCCTTAGACTTTTAACTTTCTTCATTCTACTGATGCTTTATAGAATAGTGTCCCTACTCACCCAATTGGAGGATGCTTGCCAATTCATTACAGACTCTAGTAAAATGTCTCGATCTCCAGGAACTCTCCTTTGCATTTGCAAGTTGTGGCTCACTGATTCTCATGTCAACTCTCAGTATTCTTTTTTAAAATTTATTAGATCAAAAATTTAAGCGACACCACATGCTGGTGAGGATGTGGAGAGAGAGGAACACTCATTCATTTATTTTTATTGATAATATTCATATTACCTCTCAATTGTTATCCCATCCCTTGTATTCCCCCATTCCTCCCTCCCTCCCATTTTCCCTGTACTCCCCTCCTCTATGGCTGTGACTGAGGGGGACCTCCTCCCCCTGTATATGATCATAGGGTATCAAGTCTCTTCTTGGTAGTCTGCTATCCCTCCTCTGAGTGACACCGGGCCTCCCCATCAAGGGGATGTGGTCAAATATGGGACACCAGAGTTTGTGTGAAAGTCAGTCCTCACTTTCCACTTAACTGTGGAGTGTCCTGTCCATTGGCTGGATCTGGGTAGGGGTTTAATGCTTGTGTCATCTTGCAGAGAATGAATTATCCTGGGTTATACTGATGTGGTGACTTCTATATTTCCAAGCACCATATGAACTCCCTGGGGACATCATTTTTTTCACATTGTATCTGTTGAGAGATATCATCTTGTTCGAATCATGGTAATTTTTCTGAGAAAATATTTAGTAATGAAAATTGAATACTATGTTTTGTCATAGTTTGTTCCCTGCTGTGGTTTGCATAGCAAATGTCCTCAAAGACTCATGCCCTGAAACTTTGATCTATACTACAGCAGCAGGGCCTTAGGGGTGATTGGATCATAAGGATGGTAACCTCATCAGTAGATTCGGGTACTGACAAATTCAGAGATAACTGAGATATTAGGTTGGGGTCTTCGTTGGTTTAAGTAGGTCATGAAAGCATGGAAAGGTATATTGTCTGTAGGCCTCCCTCATCTGATCTTTGCTTTCTAGCTGCCACGAGGTGAGGCGCCTTCTCTGACAAAGGCTCATGCTGCCATGATATTGTGCCTTTCTTAGGCCCAAAATGATAGAACCAGATGACTGTGGACTGAAACCACAGAAGCTGTGAGACAAAATAACCCCTCCTTCCTTTCACTTGTTCATCATATGTATTACCACAGCAGTGGAAAGATGACACAGGCCTGGTGTTTCATGTACTGGAGACTGTGTCCCCAGTATGGCAATTTTGAGATGTGGAAAGACTAAGAAATAGGGAATAGAGGTGGATGGTGATGTCACTGGAAGCATTGACCCCAGAAGAGATTAATGAAGTTCTCAAAGGGTCCTAATTAGTTCCTATGGGTTAGTGTAAAAAGAGGCCTAGCCGTTAACCCTTCTCTTCCCGTCTTCTCATGTCATCCTAACCCCTTACACTTACTCCCTCCAACCATTATGCCATCTGCCATGTTGTGATCCAGCAGGAAGACTCAGCAGTTCTGGCAGAAGCTGGACCACACATTTGAGCCTCCAAGACACTGAGCTTAATAAATCTTGTGTCTTTATAAATTATCCAGCTAATGATGTTTTGTTAATGCAATCTAAAATTGACTAATACACACCTACATGCCACATATTTTTTCAACTTCCTGGTAGGAAATATTTGATTCTGGGAAATAAAAAGTTCATAAAGCATTGCAACTGAGTTTGTCTTAGGAAAAAAAAAACACTTTTTCTGACATCTAACACTTCTCTGACTTGGAGAATGTTTGTTAGAAAACTGATTTCTTTCCATTTTATGAAAATTCATGTTGAATTTCCAACAGCAGAATTTCATGTTATAATATATTTAAATTCTGTATAGAAAATTTATTAGGAAGACATGGCAAACATGTAAATATGTGAAATTAGATTAGCTCCATTAATTAAGTCTGTGTATATTAAGACCTCTGAACAGAGTCTAGCACAAAGCAATCCATGTACTGATGTCCACAGTGGCAAATGCTGTTACATCCTATGAAAGGCTGTTAGGGGAACTACTTCTTTTTCAGCAAGTTTAACAACAGTAACAACAGCAACAACACACACACACACCACAAAATCCATTAATGTTTCTGATGTGAACAAAAGGACATTGTTAGTTGTGTTCCTCAGAAGTTCTCTGTACAATATTTATGATTTATAAAACATGCCAGAAGGAACACATGGATCTAAGCTAAGTTAGGCACATAGTGTAGGGAGGTCTGAGGTGCTTTTCTAAGGCCTCATCCTCACCCTCATCAGGCATACAACAGGTACTGCAGACTACAAGAAGGTAGGTCAATGAAACTTAAATTTCTGGGCTTTGGAGAATAATTGATTACTGTTTGTTGGATATAGCATCCCCTAGGAGTCTATTGAGACAAAAAAAGTGAGGCTAGCTCTCATGACACAATCTGGACTAGGGAGAGCTGAGAATACCCTTATTTGAACCACAGCATTTGAGAAGCAGTGTAGACTGCAGGTAATGGGGTCAAGTAAAGAGATAACGGCTTCCTCAAAGGCCAGAGCTGGGCACCATATAAGATACTAGTAAATGTATTCTCTAAACCCCCAGGTTATCAAAAAATGAAAGCAATAGTTTAAACTCCTGACTGAGCAATTCATTTCTTCTTAATGTCCCTGTCCCACTGCCTTTTTTCTTCCCCTTCATCACCAATTTGTTATATATAACAGTGCATCAGTTAAGGGAACATTTGTCATATGCAGAATTCAGTAGAAGTATAAGGAAAAGGCCGTGCCTCCAGTCTAATGTACCTCGCCTGATTCTTGGTAGATTATGGTCAGACCTTTACCTGCAACAGTAGTTGGCACCATCCATGGCAGGCCCAAGCCATAAATCCCAGGATTCTGATGAGAATGGCTATCACTGGAAGACACATTGCACATTCTTAGCAATGTAGATGTCAGAAATAAGCTACATCCAATGCAGTGAGATGAAAGATGCCCAAAGGACAACAAAAACAACTGACCTCAAACCAGGAACACTGGTTAGGAGGACACAAGTTGATCCTAATGTGTGGGCTTGCTTGGACACCTGTGCGAAAGCTATTGCATCCTCTTTTGTAGACCCCGTGATCTTTGGTTTGGTCCAGTATCATCCATAGTGAGGTAACCCAAACTCAAAAAGACATGCATGGTATGTACTCACTTATAAGTGGATATTAGCTACAAAGTACAGTTTAAATCATGCTACAATCTGCAGACTCAAAGAAGCCAAGGAGGGCCCAAAGGAAGATGCTTGAATCTCACTTAGAAGGGGAAATAAAAATAATCATCTGAAGTAGATGGATGAAGGAAACTTGGTGGGAGAGGGAGTGGGGAGGGATATGGAGGAGTCGGGGGAGACCAGGAGAGATAACAGAAATTGATGGGGGCATCTGTGGAACAGAGGTGGCCCCTGGGAGTCCATGGAGGTAAATGTAGCTGAGACTCCTAGCCCCAGGGGATATAGAACCTGAAGTTACCACCTCCTGTAGCCAGGCAGAACTTACAGTGGAAGGATGGAGAAACCAACCCACCCACAAAATCTTTAATCCAAAATATGTCCTGCCTACAAGAAGTGTAGGGATAAAAATGGAGCAGTGTAATGAAAGTTTTGTTTCTTTGTAAACTCAGTTATGTTATGTAAATATGTTTTGTTTTACTCTCAAGTGTGAGATTTTAGTTTGGGTTTTAGTATGTCCACAGTTGATAATTGCCTCCTGTGGGGCATGGTCTCATGAGCTAGTAACAGCCTGTCCTGTGAGACAAGGAGAGGGGCATGGTCTAGGACTTTGAGGAAGATAAATATGAGAGTCCAGAGAAAGAAAGTATGATGTGTGGCATGTAGGAGTTTGAAGAGACCAGATACAGACAGTGTAGTAGCTTGGATATAGACCGAGAGAAACATTTCAACACCGTGGCTCAGAGGAGACTGCTTGCTGTATTTGCTGTTGACAGAGATTGTTATTGACCCAAAAGAAGCCAACTGACCCAAAGGGAGGGGTAAAAGGGTCTGCTCCCCCTCTTCCCACTAACTTTCTTTCTCATACTCAGGATTAAGGGATTGGTGGGAGGGAGGTAGAGGCTTCAACATTGCAAATAAAATAGAGTTTTAAAAAGAGTGTCAACAGAGAAAGGGATTGAGTGAATGACAAACCAATGACTGACCCAATTTGGGGCACACCCCATGAGGGAGAGGAGAGGATGTTTTTAATTGTTCCATTTCCTAGGTCCAAATGAGTATGGGATTGAACATCAATAGCTCTGTGGTGGCTTTGTTTGGGTTCCTCTTCAGTATAATCAGGTTGAATGATTTTTCATAGGAATACCTTTCCTGTAGACACTCCCATATGTCAGCCCAGTGCTTCCAGGCTATGACCATTTTAGTGGTAAGTATCTTTCTCTTTTTATAGATTCTATGGTGGAAACAAATTTGAGAAACAAGGGCTCAGACAAACTCATTAATGCACATTCTGTAACTGCTGCACTAGTCTAGAAAACTGGAACTAAAAACTGGAACTGATTGAGAAATATGCCAAACTATGAAGAATTATATTCGTGTCTTATCTCTAATGCTGTTGTGCAGGCAATGAAGACAAATGGGAAAAAAATCTCAGCTATGAAGAAGCTCTGAGTCTTTACTAATTACTATATTGGGTATTTCACACACTTTCTTCTTTAAAAACACTCACAAATAGGTACTATTATCTTGACCGAGAATAAAGATTGAATTTCATTCTCTCTATTTCTGAAGTGGCCAATGGAGCCTCACAGAGATAAATGGTTCTATAATAATGAGTAAGTACACTGAACATTGTCCAGTAAACAGCGAGAATCAGAGTCCTTACTATCTTCAGGAGTTCTCGTGAGATTGATTCACTTTTAGCTTCAATAGCCAGCTCCTGGCAAACTCTCAGTTACCACTCACTGAGCTTTAGGACATTTTCGTGCCACTTGCTACAATAGATGCTTTATAATATTTTATTCTCTCAGTTATCACCTAAAGGCTGTAAATAGTAAAATGTCTTGATGTATTGCCACTGAGTGAGTTCTAGGAGAAGAGCTCCAGCAAGGCTCAACAGTTATGGCAGACTTACATGCACAATTCTCATCATCATTAAGATATCTACAGGTGTGGTGACACATGCCTGTAATCCCAGCACTCAGAGAGGCAGAGGCAGGTGGACCACTCAAGTGTGAGGCCAGCCCAGTGTGCAAAGCAATTCCAGGACAGCCAGGCCTACACAGAGAAAGTCTGTTTAAAAAAAAAAAAAAAAAAAAAAAGACATCTATCAGCTATTACTCAAGACAATATTTCTCCTACTTCCCATGCAGGGTGACCTTTCTGACTGTTGCTTGCTGCTCAGATATTTTTCCTTTCCTCGTCTTTCCCCTCACCTAACTGTGAAAATGCAAACATTCTTGCAGGTTTAGTAGTCAGCCTTTCTTTCTTTCCCAGCTGATCTTAGATAAGTCTTGAATTTTATGTCTCCAAGCTAACATAATACCTTGAGTTAGTCTTTGCCAAACTAATGAGCTCTCCCTGAGGTTTCAGAGATTAGTACAGGAAATCCTGTCTTATGACTTACTCAACAGAAGAAGAGAAAGCTGCTCCTAGAAAATTTAGCAGCTTTCCTCCAGCACAGCACTGACAGAAGTTCCCAAAAGCACCTTCTGGAAGGTTAGACTCTGGAGCCTCCTCGAGTCCATCTGCTGCTCACTGCTGTGGTTCTGTGGCTTTGTCCTGGGAATCGAGTGTATGTGCAGCTTCTGAAGTCTTTTCATACAGAGAGCTTGACAGAGACAAATGCATGGACTGAAACCACTTCTGCAGTCGGAATTCTCACGCCCAGAACCTGTGTGTAGTCATGAGACTCCATGATTACAGAAGTCCAGCATTTGACTCAAAATCCTTCTATTGCTATCTTGAATTTATTAATATTTATTCAACAAGAGGCCCTGCAAATTGTCTAGCTGGTTCTGCATTCCTCTCAATCACTGTCTCCCCCACCAAAGAAAACCATGACCTGTTTACTCATACAACCCTACTGATGGTGTGAACACCCATTTCCTGTCTGTCCTTACACTTATTTGTTGTACGAGCATTCTTTTTCTGTCTGTCCTTGTACCAAAGCATGCTGTATAAGGCCCTCCTTGGAGCTAAGCAACAGATAAGCTCCTATCGTTGTTTTCCCATCACCGAGTCACAGGTCTGTGAGTTAGCTAAGTCCTGGGTTGACAACCCAGGAGACGCAAAAGGAATAGTGCTGGGTCCTAGGGGTTCCAGAAAATAATTCTCTAAGTAAAATCTGATTAAAATAGAACCACACTCGTTCAGAATTGAGTGTTCATGGCAGAGATGTTATAGGCTGTGAGACCTCAAAGTATTTCTAACCTTTCAAGGTGAGATCTTTTGGGGGGAAGGAAGTCCTCTGTTTGCTGCCCTCCATCTGCTTCCGCAGCAACAGCTGGTAGAGAAAGGTGTGTTGGAGGTTTGAGTCATAAGGAATGCAAATCACAGGGCCCACTGAGTCTGTACCCCTTCTGTTCTGAACCCTTGATACTGATTCTCCCCCCAGCAGGGGGAGCTTCTTTAACCCTGGGGCTCAAACAGGAGGGTTAAACTGTAGACTCTTGGACATCGATTCACAGTAAGAACCATGAATAAATGTGCTAACCCATGTCCCTCCAATGTGACCCTGTACTCTGGCAGAGAAGCAGGATGGGCCTAAAGACAATTCTCTTTGAGCTAGAATTAAAGACTCGCAGTTTTAAATCTGTGATCCTTCTGTTCTGAGCTGAGATATACTGCTTCCTTTTTCTTGTGTAAATCTAGAAAACAGCGGCTTTGGAGCACACAACAGCCAAGTCTCCAAGTCTCTGTAGTTGTCCTACTATCCTTATTCAACTCCATGTCACTTGGAGTTTGTGGAAGAAGGACGAAGATTTACTTTGTTTCACGATGCAGTCTCCTCTTCTGGGACAGTGTGGGTTGGCGCTTTTATCGGTAGCCAGAAAGTCATGAGTTTGATATGTTACTGTCATCTGCATACTTGGTAAAGCACTTGCATTAGAGACCTGGGTTTGACCCACATTAAAAAGGCAAACATGGCTGTGAGTACTTGTAATCCTATCTTAGAGAGGAAGAGACAGGTAGATATCTATATCTCACTGGCCAGTCAGCCCAATCCACTTGACATGCTCAAGATCCTAGCAAGTCACCTTGTCTAAAAAACCAAGATCAATAGTTGCTGAGGGATGACAACTGAGGTAGACATCTGTCTGCAACACATATGCATACACATAAATACACTCATATATGCCTACACACACACACACAGACACAGACACAGACACAGCAATGCCAACAGCTGAGTGTACCTATATACTTATACAAATCTAATGCATGCCTGCTGGGGAAGAGGTGCTCTGTCTGGATGGTTTTCAACTTGGTTTTAGCTGACCTCTCCTCTTTTAGGAGCTGCTGAAGGCCTATCAAGTGCTGAGGAAATTTTATTTATTCCTCTTACTTCAGAAATGCAGAAGTGGGCTCAAAGTAGGAAATGAAACCAAGGAACTGAGATGAATCTAGCTCCATGACCTGGTGACCTACTCTCTCACACCCTGCCAGCCTTGGGCTTGCATCTAGAATCTTCCTACAGCCATGCTTACAGGATTCTGGACATGGCCAATCGTACACCTGTCCAGAGAGGCCTGCCTGAAGCAGACAAACATGCCTTCATGCTCATCTTGGGTCAGGGTGCCTTTAGAGAAATGGTGGACTGTTTCACCTGCCTCTTCCGTGTAACTGGCAGTTGTGGGTGATGTGGGTGGGAGGTTAAATGGATCTGGTACCTGGCATCTCCTTCAGCCAGGCACTCAAAAACTTCACCAGCAAAGCCTCCCGGGGATACTTCTGACAGTTCAGCAGCGACTACAGGAGGGAAATATTTTCTGTCATGCCTCTGAAGTCCTGACTTCTGGAAACGCATCTTTATTCTGTCTACCAACTGACATTCACTCTCTGGTTCCAGTGATTTTTCTAGATGGGAGGATCAGAGTGGCATGCAAAAATAATTAATTCTAAGCCAAGCTGTGGTGGTGCACAGCTTTAAGCCTAGCACTTGGGAGGGAGAGGCAGACAGATCTCTGTGAGTTCAAGGCCAGCCTGGTCTACAAAGCAAGTCCAGGACAGCCAGGGATGTTACATAGAGAAACCCTGTCACGGAAAAAAACAAAAACCAACAACAACAACGACTCTAGGATTCTTAAGGAAGACAAATAAGAAAATAAGACATGCGTTGCTCTCTAGGGTGATCTTTCATGACTAGAATGCGTCTTAACTCCACCTCATCTCTGAAGATTTTTTACATGTTCTAATAATTCACTTTTGTTATATTACAAAATGATTTAATCAAATTTACACTTGCAAATTTTTTGAAGAAACTCTGGTGAATTCTAAATTAAAAAATGTATCATTCTTCTGTTATTTTAATTTTAATTGAAAAACAATACACATTGGAGTATGTTGTGGTTTGCTACCTCAGGGGTGACTATATGAGGGTAAAGAAAGTACCCATCATCTTACATTCTAGCCATTTGATTTAAATGAGAAGATGTAAGTCTAACATTTTAACAGTCTCTATACATATTTTATTTTGGAAGTAACGGCCAGAATGCACAATATGTTTCTAAACATTACTCGTGTCTCTGAAACTTTATGTTCTTTGGACAAGTAGTTCTTCAATTTCACACTTCTAGGACCTCTGGCCATCATAATTTGATGTCTCTCTCTCTCTCCCCTAAGGTTGTTTTGGTGGATTCTGAATGGATCCATGTATGCACTGAGGAATACAATTTAGCCTAAAATTGTAATTTAGTCCTATTTTTTTAATTAAAAAATTTTTTTAATTTAGTCCTATTAATAAAGTTTTAAATGGTGAGTTGTATACCTAATATCCGCATTCACATCTTCTAGTAGAAATAACGGACAGGTCCTCACATGAGCGGGACCGCCTATAATATGAGTTATTTGGAAGGCTAAGCCTCACATGTTCAAAGCCTATCCGGGCTAGAGAGTAAATATAGGGCCAGCCTAGACAACTCAGTGAGATCCTGTTTCAAAATGAAAATGAAAATAAAGTCCAGAGGTACAATTTGGGGTAGAGTGCTTGCCTTCCCTATATAAAGCCCTAGGTTCAATCTTCAATACAGGATCCCCATATAAGTAATTTAATGAATTACTGTAGAAAGTATTACATGACATGATTTTTTATATGCTCCTTATTAAGAAAATTTAGTAGGGGTGATCCAAGACAGCGGAGCCGAATACACACCTTGTTTGATCAGCAGGACAGCAGTGACTGTACAGCGACCTAACGACAGGATTGAGAAATACAAAACACCAGTGCTGTTGATCTCAAGGTCAGAGAGGCATCATTCTCTTAAGGTTTCTTCTAGTTGACTTGAGACAAATAATACTTTTGTAGGAGCCCAAATAAAACTGGGGAGAATGTTTAAACAAGCTAGGAATAGCATTTGTGGTCCAGTTTCTAAATGGTGAGAAGTTCCAGGCTTAGTAAAAGTCCTGTATGGGAAAGTGTGAAATGTTGGACCAATTGGGATCAGAAGCTTTCTTTTTTATATAATATATTTTATTAACTTATTCATATTACATCTCAATTGTTAGCCCATCTCTTGTATCCTCCCATTCCTCTCTCCCTCCCAATTTTCCCCTTACTCCCCTCCCCTATGACTGTGACTGAGGGGGACCTCTTCCCCCTGTATATGCTCATAGGGTATCAAGTCTCTTCTTGGTATTCTGTTATCCTTCCTCTGAGTGCCACCAGGCCTCCCCATCCAGGGGACGAATGGGTTGAACTAGAAATGATCATAATGAGTGAAGCAGAAGCTTTCTTTGAAGCTGTCCTGTTCTAATGAGGAGCAGCAACTGAAGCACTTGGTGCTGAAACATGAAGGATGCAGGATGTAAGCATCCAGCATGCTAAGAGGAATGAATCCTGTCAGGTCTGATCCAGTGTAAATGTCCAGTTCTTTTGTTCTGAAAACATATAAATTCTCACAAACATTATACAGTCCTAAACTTATAAATGTATGAGGTGTGTGGGATGCCACAGAACAGTTAAGGCTGGTCCTTTGCTCTTTGTATGATCAGAAGAAAGACATATTTAAATCTTCATTCATGGCATATAAAAAATGGCATCTATAATAAGTCACAGGGATTTTGTAGCCAACAAGAAGCACTGTATATTCATAGACATTCATGCCTCAGCCAGTCTCAGAGCTATTCTCATGTAGTGGGATTAGCAATATAAGTTACCTGCGTGTTCTGCAGTTTGAATTCTTTACATCCCAAATGTAGGCCCCTCCCTCATCATCTCACGATCCCATTCTCCCTCATTCATCCCCTCCCCCTCCCTCCCCTAGTCTTCAGAAAGGGGAGCCCTCCTCCCCTAACATCTGACCTCAGCCTATCGAGTCTCATCTGTACTACCTGTATCTTCTTCCTCTGTGTCCTGGTAAGGTCGCCCTACCAGTGGGAACTGATCAAACTTGGTGGGCCAGAGTCCAAGTCAGAAGTAGTTCCTACGCCCCATATTGTGGAACCCACAAGGAGACTTTGCTGATTATCTACTCCATCTGAGCGGAGGGTATAGTTCCACATTATACATGGTCCTTGGTTGGTGCATCAGTCTCTGTATTGTAGTGTGGTTATCCTGTACTATGTGGCCGACATCTGCTTATATACCATGCATGTCATTCTGGGTCTGGGTTACCTCACTCAGGAAGATATTTTCTAATTTTATCCATTTGCCTGCAAATTTCAAGATTTCCTTGGTTTTAATAGCTGAGTAGTATTCCATTGTGTAAATATACCACATTTTCTTTCTTAATTCTTTGGTTGGGGGACATCTAGGTTGTTTCCAAATCTGGCTATTATGAATAAAGCTGCTGTGAACATAGTTGAACAAATGTCCTTGCTGTATGGTGGAGCATCTTTCAGGTATATGGCCAGGAGTGGTATAGCTGGGTCTTGAGGTAGAATTATTCCCAATTTACTGAGAAAACACCAGACTCATTCCCAAAGTGGTGTACAGGTTTGCACTTCCACCAGCAATGGAGGAGTGTTTCCTTTTCTTCACATCCTCACCAGCATGTGCTGTCACTTGAGTTTTTGATCTTAGCCATTCTGATGGGTATAAGATGGAATCTCAGAGTCATTTTGGTTTTTATTTCCTTATGACTAGGGATGTTGAGCATTTCTTTAAGTGTTTCTTGGCCATTCAATATTCCTCTGTTGAGAATTCTCTGTTTAGTTCTTTACCCCATTTTTAATTGCGTTATTTGGTTTGGTGTTACTTAATTTCTTGAGTTCTTTATGTGTTTTTGATATTAGATGTTTGTTGGGTGTAGGGTTGGTGAAGATCTTTTCCCAGTCTGTAGGCTGACATTTTGTTCTTTTGACAGTGTCCTTTGCCTTACAAAACTTTTCAGTTTCATGAGGTCTCATTTATTAATTGTTTTTAGAGCCTGAGCTGTTGGTATTCTATTCAGGAAGTTGTCTCCTGTGCCTATGTGTTCAAGGCTCTTCCCCACATTTTCTTCTAACAGATTTAGTGTGTCTGGTTTTATGTTGACGTCTATACTCCATTTGGACTTTAGTTTTATGCAGCACCATTTGTTGAAGATGCTTTTTTTTTTTTCCTTTGCCAGTACCATGCTGCTTTTATTACTGTTGCTCTATAATACAGCTTGAGATCCAGGATGGAGATTCCACTGGAAGATCTTTTCCTGTACAGGATATTTTTTAGCTACTCTGGGTTTTTGGTTTCCCCATAAGAAGTTGAGAAATGATCTTTCAAGATCTGTAAAGAATTGTGTAGGAATTTTGATGGGAATTGCATTGAATCTGCAGATTGGTTTTGGTAATGTGGTCTAACAGTTTATTTCTCCATTTAGTTTCTGTCTTGATGGAATGTCTATGGGTGAATGGGGTCTTAAAGTCTTCCACTACTAATGTGTAGAGTTTCATGTGTGATTTAAGCTTTAGTAACATTTCTTTTACAAATGTCGGTGCTCCTGAATTTGGGGCATAGATGTTCAAAATTGAGACATCCTCTTGGTGTATCTTTCCTTTGATGAGTATGAAGTGTCCTTCCCCATTTCTTTTGATTAATTTTAGTTGAAAGTTGATTTTATTAGATACTAGAATGACTACTCCAGCTTGCTTCTTGGGTCTGTTTGCTTGGAATACCTTTTTCCAGCTCTTTACTCTGAGGTACTATCTATTTTTACTGCTGAGATGTGTTTCTTGTACGCAACAAAATGATGTGTCCTGTTTTCGCATCTGTTCTGTTAGTCTGTGTCTTTTTATTGGGTAGTTAAGGCCATTGATGTTGAGAGATATTAATGACCAGTGGTTATTAGTTCCTTTTGTTCTTGTTGTTGGTAGTGGTAGAATGTATGTGTGTGCTTCCTTTCCTTTGTTTTTGAAGATATGAGGTTATTTATTTCTTTTGTTTTCCTGAGTGAAGTTATCCTCCTTGGGTTGGAGCTTTCCTTCTAGTATCTTCTGTAGGGCTGGATTTATGGCTAGGTAATGTTTAAAGTTGGTTTTGTCATGGAATACCTTGTTTTCTCCCTCTAAAGTGATTGAAAGTTTTGCAGGGTATAGAAGTCTGGGTTTCTATCTGTGGTCTCTTCATGTCTGCACAACATCTGTCCAGGTCCTTCTGGCTTTCATAGTCTCTGGTGAGAAGTCAGGTGTAATTATGATAAGTTTGCCTTTATATGTGACTTGGCCTTTTTCTCTTGCAGCTTTTAATATTCTTTCTTTTTTCTGTATGTTTAATGTTTTTATTATTATGTAGTAGGAGGATTTTCTTCTTTGATTTAATCTATTTGGAGTTCTGTAGGCTTCTTATATATTTATGGGCATTTCTTTATTTAGGTTGTAGAAGTTTTCTGTAATTTTATTGAAAATATTTTCTAGGCATCAGAGCTGGGAGTCTTTTTTTTCTTCTGTTCCTATTATTCTTAGACTTGGTCTTCTCATAGTATACCAGAGTTCTTGGACATACTGTGTCAGGAGCTTTTTTAATTTAACCATTTATTTTTCTGTTGTATTGATTTCTTCAGTAATATCTTCTATCCCTGTGATTATTTCTCCATCTCTTGAATTCTGTTGGTGATGATTGTGTCTGTAGATCATGTCCTCATCCCTAAGTTTTCTTTCCAGGATTGTCTCAGATTGTGTTTTCTTCATTGCATCTATCTCTACTTTTAGGTCTTGAATCATTTTATTCACTTCCTTCTCTTGTTTGATTGTATTTTCCTGTCTTTCACTAATTTCTCTAAGTGATTTGTTCAATTCTTTCATCTCTTTCTTTGTGTGTTCCTGTTCTAGTTTGAGGGTTTTATTTTCCTCCTTTAAGGCCTCTATCATTTTCATAACTTCAGATCTGAAGTCTTTCTCCTATGCATTGGGTGTGGTATTATCTCCAGAGTTTGTGATAGTGGTGAGACTGTTGGTTTCTGATGGTATTAAATGGTCCTGGTAGTTGTTGCTCATGTTCTTATGCTGACCTCTTCCCATTGTGATGTCTCTCGTGTTAGCTTGTTTGGTGGTCTCTGATGGTCAGACTGTTTGGGGGTAAGTATAGAGAATGGGGATTCGTCCCCATGCTCTGGTCACTTCTGCTGAGATCACTGTCTCTTTGGCTACTTGTTTATGATCCAGGGAGGTCAGGCACTTCTGTTTAGTTCACTGTCCCTGTTGGCTCCCTGATCATAAACCAGGTAGGGTTAATTGTTAGTTGATCAACCCATGGTCATGCCAATTATTATTCTATTTTTAATCACAATAATATACATCCTAGATTTAACAGATAGATATGATTCTATAGATGGATAAGGTGAAATAGATAAGATCTTCAAAAATCTCAGAGAGCTACAGAATATAGCATTTAAAGATGTTTTTATTATTTTAAAGATTCTTTGACAATAAGACAAGTTAACTCCTGGCAACACCCAGCTTACCTCAAAGAAGATGCTGAGCATCAAAGAACCTCCTTATGGAGATGGCTTCAAATGTGACACACCAGTGACTAGGCAAAAGGGTCTCATTTTGGCCACAGACAGAATTGTGCCTGAAAATGGGCAAGCTTAGATGCAGGTCGAGTCGACAGCTAAACCCTGCAAGACAGGGTAAGCAAGTCCTCAATAGTTCCTGCCTCACAAATGTGTCTGTCAGATATACTGGATCATACGGCTAAAGATGATGCTCCAATGTTATAGTTTTGGGTAACTGTTCAGGCAGAAAACTGTCTCTGTCATTTTTTTTTTCTGTCTTTTTTTTTTTTTTTTTTTTTTTCATTTTGGAAGCTGCTAACCAGCACTTCCTGTTTACACAGGTAATCAATTCTTATTCCTTCTCATGTCTCTAATGAGGTTGAAGACCAGATAGTTTAGTTTTACAATTAAGCTTAATTGCTTAGGGGGTAAGATGTTTTTAGATCTAGATAGATGTTTTAAGTTGATAGGGATGAGATACAATGGATATTGCTTTACACTAAGAATTTTAAGCTCACCAAGTAGAAAAGATGTTTCCTTCAAGGCTGCCAATACAAATAGCCAAAACACCGTGAATGTAACATTTATATAATTCCTGGTTGTTTTGTGGTTCTTCTTGCTGTAGGTAGTTTAGTGTTTGTGTGTGTGTGTGTGTGTGTGTGTGTGATAATATAAATGTATATGTAAAAAAAAGAAAACTGCAAAAAAGAAAACAAAATTTAGTAAACTAAAATATATTAATCATTATATAATATTTTCTGAACACAAGACTAGATTTTGATGCTGAAGGTTCAACAGTCAGCAAAATACACATTGTCCATGTTGGTTGATGACTCTGAAAGTGCTTAGTAATAACACAATACCTTTACACAGTGCCCCTATAAAGGGAACAATGTGTTATGTTTCTCAGTAGAAGGAACAAAAGAGTTATGGCAGCAGCAAGCGGCATCCTGTGATCTCTTGCACCAGGCACAGGCCCACAGCATGTCCATTCCCAGCCAAATTTGCAAAAATTTTCTATACAAGAAAAACAGATGCTCACCCCCATGATCAGCCATGTGATATTTCAATTGGAAATCCTTGGGAAACCTGAGTACAGACAGCCTCCTGTGGCTGTGTGCAGTTTCTTCCTGTAAACTTCATGCACTCTGAAGAGCATTGTCCCCAATTTGCACCCAAGCATACACTGCCCAGTGGTGGCACCTGGCTCTGGTGATGATGGTCCGCTCTCTATCTACATTGAAGACTGTGAATCATTTGTTAGCTAACTGAAGACTCATTCCAACCTGACTAAAACAACAAACTTCCATCAGGTGGTTGAACCACACTTTCTCCAGAAAGAGAACCTATTCCAAATTTGTCCTTCACCAACGATGCACTCAAGCCTAGGATGCCATCTAGAATTTCTCTTACTCTTTTATTATTTAGAACTTAAGATACTATATGGTCCCTTATAAATCTACTGTGAGTTTTCTGATTCTACCCAGGCTGTCACAGCGCTCCTCCTCTCCTTTCCCTCCTTCTCTCCTCCCCCTTCTCCTCTTTCTTCTCCCACATACATGTTTGTGTGGGAGTGTACATGTGTGGGTGATACACATGTGTGTGAGTGTGGGGGTCAGAGGTCAAAGCTGAGCATCTTCAACCATCACTGTCCACCTGATATTTTGAAGCAGGCCATCTCTGCAGACCTGGGGTTGCCTATTTGGCTACACTGGCTGGACAACAAGTTCCAGAGCCCCTGTCTCTGCCTTCCCAGCTCTGGGCATAGTCATATGCCACAGGACATGACTATTTTGTATGGGTTCTGGAGAAACTGAGCTCAAGTCCTCCGGCTTGGGAAGCAGGCACTTATTGATGGAGGCCCCTTCCTGGCCCCTGCTGAAATGCTGTCAATTGACCCCACCAAGAGAAATTCCCCTTCGCTGGAAGAACCCTAGCAGAAGCAATGCTTAGTCATAACATGATAGTGCTTAAAGGGTAAATATATATGAGAATATGAGGGGACATACTTTTATGAATGCAAAATAAAAGAGGAAAAAGAAAAAGGCCATATAAAAAATAAGACTGTATATCTAATCAAATTATGACTAAGAAAGGAAGAGAAGCAAGAGAGATAATGCTGATTTTCGATGTGGTTCCTCTTCTGGAATAATCTACAAGAACACCTTTTCTACACAGGAAGTGGAATTATCTTCAGTATTGTCATAATGAATATGTAGAGCCGGCCCAAGATGAAGAGATTGGGCCGACAGTGTGCAACTCCACAAATACAGCCGGGCATTATCACAAAGACATGGAAGACAGACTACCTTGACGTCATTGCTCATCACTTTTTTCTTGTCTTCACGCTAGCCCTCCTCACTGCCAGTCTGAGACCATTCCCCCTAGGGACAGGCATCTGCTTCCTCCCTGAAGCCCCATAGCATTCTGGTTTTCTCTCTATAATAAAGTTTTTAATGCAGTGATTGGTCAGTATGGGAGGAGTGGTTACATAGACCAACAAGAATTTAGAAAAAGTTATGTGAAATTCTCGTGCTGGTTTTTTTTTTTCCTTTGAACTCAATGGACCTTTCTCATGCCATATCCTTCCACACACTAAAGAGGCTGCCTGAGTAGGTCAGTATTTCCCATAATAGTTTTACTAATTATCCAGATTCAATTTAGAGTGTGTGATCATAAGATCCAAGAGAGATTTGCTGGGACAAAAGAGAAAAGCATAAAAAATACACATGACGAAAATACCTTTGTTCTTGAGCAGTTGGACGGGATGGGCTTTGCCACAGGCCAGTGTGAATGAGTTGCTATTGCTGCTGCTGCTGCTGCTGCTGCTCTGGCCACTTGTTGCCTTGATGTTTTTTAAGACAGATGTGGTCACTTCTAATGATTGTTGCAATTTCCTCTCTCGGGTAGGAGCAATGACTTATTGATTTTCTGTATTTTTGGTTTCTCTGGCTGATCTAAAGGTCACCATCTTTTCCTTATGATTGTCTTCCTTCAGCATATGGTATTCAGGTGTGAGGGGTATGCATTCTTAATTTGGTTATTTGATGGTCCTAGGAATTTCTTAATTTATGCCTTGTTGTCTGCCATCAAGCTTAGCCTTATCTCTTCCAATGTTATCTCTGTGACATTCTGTTCTCTCATTTTGCAATTTACATTTTTAGTGACTAATCCCCCTCCAGGGCTTCTGCAGCCCATGCTTGCACTCTCCAGCAGACTTTTCCATATATCCTTCTTGGTCTTGCTTTTCTGTGGTTGACACACCATGGTTTCTTCTGACCTGCCTTTCAGCTCAACTGCTCAATCTTGACATCGTTCATGGACCCCTTAGAGTGTGAAGTATGCAGGAAACACACCAATATTCTTAAAACTACAGGGAGAGAGGCTCATTCAGGACCATTTGCACAGGACCAAAGCGCCCATCTCCAAAGACAGAAGCTAGAAAGATTTAACTTGGTGAGTGTGATGGAGATTAAGACCCAGAGGGAAAAAAAAGATTTCACAATTCCCTGAAGGCTTTTTCTACATAGTATATGACACCATGTAACAGAGACTAGAGGATTCGGAGTAGAAGTATTCACAGTTTTTTGTAGGCTTTTCCTATGTGAACTGTAATGAAACACAGAGATCATTTCTCTTTACCTTTAAGGAAATGCAAGAAATTTTAATCTGGGGGTGAAAAAGAAGCAGGTAGCCTGAAGACACATATACAAATCTACATCACCTGGGAAAGAGAATCAATAAACAAAAAGCTGCATTGGCTCAGTCCTGATAGGACTTGATATGCTGCGGTGGGTGGGTAAGGGAGGGTAGGACTGTGGGGAGAGGAGGGAAGGGGCTATGACCAGGATGTAAAGTGAATATTTTTTTATTTTTATTTTTATTTTTTTTACATATACATTTATATTATTACACATACATACAATAAACTACCGACAGCAAGATGAACCACAAAGCAATCAGGAGTTATATAACTGTTACATTCATAGTGTTTTGGCTATTTGTATTTGGCAACCTTAAAGAAAACATCTTCCGCCATCTTGGTGTGTCTAAAATTCTGAAAGTAAATCCATATCTATCATACTTCATCTTTATTGACTTAAAACATCTATCTAGACCTAAAAACATCTTAACCCCTAAACAACTAAGCTTAATTGTAAAACTAAACTATCTGGTGTTCAGCCCCATTGGTGACTAGAGAAGGACTAAAAATAAAATAGGAGTACACGGGAAGTGCGGGTAAGCAGCTTCCACAATGAGAAAATGACAGGGACAGTTTGCTGCCTGAACAGTTGCCCAAAATTCTCTATAACGTTGGAGCATCATCTTCAGCCTCTGGCCCAATATATCTGACAGACATATTTGTGAGGCAGGAACTATTGAGGATTTGCTTACCCTGCCTTGGCAGAGTTTGGCTGTCAACTTTGCCTGCCTCCAAGTTTGCCCATTTTTAGGTAGAATTCTGTCTTTGGCAGAAACAAAGACATAATGTTTAAAAAGAAAAGCTGCATCCGGGAGAGAGCTCTGAGGCTCTGAGGCTCTGAGGCTCTGAGGCCATCATTACAGCTGCAAGAGAGGCAGCCTACCTGAGAAGGTCATGGGCTTGAGTCCCAGGTTAATTGTACCTGCTTAAGATAATCAGAACATTTGAGAATGCCTGTCTCTCCTCCACATTCCTTAATGGAAAAGAAAAATACTTTGAGTTAAAACAGCTGAGGATCTAATAGTGTCTGTGAAGAGAATGTGACCTTGCCTTAGTCTGGGCCCAAGGTGAAAGCAGTCTTGGGTGGCTTGACCCCACTGAGATTTTGTCACTACAAATGGATAAAGATCTTAGATAGACTCAGAGAAAGAGGAAGGATCAGCCCAAGACAAAAAACAGGGGATTCAGGGTGGTATTGTATTGCCAAAAGGATCATTGATTAGGAGGAGATGGGGGGGGGGGGAGAGAAGAGAAGAGGAGAGGAGAGAGGGGGGAGGGGGGGAGAGGAGAAGGACATTGGGGAATCGGAGAAAGAAATCAGAGGTTTTGGCCCATGGCTTGGGGAATTGGAGCATTTGGCAGCTGTTGTGAGCTCGGTGGAGACCTCCAGGTTCCATCCATGGATGGTGCAGCTTCTTCTGTGGGATAGATGATCCGCTAGACTCCTGAGAATTATGCTAGAGGAATTGCCCCGTGGAACTGATACCCAGAAGCTTTCATTCTTGTTCTCCTTAATCTCCTTTCCCTCCTGTTTAGCGTAGTCAGGGTGTAAGGGAGGTACAGTCATTTAATAAATCCATAATAAAGTAGAATCATTAAGGAATCGGAGCCAACAAGTGTCTTTTTTACCAATCAGCAGAAAAGGAAGATGCAAAATCACTAGAGGAAAGCAAATGTCTGTTTCTGCTGACCAAGGCACCAAGCCAAAGAACGGTCAGTGTCGCTGACACAGGGATTTAGCACAAAATCGTGGCTTTTATAGTCCTAAGCACAATCCTCTGCTCTGTCACTCTTTCTCTGTCTCTGTCTCTGTCTGTCAGGATCAGAAGTCAAATAAACCTTTCTTCTTCTTCTCCTTCTTCTTCTTCTTCTTCTTCTTCTTCTTCTTCTTCTTCTTCTTCTTCTTCTCTCTCTCTCTCTCTCTCTCTCTCTCTCTCTCTCTCTCTCTCTCTCTCTCTCTCTCTCTCTCTCTCTCTCTCTCTCCACTGTTGGCTGGGTGTTTCTGTGGGGAGCAATCTTCTTCATGTCTGGTATTGCCCTCACACTAAATCCCTCATCTTATTTGTTTGGTTTTGTTGTTGTTGTATCGTTTTGTTTTGGGGTTTTTTGGTTTGGTTTGGTTTGGTTTGGGTTTGGGTTTTTTTTTTCCCCTCCAGTTAAGTTCTACAGTCTGAGAACTCAGAACTTTATCTAATATACATCCTGGAGCTCGAAAGTTTCTCTTCCTTGCTGACGCATGGGCTTAGCCATGTGGCAACTCTACTGTTTTAGCCCTAAGATAAACAAAAAGTACCCAGGCAAGCAGGCACCAGCTACTAGAAAAGGCAGGGCCCAGTGCCTCCTGCCCATTTAAGGTCTGATGAAGTTGCATCTATCTCATGTACCTCTGCTTACGAGAGTTGTCCATTCTTATATTTTATTTCTTACACCTATCATCTATCATCGCCTCTTGTTGGCTGTACCTTTTAAATAAGCTCTGAATGATACAGGTCCACAAAGAGAAGCCACTTTCTCAGACGCATACAGCAACTGAAGTGGCATCAGTATAAACTAATAAAACATGACCACATCCCGTTTCCCAATTTATTAACAAAGGATGGGTGACAGTCTAACATCCTGCTTTCTGCCTCCATAGTTCCTCACACACAATCCTACTGGGAAAGGACTGGGAAAGAATCCTGTTCTTTGTCCTTGGCACCATTTAGTCAATTGTTTTAATGTATATGGTTTTTTTAAAAAAAAATAAGATTTTTTTTATTATTCCTGAGACCTATATGAATGAATACAATGAAATATGATCCTATCCACCATCAGCTTTCTTCCCCAAAACTTCCCTCATATTCTCTCAAGTTCATCTGAAAGCACAAAAATCAAGTTAAATAATTCTGGTTTATGGCATAAATGGAAGCTGAAGAATGACGCATAAGGAAATCACAAGATCACTTTGTGACTCTAATACACTGTGTGTAGAGTTACTGTGAAGCAAGGAACTGTGAAGAGACAGGAATGTGGTGGGCTTTATGCGAGATTTACATGCTCTCTGTGTATGAGCAAAGCAGAGGTGACTGATCTCTCCAAACAGATGTTTCAATGTCTGATTGGATTCTGTTAGCCAGGTTAGGATATGAACTTCTTTTCATTTCTCTTAAAAATCTAAACAACAGCAACAAATTGATTTTTCTCAGCTGCTTTTTCTGTACTACCTCTTATTCATAATCTACTAAGTGCCTTTGCAAATGTTCTGGACCTCTGCCCACACCACACACACCCTCTGGGAAATGCCTCTTGATAGTTTGCTTTCATTTAGAATTGCTATTTTAGCGCTTTTATCCAATTTTTGAGTGAGTCACAGCTTTTAAACCTAAGATACACAAAGTATTAATGTTTGTATTTATTTTAGATTTAACATTTTAAAATTGTATATGAATGAATGTTTTGCCTGCATGTGTAATGTGCCATGTCTGTGCTTGGTGCCCAAGAAGGCCAGAGGGTGTGGGATCCCCTGGAAGTAGAGTTACAGACAGGTATAAAGTACCCCCTGGGTGCTGGGACCTGAACCCAGGTCATCTGGAGCGTCTGAACCATTGATCGGCTCTTGTTAGAATTGCTATCTTTTCTTTCCCAAGCCAACATGTACAGTCTTTGGTGGTTAATTATTTTCTCTTTGCTTAACTGTCAGCTGCCTGCTGTCTAATGTTTTGTAATATGCTTTTCTGACTAATTGATATGCTTTCTAGATTTTATCCTTACTTTGCCCTTCCAAGTATAGGCATGTGGAGTTTAATTTGTCTTAATTCTATCTCAAACTAATTCTCCTGGTGTGTTGACCTTCTTCTTTTAATGGTGATCACTCTTACAACCATCTCAGAACAAAAGTCTAAAACTAACTTGCAACATTTCATTTGTCTCTGCTACTCTACCACCATTCAGATTTCTACATCTCTGTTTCCCTCCCCGACAATATTATTGATACTCAGTTTTTATTAAAGACAAACACTTAATATATCAGTCAAACTGCTGTTTGTTTAGCTATCCTTTAAGGTGTTAACAGCTTGAACCAATTTCCTCTTTGGTCCTTTGATGTAGGATCTCCTGCAGCCCAGGTCAGCCTCTAACTCACTGTGTAACAGAAGCTGCCTAGTGCTGAGATTCTAGGCATACATGCCAGTCTATACCGAGTTTATCTTTGTGTGTTGTACATGATCATTTCTTGCAATTCCTGTTGAATTACTTTCAACTCATCTTGATCAATTTATTCTTCATTCAGCAAGTATCTTATTGAAACATACATACACTCATAATGTCCCTGATTTTGCCTGTCCATCTCACTAGGCTGAATGATGTAATAATGTTCATTTTACCTACTACTCATCAATTGGTCAACACCATTGAATAACAACTGTGTTAGTGGGCATAATGAGGAACCAGACAATATCTGTCTTTTTATAAAATATTACGTATTTGAAAAAGCCATTATCACTGGGGGTGCAAAATATTTCCAGATTAAAAAAATATGTCATGGTAAAAGTTCATATATAAAGAAGGGTGCATATGGTTGGATGTATAGCATGTCCAACTATTGCTATTGGGGATTCTAAAAGGAATGAAGAGCAAATATTAACTGATTATCTAAGTTTAGTTAAGTTCTCAGCATGTTCTTTTTACTCATATTTGTAGACATATAATAAAAACTAATATATTTTTATGACCTTCCAGACATGATGTGTGTGAGATTGTGACACAAAACAAGAAAATCAGAGAAAATGACATCCACAAAAAGAGGGGTATTTAGAAGACCAGAAGCAGTATAACTAAAACCTTGGCATCTGGAGAAAAACCTAAACTAGCAGAGTGTGGAACAAACAGAAAATTTTTCATAATGTCGTACAAGTCATTTAAAGATTGAGTTTCGGGATTAGACTGTGAATCAGATTGTTCTGGTCCCTTGCTTCTTATGCATCAACAGGAGAAGATGTCTCCCCTTTGTCGTCCAACTCACTGTAAATTGGTGAATGAACATTTAATTCTTCATAAAGACAATCATCTGTGACCTGATAAAGAGAAAAAAAATCCTATATCAATTACCCAGATCTTTTCCACTTCTAGAAGTCTTGTCACAGACATATCTCTTCTTTTGTCTTTTGAATGTCACCCTCCTCTCATGACACTCAAATTATTCCCTTAATGTCCAGAAACTAAATCAGATGGGCTGTCCAATGGGGGCTAAAAGAAACCATATAAGTGACAAGTAATTGAGGTCGCTCTGTGTCTGAAATGTTGGTGTACCTTCTGACTTAGGACAGTGGTCATAAAAAGTGTAGAGACTGGAGAGTGTCTGAACGTGAGCACAGAAGGTGAGTGGTATGTCCCATTTGTCAGATTTGAGATCGTAATACTGGCTGAGAATTGGAAATCTTCACCAAGAGTAAAATAAATATGTGCAGCAGGTGAAAAGTGCAGTAGTCACCATAAATCAAGAGGGGGAAAAAAACAAGGCTTATTTAGAGCAGGAAAAAAAAAAGGAAAGAAAAATATATGTTTGAAAAAAAAAGAAAGGGATAGAGCAGAGAAGTATAACAAGCTCTTTGAGAATAAAAAGGGAAAGTCCAACAGCTGAGTGTTTCCATTAAACACTGCTGATAGCTCGCTTCTCACATGCAGCCCCTCCACAGCACCCACAATTTCTGTAATTACAAAGATTCCATTTGTCTACCCCTCACGGGACTGTTCTGTGATCATGTGCCATTTCAGTGCATAGAATAAGATTTCCAAATTGAGATGCAAAAGCCAGTTTTTGAGAAATAGTTTTAAAGGAAAGAAAAGAAATAATCATCCCAGAAAAACCCAGGCCATGTTTTAAAAGAATAAAGCAGGAAGCCAGTCGCATGCTATTCAGGATTCCCTACTGACCTTATTGCTCTCAAATTCTTCTCCAATCCTATAGACAGTGAGCAACACAGCACTGCAAAAGGCCAGGATGGTGAGAAACAGCATCATCAACACCACTTCCTGTCAAACGACAACCAACCAAAGGGCAAAGTCACAGACAAATGTACCCCCAAACCCTTCCCTTACAGAAGCCCCTTCTTTCACCCCCTTTCTCAGGGGCAGACCTGATAAGCTGACACATACATAGGAAGCCAGGAGGTAGCCACCTGGAGATGATGACTCCAAGCTTAAGCAACGTGGCCAGGAGTGGAAGTAAGGCCATCACCTCTCCGAAAGCACAGAACTCTATATTATGAGATGCAGAGTCTAAGGGGGAAGAGAGGGGTGTCTCTGGAAAAGGAAAGGGAGTTCATAATAAATAGGTCAGGACCCCCAGAGTATTAGCGCTTTTACAAGAGATACATACTGTGATAAAAGAAGCCACAAAGCAGCCATCGTCCTCATTTAGATCCTTACAGTAGCTCATGTAAGCGAAGCTGTTGCTCAGATTAAGGATCAGAATGATGATCCCTGTCCCTGCGGTGACGCTGCTGACAATGTTTGCTCCCAGGCTTCCTCTCACCTGATGGCAAAGAACAATCAGGCCTGAGACTGCAGCCCATCAACTGATCTGTCTTTCAGGGCTGGTCCAGTACAGTAACTCAAAGCTGGTTCAAAACTCCAGTTGAATATAAAACTCTTGCCAAGACACTCATCGTCTGGTGAGCATCTATCTCCCTCTGAGATGTATCTGAGAAAAGCGTAAAGGCTGGGGATATAGCTCAGCAATGGAGCATTACAGAAGGTCAGAGGTTCGATCCCCAGCAGCACACGCGAGCGGACATGTGCATGCACACACAAAAGACACTAACATGCATAGTCTGTCCTCGTGTCATCTTGGTTGGAAACTGATTACATAACCAATCATAAGACTCTATTAAATAAATACAAGGGCAATATCTGTGTGGGTCTCTTTTAAATTGTGTCAAGGTAATCAAATGTCATTGTTTATTAAGTGACACATTTATGTTTCTAATGATTTTACTCACCTTTTGCTGCAAAAAAAAAAAAAAACAAAAAAACAAAAAAACGAAACAAAACTTTCCAGCACAAAAGGATTGAGAAAATACATACATCTACACTTTCTATAATATAGTTGATACTGGTGTCTCTTGTAAATAGAACTTCTATTCCCCTGTTAGCCTCTGTCTGCTAACCTAGCCCTGGAAGATTCTAGCCTCCATGCAATCCAACCTGGACCTAGAACGTTTTCAGCCACTGAGACTTATCGCTTAATAAACTAGCCCTTTCTTTTTCTTTCTGAGCTCTGGGCTGGCTGGCTCATCTCAGCTGTTCTGGATCAAACACCTATTCCAGCTGACTTATTCAATCTGGCTTCTCTCTCAGCCCCTGGATTGTTCTGCTAGGCCTCAAACAAACTCCTGCAATCTGCTCTAGTCTTCCGGGTCCTTCTCATTCTCTGGCTCATTCTGCCTTCACCGTTATCTAACTTGTTCTCTCATTCAGCCTTTCTCTGTAAAACTCTCTCCTCCCTCACTCTCTGTGTTTCCCTTTCAGGAGCTTCCCTTTCCTCTCTCTTCTTAAAAGAGTTGGGGGTATCCTATTTTGTCAAATATTCTCTGATTCATTACTTTTTATGCAATTCAATTAGATGTCACTTTTAAAGATAAGTGCTTCCTTCTACAAACTATCTTTACCTTCATTGTTTTGGATTAAAGGAGTGTACCAATATGCCTGGACCTAAGCTTTTCTTTACTCTATACTAGGCTGACCTTGAACTCAGATCTGCTTGCCTCTGTCTCCCGGACTAAAGGCATATTTGTATTCCAGCTGGATCACACAGACCTAGAGGTCTTTGGAGGTGATCCTTTGCCAGAATAACCATGTTATAAATTAAAATTCCTCTATAGTGTCTCTCTTAACACCCCTAAAATTTCACCTTTCTTGTGTTGGAAGAATGAATAAAAACATAACTGTGACTCACCAGATACAACGTGTTTTTTCTTTCGGACATAACTGACAAAAATCCAGACAAAATAAACTGTCCAAAAAGAAACAGAAGAGAAATCAAAGTGAGTGTCTGCTCTCGAGTGTATTCCTTCCCCACCCCTGAAATATAAAACCAAATTGTAAGTGCTTTAATAAGGCTATCTATTCAATCCTCCAAATATTTGTCATTATTTCCTATAACGTGCTTCACAAAGCCAATTGCCTACACAAATCATGTGAAAGCCTTGCTAAAGCGCAGGTTCTGAGATGAGCGTGGGGGCACATGCCTGCAATCCCAGCACTCAGGAGCTGAAACAGGAAGTTCCTAAGTCTGAGGAAAACCTGAGCTACACAGTGAGAAAAAAGAAAAAGAAGCCCGCTGGCTCTTATCTGCTCTACAACCATAACAGCAGTCTCATTTGTTGTAATGTTTGCTTCGTATGTCCAGTCTTATGCCATCAGCTCCTTAGGCCAGAAACTGCATCCATGTTTTGTGTAGTACTGAGTCTGATATGCAACACATCGCCATCTAGGTAACTATGAAAATGAAGTGCATTTGCAAATATTTGGTAAAAATTAAAAGTTGAGAACATCTTCTAAGAAATTGAGATTTGTGTGTCCAGGGGCACTTAAAAAGCCAAATATCTGAGCCTATGAGATACTCTAACAGGTAGAAGGAGTACTTGTAACACAACATGGCCTGATGACCAGAGTTTAATTCCTGGATCTCACAGGTAGCAAAAAGAGAACTGACATCCTAGGGCTGTTCTCTGACCTGTACATGAGCACCATAGTGCACACACACACACACACACACACACACACACACACACACACAAAGACAGAGAGAGAGAGAAGAATTTTTAAGCTAAAGCTCTTTTTAAAATGCTTAACATCCTCAGCTATCAGGAAAATGCAAATCAAAACATCTCTGAGACTCCATCTCACACCCATCAGAATGGCAAGATCAAAAACTCAAGTGACAGCACATGCTGGTGAGGATGTGGAGAAAGGGATACACTCCTCCATTGCTGGTGGGAGTGCAAACTTATACAACGAGCTGTGGGAATCAGTCTGGTGCTTTCTCAGAAAATTGGGAATAGTTTCTACCTCAAGACCCAGCTATACCACCCTTAGGCATATACCCAAAAGATGCTCCAACATACCGCAAGGAAACCTACTCAACTATGTTCATAGAAGCTTTATTTGTAGTAGCCAGAAACTGGAAACAACCTATATGTTCCTCAACCAAAGAATGGAAGGAAACTGTGGTACATTTACACAATGGAATACTACACAACTATTAAAAACAAAGACCTCATGAAATTTGCACACAAAAAGATGGAATTAGAAAATATCATCCTAAGTGAGGTAACCTAGACCCATAAAAACATACATGGGATGTGCTCACTTATAAGTGGATATTAGCCATAAAACACAGGATAGCCAGTGTATAATCCGCAGACCCAAAGAAGCCAAGTAGCAAGGAGGCTTCCAGGAGTCTATGGGGGTGACTCAAATGGAGACTCCTAGAAACAGGAGATATGAATCCTGACGAGGGCACCTCCTGTATCCAAGCAAGACTTTCAGTGGAGGAAGAGGGACACCAACCCACCCACAAAACCTTTGACCCAAAATTTGTCCTGTCTACAAGAAGTGTAAGGATAAAGATGTAGAGATTGAGGGAATAGCCAACCAATGACTGGCCCAACTTGAGACTCACCCCATGGGAGAGAGTGAACCCCTGACACTATTAATGATACTCTGCTATCCTTGCAGACAAAAGCCTAGCATTAAAATCTTCTGAGAGGCGCCATCCCGCAGTTGATGGGAACAGATGCAGAGGCCCACAGCCAAACAATAGGGGGAGCTCAAGTAGACTTGTGAAAGGTGGAAGGGAGATTAAGAGAGCTAAAGAGACCTAGGACACCACAAGGAAACCGACAGAGTAAACTATCCTGGATCCATGGGGACTCACAGAGACTGAGCCACTAACCCAAGAGCTTGCATGGGCTGGACCTATACCCCCTACACATATGTAGCAGACATGCAGCTTGGTCAGCATGTGGGTCCCCTAACAATGGGAGCAAGGGCTGTCTCTGACTGTTTCTTGCCTTTGGATCCTATTCCCCTAGCTGGGCTGCCTTGTCTAGCCTCAGTGGGAGAGGATGTATTTGGTCTCACTGTGGATTTATATACCTGGATGGGTTGGTACCCATGGGCATCTCCCCTTCTATGAGGAGAAAAGGAAGAGAAATGGAGGGAGAGGGGCACAAGGGTGGGACTGGGAGGAGAGGAGAGAGGGGACTACTATCAGGCTGTAAAATGATTAAATAAATAAATTAAAGGAGAAAAAGGCCAAATGTTTGAAATAAAGTAGAAAGAAAGCTCAAGAAAAATATGGTAGATGGTCAAGAAGATTCTTGACCATGTGACTAAGAGATCTAAGAACTACATACTGAGCAATGTATCAAACCAATGTGATAGTTTCCTTAGATTTAAATATATCTTTATAACTGAACTATTGATAAAAAAGATAATACACAATAATTATATGGAATGAAGGATAATAGACATAAGAGATATTATAGCATGTGATTCTATTTCTACAAAGCTCTACAAATTAAGAACTAATTTCCAGTTATAGAGAATGTTTCAGGATGAGAAATTAGGAATCAGAAAGAGGCAGGAAGAGTAATAGGGAAGCCAATGTAACTCAAAATCATGGAGAGGCCCATGAGCTAATATGCACATATATGAGTCAATTTTTATCAGAGTCTACACCTTCTACACACAGAATTCTTCTATGCACAGAGTGTGCTATTTATTATATATACACTCTAAATATATAAAGCAATATGTCCTTGTGATCTCATTTAGTCATCTGCTTTCCAGGCAGTAAAGTTTAAAAGGAATTTAGTAAGTTAGTGGCTGAAAGCATGTCCAGGGCTCAACAGATGTTCATCCAATACTCTTAACTTTGTTCTCACCTGAGCAATATCTTTCCCTGCCTTCTTAAACATAACTTTTTATGCTATTGTGGTTTTTAGTTACTAAGGGCTCTCTCTAGCCTTAGTGTATTGCTTATTAATGCATAAAATATATGTATTTACCATGTAATTTTAAGGTTTTTAAAAATCATTTATACAGTATCTGACTGCATATGAGCCAGTAGGCCAGAAGGGGGAACCATATCTCCATATAGATGGTTGTGAACCACCATGTAGTTGCTGGGAATTGAACTCAGGACCTTTGGAAGAACAGCCAGTGCTCTTAACCTCTGAGCCATCTCTCCAGCCCTCTTCTCCCATGTAATTTTATTAATAGATGATGTCAAGAATATTTTCCTGAATACAAGTCTCAAGCAAATCATTTAACTTCTTAAATAGTCATGTACTTATTTTTTTAATTTTATACAGCCTCAAAGTTTTTAGTCAATAAAAGTTTGTTAATGGCTTAAACTGTTACCAGTGACAAATCGTTTGCTCTTGTTAATGAGTACATGTGGAGAGTGCTTCGGGAACTACATCTTTAGATGCTATGTGTATATATATGAGTGAAGAACTGTAGAGATTAGTGAAATGCACGCGATGACTAGGTAGATTTGATTACAATAAAAGCTCTGGCCAGCATTATTTCAGTAACAACTACAGATATGTTCTCACCAGCACTGCTCCCCAGAATGGGTAGCCCACTCTAGACAACAAAAGCACTTCGTCATCAAAGTCTGAAATGTGCAGTACGGACCAGACAACTGTTCCAAAGCAAAGGCATATCAGACCAGCCAGAATCTGGGTTACCTGTGGGAAACATGAATTTCATAGAGTTAGGATATATTTTGTCAAGGTTGTGCCAATTTCTCTGTAATAAGACTGAATATGAGAACATCCTTTAGTGTCATAGGCTTTTCTTGGGTTGACTCATGTGAGATTTTCCACTGTCTTCTATTTACTATTTAAAAAAAAAAAAAACAAGCAAAAACCAAAACAAAACAAAACAAACAAAAATGGCCAGGCACTGTGGCACATGCCTGTAATCCCAGCACTTGGGAGGCAGAGGTAAGTGGATCGCTGTGAGTTCAAGGACAGCCTGGTCTACAAAGCGAGTCCAGGACAGCCAAGGCTACACAGAGAAACCTATCTCAAAAAACAAAAACAAAATAAAACAAACAAAGAACTCTGAACCATGACTAGTAGAATCTAATGTACACAATGTCAATGCATGTCACACACATATCTTTATTTACATAGTTATGATGAACTGAGTAATTTTTCTTCCTATCTAATTAACAACAGACATTAAGTTTCCTTCATTCCTGTTTTTTCACTTATGACCCAGTAACTTAAAGTCTTCATGAGAAAAGGCTTCTCTCTTCCCAGAGTGTGCAGAAATGCCGTTATTCTACACCCACCATGAATGCTACAGGACCTATCACTCCTCCTCAGCCCACAAGAGGCAATGTTAATACAATTAAATGCTCTGTCCTAGAGCCAGCCTGTATTTGAGTTGAGCATGGAGCCTATGCACTCACCCCCAGAAACTCCAACTCTTTCTTCAAAAGTGTCTGCCATGTCTGCCGTGGCGGGGGTGGGGCCGGCTTCTCTGGCAGAGGTTTCTCAGGTGACGCTTCCAAGGGTTCAATGTCAGGCACACTGAAATTTACAAAAAGTCAGTCATACAAAAATCCTCTGGCCAGCCTGGTCTACACAATTAGTCCAGGACGGCCAAGGCTACACAGAGAAACCCTGTCTCAAAAAACAAAAAACAAACAAACAAACAAGAATCCTCTGACTCCTGTCAGAAACTGGAGTGCTACTTGGTAATTGTTGAACTGATGGATTGCCAGAGAAGGCAGAGTCAAAGCAGCCAACTGCCAACAAGCAAATACTATCCAAGTGTTTACACAGACCATAATAGAACAAAGACCACACCAAATACTCTTGTTCATCCTGGGTTTCCATCAGTTTCTTCCTATGGATCTCTATCTATAGTTAAGACAAAAACAACCAAATATGCTTGCCTGTCAACCTCAAAGTGATTTTAGCACAGAAATGTATCTGCATGTGTTTTGTCAATGCATTCAACATCATACAGAGGACTAATTTGAGGGGCTAGCTCAATCTTCATTCCTAATTTAATCTTGGGTGCAGGACCCCATGCCCTAAGCATCACAAAGGCCAATTGGGAACAAGATCATTTTGTAAAGCCTTGGACTCCTAAAACACACATCAGACACAGAGGCAAGAGATCTGTATGTTCAAAATTCCTGTCTCATACCCAAACACAAGTCTCTAGTGTTAGAAAATCTGGTATTCCCAGTTTTCAAGTCAAGTAAAAAACCTTGCTCCCCACTTCTGAGAGAGAAAGACACTAAGTAACTTTTACTTGACCCCATGCATAAATCTATGAGTTGGCATTTGCCTGCCCAGCACTGTGAATTCCTCTACTTGATAAATAACTTTAACAACAACAAAAACAGTAGTCTTTGCTTACCTTGGGGGTTCTTGTGGGTTTGGGAGAGCAAGATCTGCTCTGCTTTTATTTTCTGTGTCCATTTTTTCATGAATTGGGCTATCCAGGAACAAAGGCTACTGTTACGCAGAGGGGCGGTGTGCCCCAGGTGGGCGGTTAAGATGAGTTGCCTCTGAATGCCAATGATTATCTTCATGCAGAAGCTACTTGTCAGATAAGTCTCCATGCTGATTGATATCAGTGGTTCTTTCCTCTTGCTATAATGTTAAGTAATGCAAAACTGAGACATCTCACTAGAGAGCAGGATGAATAAGGAAACATGAGCATTTTAGAGCATAATTCTGCCTGAGATGCGGGATTCGTGGAACCTAATACTGGGGCATCTAGGCACTGAAAAGATGAAAGAGAGCAGAAAAAAAAAAAAAAAAAAAAAAAAAAACAGCTGTGCTCCAGGAAAGCTTCATCTATTATAATGTGTCACACGTTTTGTTTCTATCTTGGTTTTGATGTGTTTGCTCAAGGATGAAACGTGTGTATTAGCCTTAGTCTCCATTTCTAAACGTATCTCTGACTTCAACGTCCTCTCTCTTTCTCCACCTTCCCCTCCATCTCTCTCTCTCTCACACCCCCTCACCCTCTTCTCCTTCTGCCTGTGTGCAGAGGATGATCTTGAAAACAGGATATGCACAATCCTAACTACCATGAACCATGCCACTGGAACTAACCAATGTACTATTTGATTTAAGAAATATGTCTTATCTGAATGTTTCCATGGCAACTGTTGCACTCTTTGTAACGGTAAGAACAAGACAAGGAAAACATGGGAGGGTGTGAACGTCATAAATAGAAATGTTATGAGCAAGTCTAAATGGTGGGAATTGAGCTGTGTGTCTGTCTAGACAAAGTGTTCACTCACCTAGATCAAAACTCCAAACTCCGGAACACAAAGAACAAGAGGGAACTCACAGGCATGCCTTGCTTGTATGTCAGTTTAATTCTAGGGGTGCTTTTTCATAACTATACTATGCATGGAACCTTAATCGCCTAAATTGTTTTCCTGAGATTTAACAAAATGTCTCAAGAGAAATTATAATATACATATTGACAAATATTTCATAATAAAATGTTACTGTCCCAGCTACTTTCTTTCCAGTGTATCTTTGGGAATCAATGCAGCTAACAAATACACTATTTGAATTAAGAAATACGCCCCATCTTTTTATTCATTCATGCAGGAAAGACTTAAAGCTTCTTGGTATTGACTGTTCATATCACGGAGCAGGCATTACTGAAGACCGTAATCCCAGACATACCTAGCACATAGTCTTACAGATGAGAACAAAGAAAAATGATTACCCAGGAGGCCAGAGGCTGCTGGAATATGAAGGAGGTTACAACAGTGCTACCTGACAGAGCATTCATAGAGTTCAGAGGAGGTCCCAGGGAAGGTGACATTTGAACCTAGTCTTAAAATGGGTGGCTTAGAAATTTCCTTCCCCTACCCAACCTTTGCAAAACCACCACATGTCTGCGGGAGAAAGTCCTGAAGCAAAGTAACAGTCCTTTATGGTGTTTCCTAGTACTATATAAAGGTTTGTGTTCAACAAAAATTCAGGAATCCTATTTTAGATTTGGACAGTTAAGAGACTGAGGGTGCCCTTCTGTGTTTGGGCTTAATGCTGCTCTGTGAGAATTGTCAATAGCACCCACACGAAATGCAAATAGGGTACTGAAAGGTGACTTAGGACCTCCCAATCATTCCATGCCCTGTTGTTCCTCAGAAGCTTCATCCTCCTCTTCCTGTTTTGTACTCACAGCCCAGCTCCCCACAGCCGTGTAGGTCTACCTTCCATAACAGTATCAGAACATAGGATCAAATACTTCCCTTTGGGCTGGGCTCTATTATCAAGATGAGTTTTAACCATGCAACTGCCTGAAAGGAAGCGATAACAGAGCTAGCCTTTCTTCCCCACCGCATAGCATTTCTCTTCTGGCACACAGAGGCTTTTCACGTGTCTTTACTCAGGCTTTCTCTGTACCTATCAAGTCTCTTTGCTTAGTTTGTTATATCCTAGATTTTTTTCATTATATTTTTAATTTTTCTTAATTTTCATAGACCGTATTTTCATCATATTATTTCTCCTCCCTATGTCCTCATAGATCCTCCCCAGTTCCTCACCCACCCAACTTTATGTGCTCCCTCTCTCTCTCTGTCTCTCTCTCTCTCTCTCTCTGTCTCTGTCTCTGTCTCTGTCTCTGTCTCTCTCTCTCTCTCTCTCTCTCTCTCTCTCTCTCTCTCTCTCCCTCTAAAAACAAAGCAAAACAAAATAACGAACAAAACTGGTCGCAGTGGCACACACCTGTAATCCTAGCACTTAGGGAGGCAGAGGCAGGCAGATTATTGGGAGTTTGAGGCCAGCCTGGTCTACAAAGTGAATCCGGGACAGTCAGGGCTACACAGAGAAACCCTGTCTTGGAAAACAAACAAACAGAAACCCAAAACATCAAACCATAAACAAAAAGGAATACACATACACAACGTAGCCTGTTTTGTGTTGGTCAACTACTGTGAAGCATGGGTCCTTCGCTGGTGTGTGGTTGGTATTCATGTTACTACATTGGAGAAAACTGATTATCTGTCTCCAGGCAGCTATCAATTACAAATAGGCTCTTGGTTAGGGGTGTGTCCCCAAACTCAGAAGAAATTTACTTCTAAATTCCTTATGAGCAAATGTTTTCTCAAAATAAATATGAACAACTTTTCCTGTCAAAGGTTTTAAGTTAGGTTGTCTTTAGAGGGTATTTTCTCATACCTCCCACCAAGGAATCACAGCCTCTGTCACTCTCATCTCTTTCATTTTCCTTTTCCACAACCCTCTTACTTCCTGTCTTATATTCACATGTCCATATCTTAGAGCCAAGTCTGGGTTCAAAATATGTGATGAAGGGGCCTGGTGAGATGGTTCCGTGGATAACGGTACTTTCTGCCAATCCTGAGGGCCTGTGTTCCATCCCTGGCACTCCCATGGTGCAAGTATAGAGCTGAGTCCACAAAGCCACTCTCTGACCTCCATATTCACACCACGGATGTATTCACACGTGCACACATGCAAACAGTAAATAATGAAATGTTTTTATGCATACACACATATAATATGATTTTAAAAGTTTGGGCTGGCACAAAGCGTAAATATGGCTACAGAAATGGTAATAGGACAAACAGCTCTAAAGATTCCAATGCCAAGTGCAAACTTTGAGAAAATACCTTTATTCCGTTACCCATATGACTTCAGAGCAAGATTCACAAAGCCCCTTCTGGCTCTAGCGTTTCCTCGAACCCTTCCTATGGGGAGCTTTTGTCTGGTGCTGCAGTCCGTGCGCCAGTTAATCATCTAACTCACACCAAAGTGACCGTCTAATTCATACCAACTCTTGTCTGTCCATATATCCTTTATTACCCAAAACTGTGCTTTTCATGAGAAAAATGCATGAAATATGGTTTTACTTTAAGAAAGAAGAGCATCTCCTGATAGGTAATATCATGAGCTACAGACTCACAGGCAAGATTTAGATACCAGCTGTCGTATTGTGTCATAAATAGCTGCCATGACAGCTTTCTTATGCCAAACATCCTCCTACCTATGATTCCGAAACAATTACAGTTGAACATTTAACCTTCTATTTCATTGTTTCCACCATAATTCCAGAACTTTTAAGCAATTTTCTATTATATTTGGCTTGGTTTTTTTTTTTTTAATCAAAAGTTGAGTTTATAAAATCTTCTACTCTTGAGCACATTCCCACTATGGACACCTGCACAAGATCTGATAAGGTCAAGCCACGATAAGTCAGAATACCAAGAGATGCTGATGCTAAACCCACCTGGTGCATTATAAATATGAAAGACAGAAACGGAGAGAACGTGAAGGCGGGAGGGAGGTATGTTAGGGGTTGTCCAGAAGGAGTGGAATGGGGAAATCGGGGGTGGATCTCATCAAGATATGTTGTACTCATGGATAAATTTTTCAAAGAACAAATAAATGATGTTTTTAAATGATTTTAAACCAAATTTTTAAAATGTAACCGGAATGCTAACAAGTAAGTTTTTAAAATTATAGAGATGTAAATAAGCAAGGATAAGCAAGTGAATCATGAAAAATTATAAACAGAAGAAATCTATCCTAGGTAATAAGAACCACTGTAAGCTGTTATTAACGTACAGCAATGTATTGTCCTAAAAACAGGTGGAATATCACTGACTAGGAAGTTACCAAAGAGATATGTGTATAATTCTATTATCTAAAATGGCAATATTTTAGTGAAAAGTTCTAGAATTTTTAGATTCCTACAAGAATGTTATGACACTAGCAGTAGAACAATAGTGCCGTTCTCTCTGGTCAAAACTGAAACTCATAAAACAGTTTAAAATATAATTGTTGACTATTCATGCAGGCTGAGGCAACAGGGCCTTTCTTTGCTGTGGACTCCTTTTGTAAACTTCGTATACTTTGTAAACTTTGCAAGCCTTTTAAACCTTCAAGGCAGGAAAGTAGCCAGGCCCTTGCCTGAGGACCCCCAGCTGGTACCTCCCCCAGAACTACTCTAACTGTTGCAACTGTGTTTCCAGGCCCTCAATGGGACGGACCTTCCTAGATTGTGCTAATTTTAGGTGAAAAGTCTTAAACAAAGCCTTCATTCAACCCCTGAGCAGGAAGAACCAACAGCCCCTAGCAGGAAAACCCACCAATCCCTAAGCTTCCCAAACCTCAGGACTTGAAATCCCACCAATCCTCACCCTGGAAATCTCTGCCTTAGAAAGCTCCACCCCCTAAGAAGTCCTATGTAAAGGCTGTATCTACTCAGTTCACTGCTGTCCTCTCCTGGAAGCAAGGGCAGCCAACCCTGAATTCATCCCTCCACATCCTGGACCCTCCAATAAATGTCTTTTATGAGGTTTGCTACCTGGTGTGACTCTCTCATTAGAAGAAGCCAAGAAGAAATGACAGGAAGGGAAGAAGCGCAGGTAAGGAGCAAGACTGAGGCCCCTGAGCTCCTAAGCTCAACTGTGGCCACCTTCTCCCTGGGAACTGCAACATCTCTGCTGAAGAGGCTTCCTCTCAAAGCTGTGTGGTTCCTGGGCTCCTGTGTCTCAGGATGCTCTTCCACTGGGACACTGTCCCACCTCGGAGCTGTGTGGTTCCAGGACACCCTTCTGTCCAAGCAGGAAGGCGAACAGTGATACTAAAAACTGAAACAATATCTGAGACCTTGAGTGTTATGGCATGGTCTGGTGCTTTGTATTCAGGTGTTAATTGCTTGCTGCCCCCCACCCCCAGATTCTTACTGTTCTACAAGCTGGCCCTCACATTCCCAAAATGATACTATGTAACCCTGCCTCCAAATTATCCCTGATTGGCTGAATAAATGCCTACACCTAGGGAGGGCAGATGTTAAGTAGGCAGGGCCAAGAGTTGAGGGCTTGTAGGACAGAAGGATTATGGGAAGCAGAAAGAGAGGGGAAAAGGTAGAGAGGAAGGAATTGGAGAGTACCATGGGTTAGGTAAAGAAGAACCATGTGGCTGGGAAGAGTTTACTTTGAGGATCAGTGATGGAGAGAAACAACATAAGGGAGAAACATGTGCAAGTATTTATAGGTTATTGATGGAAAGTAGCCCAGATAGGAATTATTAGAGCAATTGGCATGGTATGTGGGGCTGGGAGGTAACGATAGCTCAGAAGGTAGTTTCTGTCCAGCTCCAGTGTACAGGCATATTAGAAGTCTAACACGTGTCTGTGTCTTAAATTGGTATGATAGCGGGTTGAATAGTAACCACCAGAATCATTCTATGGGTTATTGTAAACATTAATAGCCAAATATTTTCTACAATGCTTGAGGTAAGGAAATCTGTTCTGTTTTACAAAATGCAAAACACATAAATCATGCTTAAAAGTTAAACTGACCACAGCAAGAGTTGGGGAAACTTGAAAAATTAAAGGAAACAAACAAACAACAACAACAAAAATAGAAGTTATTCAATACAAAATACATGTCTGGTGAGATAGTTTGTAAAGTGTTTGCTGGGCAAGTGTTAAGACATGGTTTTAAGCCAAGCATGATGGCATGCTCTGGTACTCCCAACAGTGAAGAGAAGTCGACAGGCACATCCCTGGAGCTCCGTGGCCAGCCAATTGATGAGCTGTACTTCCAGAGAGAGATTTTGTCTAATTTTTTTAAGTGGAGAGTGCCTGAGTAGGCGTGACACCTGGGATTGTCCCCTGACCTGAACACATTCATGTCATGAACTCATGAGACATCAGATTCTAGATGCAAATTCCAGGGGTGGAAACGTTAAAGTCAATTTCTTGGGCTAGAGAGATGGATCAGCTGTTAAAGGCTAGGCTCACAACCAAAAATGAAGTCAATTTTTTTCTAAATTTTTCATGTGTGTCCCTCAGCTTAACTACTAATCAACCTTAAGTCATTATCACCTAATGTCTTCTATTTCCAGTTGTATTTGAGTCATATGTTTTATAAAAAAAAAAAGTTGTAAAGCCTCCTTCTTAGTAAAGATGGACCCACACTAGAACCAAGCCATTGTCCGAGGAAATGCCATGGACCAATGCAATCATCAAGATAGGACAACTCAGGGCTCTAACTTGTGTCCCATTGTCGCACCAGGCCATCCAGTACACCACGAGGATGGCTGCAATTTGGATTTTATGGAGAATTCACACAATATGGATTATAGCTGGGTGTGACTGCTCACACCTATAATCTTAGCAGGTAAGAGGCGCTGAGGCAGGAGGACTGCGAGTATAAAATAACAAATCGAGTGTGCTTATGTGTGCCTATAATACTGAAACTTGGGAGATTTGAACTCAGGAATTCAAAGCCAGACTTGGCTACATAAATTGTTGGAAGCCAGCCTACAGGACACAAGACACTGTGCTTTAAAAAAAATAAATAAATAAAAAGAAAAAAGAAAGAAAGAAAATTAAGTATTGTATGTTCTTTTCATCCTTAACCCTCACACAGCCATAGAGTAAGGGGGGATTCAATTTCTAGAAACAGTTTGAAAGAATGACCATAGAAGTTGCAAATCCAAGAACACCTAAGGAAACATGTTTATTCGTCCAATCTAGAACATGCTAGAGGATTTATGGGGATTGGAGAAAGGAATGGGACATGTGCCCAGTTTTCCCATGAATACTGCCAGGACAGAAGGGCTGCATGTCATCTGTTCATGCTCTCCTGAGTTCTCACAGGAAGGCCTCACTCTTAGGTGACAAGAGGCTGAGTGCTCAGGTCCCCAGAATCACTTCCATCAGGAGGTATTCCCGACTCCACAGAATGAGGAGGTGAAGAAATGTCCTGGAAAATGAGTCATTGGTTGTCAGGAAGAGGATCCTCATCCCCCCTTTCCACTCCATCCTTTCTTATCACCATCATGACCACTACCACAGATGCACAGATACCCCTCACTGATGATTCCCCTGTTAAACACTGCGTAACAATTATATGCATATCTATCAAGAGACAAGAGATCATTTCTGTGGGCTGCTGCTACATGTCTGGCTGCAGAACCGAATGTGGAGATTGTGGGGGTAGGGTCAAATGCATAACTACCCAAGGTGTTTCTGGCCATGTTTGCCCCTGTTGAATTACATGCATGCCCTCACTGCAGACTTGGGTCCGAACAGACAGCATGCTGCTGACACATCACAAAACAGCAGTGAACACCGCTCAGATTGGATACTATTTGTATGTTATGAACGCCAGCAACCTCTCTTTAAAAGCATAACTTTAGTGGCATAACTACAGAAACCAAATAGCTGTAATATTTTCTGCTATCCCTCCTTAGCCTGTAAGCATCAAATTAGCATATCTTTGGTTTGTTTCTGCTAAGAGTGTTTGATTTTAAAAATTGCTGTTTGGATTGTTGACTTGAGTTTAGTAATACATCGTTCAGGGAATTTTGGCCTGGGATTAGGACAAAATTTCCAGCATTTTCCAAAATGGCCATAAACATACTAAACATATTTCTTTTGTTTTATGCTATATGTTAATGCAGAAAATATAAAATTCTCAGCCTTGAAAATATAAAATCAGAGTATCAGTCAATTTTCAGAACTGTGAAGATGATGCTCCATCCTGCAGCATTCAGTATTTAGCCAAGATTTAATGATGAAAAAATAAACAAGCATATTCATTTCATTAATATGAAAATTTGCTTTGGTGTTTAATAGGTGGCAAAATTATGTATCAACAAATTTTTTAAATACCTTTATGACTTATAATCCATAAATATTTGATCTTTATTATTTTTATTTTTATTTATTCTTCTCTCATGCAATACATCCCACCTGCAATTTCCCCTTCCTGCACTCCTCGCAGCTCACACTCTCCATCTCCCCTCTCCCCCAGATCCACTGTTCCTCCATTTCCCTTCAGTTAGGAGCTTCCAGGGATAACAACCAAACACAGCATAACAACATGCAATAAGCCTCAGCACCAACCCTCTTATCATCAAGGCTAGATGAGGCAACCTACTAGGAGGAAAAAGGTCCCAAGATCAGGCAAAAGAGTCAGACACCCCAATTTCCACTGTTAAGTGTCCCAGTAGGGCTATAGAAAGCTTTTCTGTGGGCAAAAAAGAATTGCAAGTAGAAAAAAATTTAAGAAACTGAATTAGAAGATCTAAATATCTAGTAAGAATCTGTGGTCATCCTGAACCATACATCTCAAAAGTAGAAAGTTACAAGAAAATAATTAAAAAATAATTTTAATCGCATTAAAATGTATATTAATATATAGCTTGCATTTTCAAATATGAATTCTTTCCAGTCTTACATTATTGACCAAATAAATAATTTCCCAGAACCCTACGAATCTTAACCATACAAAAGTTTATTCTAGAAGTTGGAAATAACTTAGCCACTTTGGGATTTACAGATGACGGAACTTGCTCATCATTCACACAGACTCACCTCTCTCGAGCTACAGACATTTTCTAGGCACCACATGGCTGAGACAGAAATGGTCATGGCCAGCTCCAGCAGGGTGAGAATCAGCATCAGAGACACCAGGCCCTAGGGAAAGGATGACTCAGAAGCAATGGAAATATTCGAGGGGGGGGGTGGGGAGGAGGGGAGATTGTCAGCAGGAAACCAGACTGAAACACCCTCAAAATGAAATAAAGTGAGACACACGGATTCTTAAGAAGGGATCCAGCATCAATCCAAAACCATGAAACTCTGGACCTTGGATAAAGACATATGTTATTTCTAGATTGGCCTATGTGAACTGGTCAAGGGGAGAAGAAATCATAGAAGAAAACTTTTGACACCATCACTAGCAGTTATCAATGTAATAAATTACAGAAATGAATACACCAATTAGTAAAAGAGATAAAAATTATCCATCCATGATCTCACCTACTGGATTCAGGGGGGAGGTGTAAGCATTTGCATCTGGCCTATAGACCAAAACACAATACTGGGAAAAACAGCACATTGGCCCAGAAAACTACCCTTCCCCCTTTGCTGAGCACCTAGAAGAACTACATAATCAAATTTCTATAGAGGGAAAAATACTACTTAATCAGGTAATCCAGGACACAGATAAATACAAATTTAGGTGATTTTAAAACATAATAAAAGAAGGACTAGAGAGATGTCTCAGTAGTTAAAAGCATCTGTTGGTCTTGCACAGAACCCTGGTTCAGTTCCCAGCACCAATATGGTTTATCACACTTATCTGTAGCTCCAGTTCCAGGAGACCTAATACCCTCTTCTGATTTCCTCAGGTATTGAGCACATAACATATACATGCATACATAATGCAGGGAATATAGCAATGTAATCACATAGTCATACAAAATCTAACCTAGATAGATAGATAGATAGATAGAGCTAGTTGATAAAGTAGGTGTCTAATATGCACAAACATTCCAGATTGCAGAATAAGTTGTGTGTTCCTGAGGTTTGTTTTACCAAACAAATTATACATGAAATAAATCAATGTATTTTCTCTGGACAGTATTACAGATATTAGTAATGTTTTCACTACTTATCAAATATTAATATACTTACTTGTATAACAATCCACTAGGTTGTTGCTCCCATTATTATCTTTTTTTCAAAGATAAGAAAATTAAAATATAGACAGATTAATTTAGGTGTCCTTCATTACAAAACTAATAAACAGCAAAGCCAACATTCAAGGTAACATAGTATACAACATATTGTTTTTCTGTGTATTTTGAATTGTTTGAAACATGTTATTAACAGTTTTAAAACCTACATTTGATGAGGAACCCAGGTAAATGCATAAGTCGGGTAACTGTGAAGACTGGCAATCCTTGAATGCCTGGTTACTGAGTGCCAAGTGTACAGAAAGGAAAGCAGTCCCAACAAATGCAATTGTTGCACTGGCAATATTCATCCCAAAACTGTTCTGCATCTAAAAAATAAAAAAAAAAAAGCTCATTACTATATATAGAACATCCTTTGACTCCTTAGCAACATTCCACTTAAATAAGCATCTATTTACACACCCAGCACTATTTTAGATGCAAGGCAATCTGCAATGAACCAAGATTCCCTGGTTGCACAAGGAGTATACAATGTAGCGTGAAGACAAGGAAGAACTTAGGATACACAGCTCAATTGGAAGCATGCAGGAAGCCCCAGGATCAATCTTTAACACTGCGTAAACTGGGCATCGCTGAGGATGCCTATAATTCCAGCACTCTATGAGTGATGGCAGAGATTACCATTGAAAGGTAGCCTATAATATATGAGACCCTATTTCACCTTTTGTAAAACAAAGAAAACCATACAAACACTAGTATAAATTATGACATTTTTAAAGTAACTAATAATTGAGACTAATAGAATAGTTTAACAAAAATAGAAATCTCAAGAAAGGAATGGAGGTTTGTGACATTAAGTAATGATAACATATGGAGGCAGGAATAAATAACTGTTTCCCTAGATGGTCTAGAGGAAGTCTGGATAAAGAAAACAGTTCAAGCTTTCTGAGCCAATATTGCTCCCCTGAGCATGGTGAACATTCCTAAGAACTGTTGGACATCCTGCAAGAAATGAGGCAAGCACCAACCCCACAAAGTGACACAGTACAAGACTGGCAAGGATTCTTTGCATGCCCAAGGACAGCAACATTGTGACTGGAAACAGAGTGGCTATGGTGGGCAGATTAAGTCTATTTTCTGGGGTGGGGGGGACACTAAAACTACAAAGAAGATTGTGCTGGGACTTGGGTGCATTGAGCCCAAGTGCAGATCTGAGAGAATGCTGGCTATTAAGACATGCAAGCATTTTGAACTGGGAGGAGATAAGGGAGAAAGGGCCAAGTGATCCAGTTCTAAGCTGATGTTGTTATAAAGACAATAAATTATGAGCTTTGATTCACCTTGTTTGATTGTAGTTAGTCTTTGGGGTGGGATTAAACTAAAGCTTTCAAGAAAAAAAAGAAAAGAAAAGAAGAAGAAGACAGTTCAAAGTCCCTGAGGCCACAGTGTTCCCAGGAAGCAAGGGAGCCAAGATGGATAAGATTAGGAAACAGAATAAGTCAGAATTAACGGAGAGATATATTATGTAAAGCCCTGTGATTCATGAAAAAAAAAAAAAAAGGCCAGTTCTAATTCAGAGAAAGATACATATTAGAGTGATGGATTTATATAGTGGAAAAGGACATGGGACTAGAACTCTCAAGCAGGGGAATCAGCTTTAAAGAAAGTCAGTGAGTTCCTCCATTGTAAACACTCCAGGGAAACACACTGGGGCAGGACTAGTGCACACAGCAGATGGTGTGTGTGTGTGTGTGTGTGTGTGTGTGTGTGTGTGTGTGTGTGTCTGTGTGTCTGTGTGTGTCTGTCTGTGTGTGTCTGTGTATGTCTGTGTGTATAAGTCTCTCCATGGCTTCAGTTCCTCAGAACAGGAAGCAAGTCCATCATCAGGGAGTGGGGAGAGAGAAAGAGATTGGTGTTTGAGGATGGAATACTCCGAGGAAAAGGCCCTGAAGCGGGGAAGAAAACTGAACAGTACAGGATTAAATTGCTAGATAACTCAGAGGGCACATAATGGAGAGTTAGAAATTTTGTAACGAATAACTAAAAGGATAGAAATTTTTGTTTTCAATTTTGTAGGTAGTGGTGAAAGACTAAGAATAATTTGTTAACCCTGAAAACCCACAAAACTCTTGCACATCGGATGAGAACTGGTCCCTCCACTGGATTCACCGACCTCTTCTTCCCTACTGTTGGTGGGTAAGTTATTGCTGCTCCCCTGGCCACAGAGAAAAAGAGGAAGAACTGGCACTTACCAGCATTCTTGTGGGTTTTCTCCCTGCTGCAACAGTCAAGGATCCTGAGCCGATAAACTGTTGAAAATAGGAAGTAGGGCAGATAAAGGGACATTTTAGTCTTGACCACTGTGTCCTGGGCAGTCCCCTCACAGCAACCATCAGTAGAAGTTACACACATTCCTCTGTTCAATTCACACAAAGGTACACTTCACCTTACGCATTACTTTATGCGACTGAAATTTTTAAGTAGTTTACATTCTAAGTGATTCATCATGAATTTGTTTTCTTTATGCCCAGCTTGTACTGGATTTATGTGTGGACATAAATAATGAAATACTATTTTTATATTCATGTTCACATTAATATAAGTGATGTATGTTTAAAGGTCTCACACCACTGCCCATGCTTCAGATCTATCTGAAGTGCTTCGAAAGAGCACCTGTAAATCCAAATGCCCTCCTTGGTATTCTCCAGTTTTTAAATCTTCATTTTCATGTGCTATGATTCCTATGACTCTAATTTTGGTAAATTCCGATTCTTTTCATATTTCCTGTTGATAAGATTTTACAAATCTTTACAGGTTAGCCAATCTTGGAAAATAAAGGCACCAACTTTGAGTTCTCTCTCCGATAGCACAGACTATCACAAGTCTTCCTGTCACTGTACTTTGTGAATGAGCGCCTTTGTTTAATACCAGATCCATCTCATAGCCGTCCCAGGATTCTGGGTGTATCACTAAGGCTTTTCACCTCAGCTTCTTTCCCCCATCTAACAGCATATCCCAAAAGAAGATCCTTTTGCTATTTCTGATATCCTAGTAAACGTGGGAGCAAAAGTTCATGTCTAATCTTCTAAACCACATCCTTGATAGGGTTGTAAAAGATGAAGCAACAGAAAGGACTGTATAGTGGGTACACAGCAGGAGTGTTCATGGTTCCCGAAGTTGATAGCTACAAAGGCAGACATGGGGAACAGGCCATACACCTTGGAATGGCCCTGAAAGTGTACTGGAGCCAGAGAAAAGCTTCTAGAAGAATTGGAATCAGTGATAAAATTTTCTGGTAATGCTAAAGTGAATGAAATGCCAGCTCCCTGTCCCTCCCCCTTTTAAATTTTACTTTATGTCTGTGACCTGCATGTGTGCCTCTATACACATGTGCAGTGCCCATAGAGGTCAGAAGAGGGCGTCAGATCTAAAACTGGAGGTACAAACAGATGTGAGCCTCTATGTGTGTGCAGGAAATTGAAGCTGGGTCCTCTAGGAGAACAGTCTTATCTGCTAAGCCATCTTTTTTATTCTCCTTCCATTTTTAAATAAACTAATTTCACTTTGTAAAATAATAAAATAAAACCCAATGCTTCTGAAACACCTGAAACATTTCATTTCTGTCTTTTCTAAAACAAAGAGCATAAAATTCTTCACTCGGGTTGTCAAAATTGATTTTGCGGAACAATTCAGGAATATTTCAGAGTTCAGCTCTTCCATCAAAATTTTATTGTAACTCTCTCAGAATTTCAGGAATGTCAAATTCAAAGTAGATGCTTTCCACACTGAACTGAAAATGTGTAGTTTTTTATCAGACTGCGAACTAATGCTGACCCTCAATCTTCAATGAACATACAAAGAACATTTTCATACTGCAGTGCACTAGCAGTGCCGGGTGAGCGATGGCCTGTGGCTGAGGGAATGAATACTCACAAACACAGCACCCCAGAGTGGGTAGCCTGTATAGAAGGTGAAGAAGAAGAAATGCCTGAAGTGGTCGGACAAGTATTGTAAACAACCCAAAAACACACCCAGAGCCAGAATCAGAATTCCAGTCAGGATCTGGATGGCCTGTAAGAAAATAATAATAATAAAATAATAACAATAATAATAGATAAAAGGCACAATACTATTTTTATTTTCTTTAGAAAGGAGGTATCATGGCTTTAAGTGGTTGAAGATCCCCAGCACCATAGGAAAAAGAAAAGAAAGAAAGGGATGGGAAGGAGAGGAGAGGAGACAGCAGGAGAGGGGAGGGGAGGGGAAGTGGGAAACAGAGGAAGGAAGGAGGAAAGAGAGGAAAAGGAGGGGGAGGGAAGGGGAAGGAAGGGGAGGAGAGAGGAGGGAAGGGGAAGGGAAAGGAAGGGAAGGGAAGGGAAGGGGAGGGAAGGGGAAGGAAGGGGAGGAGAGAGGAGGGAAGGGGAAGGGAAAGGAAGGAAGGGAAGGGAAGGGGAGGGGAGGGAAGGGGAAGGAAGGGGAGGAGAGAGGAGGGAAGGGGAAGGGAAAGGAAGGGAAGGGAAGGGAAGGGGAGGGAAGGGGAGGGAAGGGGAGGAGAGAGGAGGGAAGGGGAAGGGAAAGAAAGGGAAGGGAAGGGAAGGGGAGGGAAGGGAAGGGAAGGAAAGGAAAGTTCACAGAACTCAACCTTCTGATACAAGTGGTCAGAAAGCACCAAGAAACAATGAAGAGCCTTAGAATAAACTCCCCAAGGTTTGCTGGGATGTTCTACCTTATGAGAGACCCATTCTCCATTTCTACTCATAACTCAGAAGTTTCTCCTTGGGACATACAGGAGGGTATCCGTGTAACCTTCTGTCCCTTCTCTCATAAGCCAACTTTGTAAGGAAGGTTGACTTACCCCAAGGGCTTGCAGTGCTCCTCTGTGAACATTATGTGATTCATCCAAGAGCTGATAAACAGAACCATCAACCTCCTCTGGCTTCATGTGGCTGCCTGCTGGGGTACCACCTGCTGAGGTCCCCAGTCCCGTGTTATCAAATTCCTGGGAGGCCATTTGGGACTGCTTGTGGCTGTTGTGGGAAAGAACCCAGAGGCCTGATGCTTCCTTCAACCACTTTCTAACAATGTTTTTCAGTGTAACAGTTTTGCCCACGCATCAAGGTTACTCTCTTGAGGAGGGCCTGAGTGACAGGAGTCATAGCCTGCTCCAGCCCTTTCTACCCTGGAACTGCTCCCTTCACAAAGCAAGCCCTCCCTCCTTCCCCATTACAGCTTGGCCTGGATACCGCCAAAATCCCAGCCCATGAGTCAAACTTTCAAGAAACTCCTTTTAGTCTTGGCCCCGTATGAATGGTGAACCCTTTCTGCCTGCTCTGGGAATCCCCTCAGCACCCCTTTAACACCCCCTTTCTAATAGTCTGAACTTCAATCTTAAAGGTGTCTGTGTCTCTCTGTGTGCTCGCCATCGCTGCTCTACTGTCTTGCTGTCTCACAGTTGGTACCCAGCTAACGCATACTTCAGAAATAGCCAGGTCTAAGAATAATAATAGAAAAGACCTAGGCAGTAGGTCTTTTCATGCTAAAAACACCACAACTTTGGAGGGTAAAGTAGTTTGACTTTTTTAGAAAGAATTAAAGATGAGGTTCAGCCTTCAGGTAGAGCAAGCCATGCTCTATAAACTGTGCTCGATTTGGCTTTTCTTTTAAAAAAAAAAAATCAAGAAAATGTAGGCTTCCTGGCATCTTATTAAGTACTTCACCTCCCTCGCTCTGAGTAGCAGATGCTCTTCCTGGTGTTTTGTTCATATCAGCCAGTTATGTTCTCAGAACAGCCACTGGGACCTGGATTGCCGTTATGACCCTTTCAATTTTACAGATGAGGAACTTAAGAAACATAGCATTAAATAGCATCCCCAGGTCCACCAGAGAAGCTATGTGTCAAAACCTGCCTCTAATTATCACTACACTCTTCTGCTAAGCAGGAACTATCTCACCAAACCTCACTCACACTTCAGGAATTCCCATAGCCAGAACTGGCCACCAAACTCTGAGGCAGCCTCTTAATATATCAAAGGGTGTGTGTGTGTGTGTGTGTGTGTGTGTGTGTGTCTGTCTGTCTGTCTCTGTGTGTGTGTGTGTGTGTGTGTGTGTGTGTGTGTGTGTGTGTGTATGAGAGAGAGAGAGAGAGAGAGAGAGAGATTTGTCCTTCCACATCTAGATTTTCCTAATAAATAGCTGTATTATGCCAAGAATAAAAGCACCAGGGTAACATCAGCATTCTAAGGGCAATCATTCACACAGCTAAAAATTCCAAATCTCCACCAAGCAACCAAACAGAAGACTTTTAGGCATCCCAAGAGGGCTGTAGGGAGGCACCTTTAGCCAACAAAAAATGAGAGGAGGAATCCTACGGAGAAGGAGCCTGTAGGGTTTACCTTGGAAGCATCAAGCTTTGACAGCATCCGTTCCCTGCAAGTCCATCTCAGTACAGAAAAGGAGACAGTCCGCAGTGATCACCAGACTCTGTCCCCCAAACCAGCAATCTCTCCTTCCTCAGGCTCAACAGACCTTCCCGTTGTGCAACTCCTCGGCAGAGCCAGTGGAAGTGTTTTTGCTGGCTGCCTGGAAGGTGTGCTAACAACCCGTCCACTTCCCCAAGTGTACCCATAAAGAAGGAAGCTGGTATCAGGAGCCACCATCTTCTGGCTCTAAAATGTTGCTTTACACACTATTGGAGCAAGAAATAAGAGTAGGCAATATGGGTAGGTCAGTGGGAAGCTATCATGGAATGGGAGAAGAATAGGTCTAGCTATGTAATAAAAGGTAAAGCCATGCAGAATGAATAGTGTTGGAAGGAGGGGCATCATATTGTGGCCACTAAGGTAGTGTGTTTATATAACGCACCGGCAATGTTGCTAAAAATTGTTTTTACGTGCATGACGATGTTTAGTCTCCTCAGGCCGAGCAAGGTTAATTCATTTGCCATAAATTAAGATAATGGTAATTTAAATACATTACGGCTACTATATATCAACTGCTGCCTGCTGTTCAATTTTCTTCATGTGCATCTATTTCTTCTACCCTCAGGATAACCCAAGACCTAGATACTACTACTAAACCAATGTGACACAAGATAAAACTGGCATAGAAAAGACAATCAGATTCCCTCACATTTAAACAGCTATATTAGTCCAGTGTCTGATGGAATAAGACAATACCACTGACAGGCTGAGCTGTAAAGAATAAAAGCTTATTTTCCTCATGGTCGTAGAAGCTGGGAAGTCCAGTGCTGGAACACTGGCACCTGCTGAGGGCCATCATGCCATGCCGTGGAACAGTGGAGAATACATCAGAGAAAGTCAGGGTGGATGATCATAATTAATCATTTAGGATCGTCTGGGAGGTACGGTATAACTCTGATTATTCCTGTGAGAGAGTTTGAGCTGAGTGCTAGCGTTCATCTCTCTCTGGGTCCTGACTGCAGAAAGCGTGACCAGCTGTACTGCACTCCTGCAGTCACAGCCAGAGCAGCCCTTGTCACTACACTGTATTTGGCACTTCACCTTCAAATTGTGAACAGAAGTAAAACTTTACTTTCCTACATTGCTTTTGTCTGGTATTTTTGTCACAGTAATAAGAAAAATAATGAATAGAGAGGCCAAACGCCATTCTCTATTAAGAACCTAATTCTAACTATACCCTACTACTCCCATGATAATGGTGATCATGACACCATCCCATGCTCCATGTTCTAGGAGGGCTAAGGTACATGACAGTCCTCCACTGTCTTGCCTCAACCCACTGTACCCCAATGGCTTTGGAGGATCATCTGAGACTTCAGGTCTCCCAGGTTGGGACCCCATGCCTGCAGCCCTCCAAGGCTAAAATACGGTTTTTCTATGGTAGGAATGGCTTGTGATCATAGTACAATCTCTGGGAAGGCTTTACTCCTACAACAAATTTCTGCCTAGGCATCTAAAATGTCTGAATTATCCATGGCTGGAACATGTGAGAAATGCTATTCTAGAATACTAGGAGCAAAGGATTAAGGCTCTGTCAGGGAGTATTTGGAGGCCATCCTGTGTCCATCTCCCCAGGGAATTCTCCTCCAAAGTCCTCCTTGGGCTTTCTCCCAGCATCTTTGATCATCTATCTATGCTAATCTCAGTTAGCTACACACAAGACTTTGCATTCTTCACCTGGCCATTCTGGAAATATTTTCAACTCTTTCCATTTTGTTTTTCTTAATTACAAAGTCCACCTTAAGCTCTTTTCCTCCTAGATCTCACTGCTGTTGAAATGATCACACAGCAGTTGGAATAGTCTTGAATTCCACATTCTATAAAGTCCTAGGGTATAATCATAACTCCTTTCTGTCTGAGACAGCGGGTGTCATATAGCTCAAGCTAGCCCCAGACTCACTGTGTTGCTAAGGTAACCTTGCACTTCTGAGCCTGCTCCCTTGTCAGGTTCTCATATTATAGGCATGCACCTTTATAATTGGCTTACACAATGCTGGGCACGAAAGTCTGAGCTTTGTGCATAGTAAGCAAGCACTCTACCAAAGATGGCATACAACCAGCCTATGCATGAAGTCCTACCAACTTCTTTGCAGCTTTGTAACAAAGACAAACTTGACTCTAGTTTTCCAGCCCCTATTCCTCATCCCTACAGTCTCATCAGAAATGCCTGTTATGCCCACATTAATGTTAGGATTCTCAGTGGTATCAAGAAAGGGGAAGGTGGAGAGTCTGTGGAAGAGAAAAAGAATGAAAAAGGAGGTCCTAGTCTTAAAATCCAGATCGTAAGTGGGACAGAATACATAAAAGAGGAATAGGGCAAGATGCCACAACCAAAGGAGAGTTTGAAGATGAGAGTGTGGGTATGAGGCAAGCAGAGACTCAGCAGTCACTCTGCAGTCAGGGCTGACTCCTGAGCCCAGAGCCAAGTGCAGGGACAACAGAAAGAGTAGACCTACAGAGAAGTCACAAGGAGTTTGTGGAAATGGTGGTGCTAAAAAGACACACACATCCCACCTCAACTCCTACTGTATCACCACCACTCATGTACTGTTTTAACAAAAGCTATTGCAGATGGAGTATCACTAAAGGAGAGAGAGAGAGAGAGAGAGAGAGAGAGAGAGAGAGAGAGAGAGAGAGAGAGAAACTAGAACATAAATTAGGGAAAGCAGGAAGAAACATAAGTGAAACAAAATTGACCTAAGATTTTTCTTTTAATTTAGAGCTGAAAGGTCATAAAGGGAACTTGAGGTTTCAGCTGTCTTATTTGTAAATTGAAAACTGGAGCACCCACTTCAACAAGCAGTACAACATTTAAAGCTCTTAAGCCACATGGAGTGATATTTTATAGATCAAAAAGGGCACCTTCATATGCTTTCAACCAGCACGTATTTCTCTAATAGAAAAACTACAGCCATGATAATAGAGGGGGTTAAATAGTTGGTAAAATGAAGAGGGAAACTGGATTGTTTTTCCTGGCTCATCCTTAAGTGCCCATGTGCCTTTAAGACACATTGCTTCCCCACCTGAGTCTAACCAACTGGACTGCGAGATCAAACATCAGTATGTTTTACACTCATCTTCCTGAAGCCCAGTTGTTCCAGCACTGTTTTTCTTATACCCAAAGGATGCTGAAGAAAGAAAGTTGTACTGCCCCATTGATTAATCGGCTTTTCTGTTGCCATGATAAACTGCATGAGAAACATACTTGAAGGAAGATATATTTTGTCTCAATGTTTCACAGACATTAACCCATACTCACATGTCGTTGTGCTCAGGGGTTAACGCTTTGAGGCCAGACTCTTGTTGAGAGGAAAAAGGCAAAAGTATTTGGTGATAATTAATCCTCCAGTGAACCACCCCCATGGGACAAGCCATGCCTGCCAACCTTAGTCAATTGTTTTTGACACAGAGGAAAGAGTACAGAAGGACAGAAGATATCTGACATCAGACTTCAATAGTGAGAGTGTTTATTTAAATCCAAACTGTGAGTTGAATTTCTTTCTAGATTAGTTATCTGAGTATGTTGTCACCTTAAATTACTCTTAAAATGCATTTTTTTATAAATTTATTCTTGTTACATCTCAATGATTATCCCATCCCTTGTATTCTCCCATTCTTCCCTCCCTCCCATTTTCCCCTTATTCCCCTCCCGTATGACTGTGCCTGAGGGGGACTTCCTCCCCCTTTATATGTTCATAGGGTATCAAGTCTCTTCTTGGTAGCCTGCTATCTTCCTCTGTGTGCCACCAGGTCTCCCCCTCCAGGGGACATGGTCAAATATGAGGCACCAGAGTATGTGTGAAAGTCATACCCCACTCTCCACTCAACTGTGGAGACTGTCCTGTCCATTGGCTAGATCTGGGTAGGGATTTGAAGTTTACGGCCTGTATTGTCCTTGGCTGGTGCCAGAGTTTGAGTGGGACCCCTGGGCCCAAATCTGCCTATCATAATGTTCTTCTAGTAGGTTTCTAGGACCCTCTGGGTCCTTGTACGTTGCTATTCTCCCATGCTTCTCTCATCTAGAGTCCCAATAGGATGTCCTCCCCTCTGTCCCAGTTTCCTGGTAAGTGAAGACTTTCATGGGACATGCCCCTTGGGCTAGTATGCAGATATAAGTGAGTATATACCATTTGAGTTTTTCTGCTTATGGGTTAACTCACTCATTATGATCATTTCTAGCTCAATCCACTTGTCCACAACTTTTGGGAATTTCTTGTTTTTAATAGCTGAGTAGTATTCCATAGTGTAAATGTACCACAGTTTCTTTATCCATTCTTCTACTGAGGGACACTTAGGCTGTTTCCATGATCTGGCTATTATGAATAAGGCTGCTATGAACATGGTTGAGCAAATTTTCTTGTTGTGTGCTGGAGCATCTTCTGGGTATATTCCAAGGAGTGGAATAGCTGGGTCTTGAGGAAGCCCTATTCCCAGTTTTCTGAGATAGCACAGATAGATTTCCAAAGTGGCTGTACTAGTTTGCATTCCCACCAGCAATGAAGGAGTGTTCCTCTCTCTCTGCACATCCTCGCCAGCATGTGGTGTTGCTTGATTTTTTGATCTTAGCCATTCTGATGGGTGTAAGTTGGAATCTCAGAGTTGTTTTGATTTGCATTAAAATGCACTTTCTAATTAGGACACTATACAAATTAAAGTATCTGAAAACAAGAGAATTTTTATCTTTCCTGGGAGTTAGCATGTTAAAATTTTAACTAGGCCCAAAGTTTCTATTCTGACACATTAATGCACCTATCCCTGTTTGTTATTCTTACTGAAAACACTTAGAACATATTTACATTAGATCAAAACATGTGGGGTGGGAGGATGGAGAAGCAGTTAAAGGTACCTACCACCTCTCCTGACACTTGAGTTCCATCCTTGGGATTCACATGGTTGAAGAAGAGAATCAATTGCCACAAGTTGTTTTCTGCCCTCTACACATGCATTATGGTACACACACACACACACACACACACACACACACACACACACACACACACGACAACAACAATTCAAAAAATAAACTTTAAATGTTCAAAATTGCCATTAAGGACATAGTCTTGAATCTGGGTTCAAAACAGAAAACAAAGTCTACAAAACAAAAAACAAATCTAAATGGATAATATGAATTATCTAATATGTAATGTCTAATTAACCAGCGATAGCCATGAAGACAATATCAGAGCCTCTATTTAATTGGTGTATAGAAATGATCTCTAGAAGGAGGAAACCACGCCAGCATTTTTTTCGTATTGAAAATAGGCTTTGTTTCACAATGAAATTCATGATTCCCTATTTGGGGAGGAAGCAGGATGGTGAGATGTTAATAACCCCAACTCCTCTGGAGTAGCTTCAAAGTCAGTCATAAAGGGACTCTCATCCACTCTGAGGTCCTCATCAGGAGACACTGGCACAAGCCACACTGACTTCCTAAAGAAAAAGGGAACAGAGGAAATCAAGATTAGCATTCTTGGTGCCAGGTCTTATCAGGTCAAAACTTGGAATCAAATCATTCTTTTTGTTGTTGTTGTTATTTGGTTGGGTTTTTGTTTGTTTGTTTTGTTTTTCTAGACAGTATTTCTCTGTGTAACAGTCCTGCCTATCCTGGACTCAACTTTTGTGAAGCTGGCCTCAAACTCACAGCAATCCACCTGCCTCTACCTCCCGAGCTCCCCAATGCTGGGATTAAAGGTGTGTGCCACCACGCCCAGCCTCAATTCATTCTTATCTATACTAAACATGATCATTTTCAACATGATGATTTGGGACTCCGAGACAAAAGAATCATTGCAAGTTCAAATTCAGCTTGGTCTACATAGTGCATTTCTGGTCAGTAGACGATTTGCATTTTTTAATGTAACCTATACCTCAAAGTCTATGCACCAAAACGGATCATGGATGGTTGTCTGACTAGCGATCTTTTTTTTTTTTTTTAATTTAGATTTATTTATTTTATGTGTATGAATGTTTTGCTGACAAGTATGTATGTACACCATGCTCATGACTTGGTGCCTGAGGAAGTCAGACAAGAACTTCAGATCCACTGGAACTGATGATATGGATGGCTGTGAACCACATGTGGATGCTAGAATTGAACCCAGATCATTGGCAAAAGCAGTAAATGCTCTTAGTTGCTGAACCATCTCTCCAGACCATTGTCATCATTTTTTTTTCCTAAAGTAGGTAGGACAAAAACAAGAAAGTAATTATTGTTGACAGAGGAATGCCCACTCATCTCTGGGCAGATTTGGGCCCAGGGGTCCCGCTCAAACTAAGGCACCAGCCAAGGACAATACAGGAGGTAAACTTTAAACCCCTTCCCAGATCTAGCCAATGGTCAGAATATTCTCCACAGTTGAGTGGAGAGTGTGATACGACTTTCTCACATACTCTGGTGCCTCACATTTGACCATGTCCCCTGGAGGGGGAGACCTGGTGGCACTCAGAGGAAGGACAGCAAGTAGCCAAGAAGAGACTTGATACCCTATGAGAATATATAGGGGGACGTAATCCCCCTCAGGAACAGTCATAGGGGAGGGGAATAATGGGAAAATGGGGGGGGGGGAGGAATGGGAGGATACAAGGGATGGGATAAACATTGAGATGTAACAAGAATAAATTAATAAAAAAAAAAAATAAAGGAAATGCAAATTAAAAAAAAAAAAAAAAAAAATCTGGGAACTTCTGAAGAAGTTCTATCAATGAGGCAACAGGTCAGAACTCTACATTTACAACCAGCATTTAGTGGTATATGGAAAGGATGTACATATTTATGAATGGACACATATGCATTTAGATTATTTAATCAAATTTGGCTTTTATTTGAGTTCTGGTACACCCCAGAATGTCACTAAATCTTTCAATCTAGTTTACCTTAGGAAAATAGTTATATTGAACAGTTATATAGCAAGATAAGTGCATTTTCTGCCACTGAAATCCACACCTAAATGGTAAAGATGGTAAATTTTGTCTTTTGTGTATTTTATCAAAGTGAAACAAAAAGAACCACACATATGATTTGACATATTAAAAGGCATTGTACATTTGCTCTGGGCTCTAAATTATTTTTTGATATCAAGTATTTTTATATATTAGGGAAACTGACAAGTTGTTTTACGGTTTCTATATTGGTCTCCTAAGGGTTATAACATTCAGTGTAAACATTTCTGTGACATGGTGAGTAGTGTGTTGGGACCCAATTGCATCTCATCTCAAAGTTCCCTCCATGGGGCACTTTCTAGATCCCACTCTAGTTCCATAAAATTGCAAACGAGTGCATTTAATCATACAGGTGAACAAGCCCTTCTTCATTCTCCACCAGTTCATATTAAAATGGTATACTGCTTTTCCACTCACATGTAGTCTCCTAACATGAAATAAAGTTTATCAAGAGAAGTATATAGATGAGATAACAGCAAATAGAAACTATCTCTCTTTTATGGTAAAAAGAGAAAGCTGCATAAAACAGATAAAAGCACATAACTACTTTTAATAGTTATATTTTACTATAAAAGAATTAACAGCAAAATACATTGATGCCATGGGCCAGTGAGATGGCTCAGCAGGTAAAGGTGCATGCCAGGAAGTCTTATGACATGAGTTCAATTCCCAGACCCCACAGATTAATAAGTAACTTTAAGACAAACTAAATTTCAGATTCTCAAATTAACATATGTGTGTTTCTCAAATGCATAATTCTTGTATGTATTAAAGATGATGAAGTATTTGATTATCTTGATTTGTAGCTATAAACTACAAAACTGTAAACTAATCTCGGTCCACTAGATTTTCTGCTAGAACCTTTCAACTCTGTAATGTTTCAATTCTAAAATTAAGTAATATGTTTAACTTTTAAAAATGAAGTAATAGGGTATCTACTGATGTATTTTTCAAATAATAGTTTAGGGGTTGTTTTATTTATTCTCATAGGAAAGTCAGTCTCTGCTTCTCTAAGAGCAGCTTGAAGCAGACAGATCTGCAGGACTCACCGAGATGCAAAACATTGCAAAGGGACCATCTGGGATTCACAATCAACATTTCTTGGAGTAAAGTGCATCTCAGTTTCAAAAGAGATGGTTTCCTCTGAGATGATCTAGGAAATAACACCATTTAGGAGAGAAAAGTATCCAAGCAACAGAAGAGGTACTCACAGATGTAAACACAGAACAGACAGCACCAATATCTCAAAAGGTGCCTACTGTCATTCTCAGGTGGACGTAAAGGGCCAGCCACTTAATAATGGGACAGAGAAAGAGAACTGTAAGACTGAACTGAAAGTACCCTCAGACACGATCATCCTAAGGCTGTTGCTTAACAGCCTGTAATACAATACAATGAAAAGCTTTCAATAGTTGTTTCTGTCAGCTTCCCTCTCTCTCTCTCTCTCTCTCTCTCTCTCTCTCTCTCTCCTGTGTGTGTGTGGGGGGGGGGGTATTTGTACATGGCCTGCATGTACTGTGCACATGCAGAGGCCATAGCATAATATAGGCATCTTCCTCTATCATGCCCCAACATATTGCCTCGAGACAGGGTCTCTCACTACACTAGAAGCTCGTCATTTGAGCTAGGCTTGCTGGTCAGTAAGCCCTCAGCATCCACCCGCCTCTGCTCCCCGGTGCTAGAGTTACAGGTCTATACAGCATGCCTGCCTGTTTACATGCTTGGTAGGCTTTCAAACTCAAGATCTGATGTTTGCAGAGAAAGCACTCTTACCTATAGAACCATCTCTCCAGCCCTCAGCAGATTTTTTTTAATAACACAATTTAGAGTCAAATAACAGGAAATGGTTTAAAGCACTGGCTTTGGAGGGAAATCGGTCTTACTTGCTTGTGCTACCTCACCAGCCCATTAACCACCCCTGGACCAATTGTGCAAACACCACCTGAAACTCCAGGTGCCTAATTTTCCAAATGCAGTGCCCTATCACAGGGGATAAGATAATCAGCGAATGGCCCCAAATATTAGTATAGTATAAATATAAATATAAACATCTATAGTAAAACTATGTCCCAGAATGAAAGTATAGTTTTAGATTCATCTCTAGCTGAATAACTAACAGATATTTAATTCCAAATCACTCCCCTGTAGACACACATCCTAATGAAGCATGGGTAGATGACCCAACTGGATTAAATACTGAATTGAACATTGACTATAGGATACATTGCCAGGATTGATGACCTGGCATTTTAGAAGCATTGAATAAAATTTAGAAACATTTGGCGAGCATCTGGAAGATGACTACGTGAGTAAAAGTGCTTGAAGCTCTTGCAGAGTACTCAGATTTGGTTCCAAGTACCCATACCAAGAGGCTCACAGTTGTCTCCAGAGGATCAGATGTCCTCTTTTGACCTTCAGAGACACCTGGATACACGTGCACATATTCATGCACAAATACAGATAAACAAAAGTAAAATATTGCTTAAAAACTGCTTGCCAAGCTTTTGTGAAATAGACTAGAACCTTTTAAAAGTATTTAAAATCATTGCCCACATCAGTGAGTCTGCAGTCTACAAGATTCTGGGCATGAACTTGACCCTGTAATCAGGATGGGATACATGTGGGAGTCTGGCTGCTATACTTATTCAAATTGATTAAATGACCATAATGCTAACAGTAAGCAAATAAATATGTCAAAACTATACTTTTACAGACAGCCTCATTCTCACCTTTGTCCTGATGCCACAGTGAAAAACAGGATATATAAAATCATACTGATATGTGTGTATTCGAGTTGCAGGGCAACCCTTTCCCAGAACTAATTCATCAGCAAAAATATATGGGTTGGTTCTGTTCTTGGAAGCCGAACTAACAAAGACCATCATCCAGTCCAGAGAACAATGTGTTGACACTGTGGAAAGACACATATGAGGAAACATCAGGACTATATTACCTTCTGGAAAGAGCTAACTTTCTGTCAAACATAAACATGGCTTTGAAAAGGGCCTATAAAGGACTTTGAGATTATTATTTTCAAAAATACATCTGTTTGATTGCTCTCACATACATAGATGTCTGATACTTCACAGATGAAAAAGATAACAAAATGAAATCACCTATTTTTTTCCCTTCAGAAGAACTGAAATTCCACAAAGGATGCTAGATTCAGGAGTATGTGAAAATGATGTATTCCCACAACCTTTGGAAGGAGACGAGAAAATATGCTCTCTCTCTCTCTCTCTCTCTCTCTCTCTCTCTCTCTCTCTCTCTCTCTCTCTCTCTCTCTTTCTCTCCTCCTCCTCCTCCTCCTCCTCCTCCTCCTCCTGCCTCCGAAGAGAGAAAACTCCCCTCCTCTCAGCTTGGAAAAGCTGAAAAGGCTTTGTTGTAAAACCAACCCTTAGCCTCTACACTGGCATTTTCAGGAAGCCAACAACTAACACTGCTTTTAATGGATGCATAGGGAGGAGCTTCCAGTAGTGGATTTTCCCATAGTAGAAAATATATGTGGTCGATAAATGTGTGGCCACAGAGGGCTCCAAAATCAATAGAATCTGTGAGTTCTTGGCCTTTAGAGATAAGCCACCGTTAAGAAGAAAAGATGAGTTTGGGCAAATTCAAGGTTTGAGAAGGCAGGTGTTCTACATTGATGCATCTTTGTGTGTTCAAAAGATGGTGCTAATATGCCCTAGATAGGAGTATTCAGGAAGAGCTTTCTTAAAATTATATATATTATATATAATTATATATATTTTAATCATTATATATATACGATTAAAACTGTATTCAAAAGAGTAAGTGGATTTGGACATACTGAAGGTCCATGATTTTAAGTTTTACTATTGCTGCCTATTCCCACTTCTCAGTTAGTTTGATGCTATATAGTGGTCCCTCCAACATCTGAGAAATTACTGAGGACCACACAAAGCTGGTGGATATATTAACTGAAGCAATTCTCCCTCGCTCCCAAACAGTAACTAGAACCAGGGCACATATACCTTATCCATTCCATCCCAGGGAGCCAGCATCTGTGAGCTATCTCGTCTCTGCACGTGCTGTCAATTCAGCGATTGACTCCTACACTAGCCAACTGTACCAGCCTAAAGGGAGAGGATATCAGAGACTGTATCTGATCCTCGCTCCTACCAGGTTTCCAGGCCAAACAGACAAGAAACCTATGCATCAGTCCTAAAATAAACCCCGCTTCCAACAGAGGGCAATAAACAAGCCAAGTTTGTAAATATTAATAATAACCCAGGAATTCTTCCTTAGAAAAGCTAGCACTTAGGCAGACCCTAAGGCTAGGAAATATCTTGATTCCAGCTAAAATGGAGAGAAAAAAAGATATCCAAACGAGCTTGTAAACAGGCAGGCTTGATTTATCCGGATCCTCATGGCTTCCTAGGACCACCAACAATCTGAGGTAGGTGACTGGCAGAGCAGTGCTTTTGCATGCATGTTTCTGTAGCCCAGGCTAGACTTGAGATCGCTATGTAGCCAAAGATGTCTTTGAACACTGGCTTCACCTTCTCAAGTACTAGAATTAGATAGACTTGGGTCATCAGAACCAGCCAGGCAATACTTTCAAAAGAACAACAAGCAATATCATCATCAAGAGGAAATATAAAGATTCTGGACGCAGGAAGGTCAGTTTCAGAGACACAATACAACTAACTTCAATACCATGAAGTACAGATACTTAGTAGTAGGTTTGAAAAGGCAGACTGAGACACAGAGCCATGGAATATTTCTGTAAGTGAGATGCACAATAAAGAAAATACCAAAACATAGGAAAGGAGGCTATCTGAGAATTTAGACATTAGGCAGAAAGAGGGGGAGGGAGAATGTAGATTCACAAGTCTACTTGACCTGAAAGGATTTGTCCTCCATAAAATTTATAACAACATCACAGATCTGGAGGGCGGGGAGGACCTACATGAAAATCAGCCACTACACACTACCCTTTCTAGAGAGCATTCTCCAAAAGGGCCTGCCTGGGAGGCAAGGATTACACACTACAGTTTCCAGGAAGCATCTATCTCCAAATGTTCATTTACCATCAATGTTCCAGGCACAAGCACAAACCAAGGCAGCAAGGAGAGCCAAGACCTCTAAAGCCATAGAGACCTTCCCCAGGGGCCGACCTCCAGCTCAGCACCACCCAGGAAGCAAAGGGAAAGCCGTGCCTGGCTTAAGTGATTTTGTATGGCAGCCTAGGCTCAGCTGACCTCATTTTCCTTCTTGTGTAGATAGCCTGTGGGGGTGAGGAGCTCTGTCGATGTGCTAACTACAGAAACCTCAGGTTCTCCTGACTCTTCACCTCACGAAGCTCCAAGAGGCGTACCTGGGGGGTTGATCGTGCTCAGGTCCCACACCTGTTAGCCCAAATTAGACTCAGTGGGGTATAATAAAGAGACGACAGAAAGTTGAAGGGAATTGGGGTAGGGGTAGACCTGAGAAAAGTTAGGGGAAGAGTCAGGAGCACATATTATCAAAATGCACTATATAGTATGTGGAATTAATTAAAATATATTTTTAAATGTGTCGACTGACAACTATTTGCAGATGGACTGTTAAAATCACCTAGACAGCCCCAATTACAATATTGACAGTAATCACTATGGTGTTGGAAATAGTTTTTATTGCATAATTTTCAGGTGTCATGTGCTTTGAGCTGATGCATGAATGCTCTAAATCACATACATGGGAAATCAAAAGACAATTATTTCCTAACTGACATGATTGGGTGGCCAATTCTCAGAACAGATTTAAAAAAAAAAAAAAAAAAAAAAACCACGATAAAAGGATTGATTGGGACTCTAAACGGCAATTTAAAAGGGAACCTGGAGAAAACCACCCTTTCCTCAGTGTAAGGAGACCCACAGGCCCCCACCCTACGGAACCATCCTAGTCAGTGTTTCGTTACATCAATCATTCCGAGCGTTGTCATTTTACCAGAAGAACATACTTCATATCGATGGGTCATACGCAGCTGGACACATATTCCAATACGAAGCTGGACACGTGTGTTTACTTCATAATCTAAATGTGGCAGTCATGATAGGATCATCACAGTGTGGCCTTTTTTTTTTTTTTTTCCTTTTGAAACTAAATTATTACCTCATTTTTTCCTTTCTTTTTGCTCCCTTCAATCCCTCCCACGTGTCCCATCTAAGTTCTCTCTCAAACTTACAGCCTCTGCCATCTTTTTCTTTAATTGCTGTTAAACATAAATGTACATATTTATAAATAAAATATAAATCTACATATTCCTAAATATGTAGACAGAACCTGCTTGGTCTCTATGACGTTACTTGTGTGGATATGATTTGGGGGCTGAGCACTTACTTGCAATCGGATAACCACCTGGGGACTCCTCCCTGAGACTTTCTCTTGCTCTCAGCTTCCCTTATTTCCCTGTAATTCTCTTTGCAACAGTGACTGTTACAGAAAGCCACAACCAATCAAAATGCAGAAAAGAAATGATCGTGTTGGGCCCAGGCCCAAGTGATGCATCTACAACACAGCTCCTGCACCTGAGAGTCAGGGAACAGCATGGAAGAGCGGCCAAACGAATTACAAGAAGCAGAGGACCAGAAATGTCAGAGAGCTGCATGCCCTGAACAAGGACATCAACAGATATGATAACATGGAGAAAGGAAAGCTCCCGGGCCCCAAGCCTAGACAAAAAGCTACAGGAAGCTAAGGAACACTGACTGTACTTTTAAGTAATGTGAAAATCAGTACCTAACAATGTATAAGATTAACAGTTTGCATTGAATGCCTGTGATTGCATACTTCCATGTGAACTATATTTTCAAGTTTTTAATCTGTTTCAAAGGGCAGTGTCAATTCCCTATATGTTTTGGTTTCACATCTGAAGAAACAACCGAGTCTGTATGCAAATATTTGAAAAAGCATATATCTGGACTGACATCCTCAGACCCCTGCCGTTATCTCAACACAGTGTGATGCTCCCTGTAGCATTTGTCATCTACCTAGTACTAGAGGCAATCTGAAGACTATTGAAAGTATGTAGAAGTACACATAATTTATACACAGAAAGCAAATTATGTAATATAAAGAGGACCTGCATATCTGGAGATGTGTCTCTGTGGAGAGTCCTGGAGCAGATCCCCCAGAAACGCTGGCCAGCCGTACAAGCAGAAGGTTTCTCTGAGTGTTACTAAAAGAACTTCCATTTCTAGCATCACACGAGCAGATGAGCAACAAGATCCCCAAGTCTGTATTCCACCCCGCCCTCTTCATCATGAAAGCTTAGACGGGGGCTGGAGAGATAGCCCAGCTCTTTAGAGCACTGCTCCTCTTCCACATGACCTGAGTTTGATTCCCATCACCCACATGGCAGATAACAACTGTCTGAAACTCCAGTCCCAGGGAATCAGACATCCCTTCTAACCTCTGTGGACACTACAGGCACATGGTGCACCAACATAAATGCAGGCAACACACTGTACACATAACAATAAATAAATATTTTAAATTAAAGCTTGAATAGTCCAATCACCAACTACCAAGGCAAGACAGAATAAGCAATATGCTACTTTTCTTTCATTTTATCCTTCTAAACATTTCCCCAATGTTACTAACATTTCTGCTGTGATCTAACATCTGTTTGAGCTACATTTACCTTTTAAACATTTAAGGTGATTCCAAAAGACTTCTACTATGTAATAGCTTAACCTCTAGACTTACTGGCAATCGTCTCCGGTCTACCCATGTAAGATTTAGAGTTAAATAAGCTAAGGCTAAGTTAAAATTCCAGTGTTGATGGGAGAGATGCTGTCCATGCCCCACCCCTAACTAAGGAATTATTGGCAGGCAATAGCTGCTGGGAAACGAAGAATCATTCTTTTTGAGGGTGGGGCCACAGGTAGGTTCCCTGTGCTCATATGGGCGGCACTAACTAGCCTTGGTGAGTTATCAAAAAATCGGGATGGGGTGGAAAGATAGCTCTGTGGTTAAGAGCACTGACTGCTCTTCAAGAGGACCTGGGTTCAATTCCCAGCATCCATACAACAGCTCACAACCATCTGTAACTCCATTTACAGGGGATCTGAGAGCCTCCTCTGGTCTACTCACCAGACACACATGTGGTACTCAGACATACATTCATGCAAGGCACTTACACATGAAGAATAAATTAACTTTTAATTATTTAATTTAAAAAGACATGAAGTCAGGAGAGGACACGTTGGGCGTGACATGGGAGAAGTTGGAGAGAAGAAATGGGGGTACACACATCTCATTGTATTCATGCATGAAATCCTCAAGAATAAAGAAGACATTTAAGTATGGCACATGCCCATACAAAGAAAACAAAAATACTATGTAAATTGTGATGAATACTAAGACATAAGAAGAGTAAACAGTCTGTTTCACATTATCAGTGTGCATGCACACAGCTGTGTCCGGATGTGTGTACGTGGATATGTGTATATAAGCCAGATGACCATTTTCCTCAAACTTAAGCTCAGCTGGCTGTAAAGTTTTAGGAATGGCCCAAGGGCTGTACACAAAGCCCAGGAATAAACAAAAGCCATTCTTCACGGTCTAGTTTCGAGTCAGAGTTTTGCTGTTAGTGATGAAACCTGATTGTAACTACAAAGAAAACTGAAGAGACAAAGCAGATGTAAAATGCTTAAGTCTTATTTCATCACTGTTTGGGTGTTTTGAAACCAGGACTCGTGTACCCCAAGCCGGCCTTGAGCGTATGGTGTATCTGAGGTTGATCCTGAGCTCCTGGCTTTCCTGTTTCCACCTCCCGGTGCTGGGACTGCAGGTGTGCACCACCATGCCTGCTTTATTTAAGCAAATAAAGTTGATATGTGGCCTCAAAAGTCTGGGGGGGTCACACACTAAAACTGAATGCTATATTTTTCGTGTTGCTGCATGTACAGATGTGTGCCCACACCGCGGCCTGTAGAGTGCCTCTGGACAGCGTCCCACACTGACTGAGGCCATCGTTGTATTCTTCATTCATGCCTTCTTGCTGTAAATAGAGAAAGCTGGTTTCATTTAAGGCCCGAGGCAGTAAAAGGTACTTATTTTACACTGTTAGACCTCAAGTGCAGCCTTCTGAATGCTGTGAATGGCCAAAGGAAAAATCATGCAGAAGGCACTGAGGCTGCACGAAGACCAATGCACAGAGACGCCCTCAGTGGCGAGCTCTGCACATTGCAGGACATGGTGATTTCTATTCAATAATCTAATGGCTTTGCACAAGAAAATGTACAAAATGTGTATTTTATGGTACAGGCTAGGAGGTAGAGCCTAAGCTGGAAATGCAACTTAAGCCTCAACCCCAGAATACAGAGTAAGGCTTCAACCAGGATGGATCTCCTGAAGACTGCAGTCACTGAGGAAGGGTGGTGTGTTAATGAAGTGGGGAAATTCTTATGTCTTTCCACAGGAAATAATCAATTGTGTCTGGCGCTGCTGTTGAGACTGAGACTCGGTTTCCGGATTTGCCAATATGAAACTCATGGATTGTCTTAGTTAAGGCTTGACTGAAGAGAGTTTAATATGTGGGAGCCCATACAAGAATGCTGTGAACTTTGGACAGTGCAGATTGCAGAATCTTCCTCCCATGGGGTACTATGGGGGAAAACCCTGCATGAACTACAATGAGTGGATGCCCATAAGCACGAGGGCATGAAGACCATGCCCTGGCATGAGCACATCACCTCTGTGGGAGAGTGAAAGGCCTGGAGGAATATCTGTGGCTCTTTTCACATGACAAGCTGGTAAGACAGAATATCCAGCATATCCCCCCCCCCCCCCCATTGTACTTTCATTTTGCTTAAGCGGTCTGCAAATGTCATCTCATGTTTTGCTTGCTTTAATAATAAAAATAAGAAGTGCTTAGTTTGCACCACTCGAGCTCAAATGCTTGGAGTCCCTTGGTTACCCCTCACAGGCCTTTTGACCTATCTGATCTGTGGAGACTTACGCTTGCTGGCTGTGATGGGTTGACATGGTCGAATAGAAAAACATCCATATGGGGCTACTTCACATCAGCATAGGTAACTGCCTACACTTAGAAAAAAAAAAAACTACTTATGGTTTAATAGAGAAAATACACCAATAATATATCCTGAGTTGCAGCATACTAAATGGTGTTTATTTCCATCAAAAGCAAGCACCAATAAAGTAAGCACCTGTATTTGAAACAAAGACACCATTCAGTTTCAAATGACATAAGTCAAGTTTATCAAAATACCATAAAGAATTTAACAAGTATAATAAATATTAAAAACAAAAAACTAAGCACTTGCCAGGCATGCTAGTCCATGCCTTCAACCCCGGCACTCAGCAGACAGAGGAAGGAGGACCTCTGTGAGTTCCAAACCCAGGCTAGTCTACAAAGGGAATGCCAAGACCGCCAGAACTACACGGTGAGACCCGGTCTCAAAGAAAAAAAAAGTTAGCATTCATATTTACTGATTTGGGTTTGCTGACTATGGTGGTTTGAATGAGAATGACCTCCCGGAGCCTCTCGTTTGAATGCTTGGTCCCCAGCTGGTGGAACTGTTTGGGAAGGAGTAGGAGCTGAAGCCTTGTTGGAGGAGGTATGTCCCTGGGACGTGAGCTTTGAGGTCACAGAGGCCCGCCTCATTCCAGTTATCTTTCTCTGTTTCGTGTTTGTGGGTCAGATATGAGCTCCCAGCTACTGCTCAGTGTCATGCCCGCCTACCTGCTGCCATGCTCCCCACCATGAAGGTCATGGGCACAACTATACTCTACATCCATGACCCTCATTCCTCCCACAAAAAAAAAATTAAACGCTTTCTTTCATAAGTTGCTCTAGCCATGGTATGTCTACACAGAAATAGAAAAGTAACTTGAAGAATTCCGTTTTCAGTTATCCCCCAAGCCTGCATGGAACCTGTAGAGGACATCCCACTGGCAGTTACATAGACCCATTTGCTGCATTGGAGGATTCTGGGGCATCCCAGTGGCAGTTACGTAGACCCATTTGCTGTGTTGTAGGATTCTGGGACAAGTCTGGGGCTGAACTCTGAGGCTAACAGCCAGTGTGGCTTCTTTTCAATTTATCAGTTGTACTCATTTTCACGTGACTTGGGCCAGTTAGAATGAGTTTGACCCAGCACTCTTAATGTGTACTCAAAAGCATAAAATTTCACAGTAAGGCTATACTAGATCATTTAAGCTCACACGTGGGGCAGAACACGCCTTTCAAGCCCAAATCCAAGCTGAGATAATCATACTCTTTGAGTGTTTCATACTTTAATGTGGGGGAAGAAGGCATCGTGCAGCGCCCTGACTTATAAGCAAGCTCTCATTCCGTAACAGCTTCATTGGAAATTGGGCCTTCAAACTTGGTGACAAGTGCCCTTAGAGTTAACGCCAGAAAACATCTAAACATGACATTACAGAGCTATAGGGTCCCAAATCCCAGAAGGCATTTAAACAGGTTAACAAATGAAACTGCTGGACTTGAAACAGACAAAACAACAGTGTAGCTGAAACCGAAACCACTTGCTTCTGTACCTCGGGGAACAATGGGGTATCTTGACTCGGGGATATTAACCCAGTGTTTCACAGGCATTTGGCCCTGCGGGTTAAAGGGAAAGCAGTTAAGATCACTTGCATAGACAGTTTACCCAACACCTTCTCCAGAACCCTCAGTGGGAAGAATCAAATCTCTGCCCTTAAATATCATCTATGACATTACCCAAGGGTACCAAATATGCAAATATTTAATTGGATCATTTAAAGTTACTGTCACCTATATTTTCCCTAAATCAATGTTTTCTGAGGACATGGGCATCACGTATTTATGTCATCTACTCCTCCTACTTAGCAAGACTGTCATATTTCTAAAACAAAGCTCATGTGCTTGTGAAATGCCACCATCAAAGCCATGGTCTATGTACAAGTTTTGTGACACACTTTTAAAGTAAACTCAGAAAAAAAAAAAACTCTGCTAAGATACTTATCTGCAAGTATTTCTTGCGGGGGTGGGGTGGGGGGGGCACTGAAAAGTAACAAATTCTTCAAAATGTTCAAACTTTGCTGATGTATTTCTTTTATTCCCAGCTCAAATATGCATACCCTGAGATGCTTTTCTGTAGATGTTAAGAAATCAGAGACCTAGTGCTGGCTGTCTATGAAAGTTATTTTTCTGTCACAGGCCCTATTGGCAACAATTCAGTGCTTGTGATAAAAATATAAGGAACCTGACTGGGTGCAAACTATTCATGTTTATGTAAATTCAACCAAAGTACTGTCTGTGACTGAAACCAGTGGCCAAGCCTACATCTGTTATAAAATGCAAGCATGCTGAACACACAGAATTCAAGTAGAGATTTATACAGTTCCTTCAGTGATATTTTAATTAACAAATTATCATTAACCATGAAATGACAAATTCCTCTTGCCTTATGAGCACTGGTAAAATTAGGTTCACACAGTTTACCTTTCAAGGAAACTGATGGCTGTTGTCCTATTACTTGAGTGCCATACCAAAGGAATTCACGTTATACCCATTTATTCTAAAAGGATCCACTGAAGATAATTTAGGCCTAAAAGGAAAGAAAAAATATTTTATTTCTGAGATTATGTTAGCTATTCATAGCAGAGAAAGCTTTCCCTGCCAGACTCCCTTTGTTTATTTTGCATACTTGTAAACTTTGTATCCTTTGCAGGAAAGTGTCCAGGCCCCTGCTGAGGAATGCCAGCAGCCATGCCCAGCCACTTCAAGTTTTGCATCTGGGCTCCCCCTACATTTTTCCCTGGGTACCCCCTCTTCAGCTCCCTTGGTGCCACACCCTGTGGTCCCTGAAAGGAGTGCTCCGAGCTTCAGGCCATGCTGCTGGCCTCTCTACACCTCCTGACAGCAACACCTCAGGAGCAACTGAGGTTAAATCTCCACGGCTCTAGGGCCTGAGATCAGATGCCTAGAGAAACTACAGAGAAAGAGGCAGCACCTGGGGCCTCAGTAATGGCTGCTGCTGACAGGGAACTCCCAGAGGGAGCTACTCTGTGAGCTCTGGTGGAGTCTTGTTTGCCGTAACACTGTATAAACTAGCCATTCCTCTGCAGCAGGGAGCTTTACATGGTCTGATACTGCCAGCCAGAGACCAGAACTGGAAATCTGACCCCTTAGTGTAAATTCAGTTTAGTTAAGGAAAGTAGTTGAGTTTAGAGTTCAAGTCTATGTAAACCCCTTAGGGCATGAGTTAATAGGCCCCTCCCCAACACCTGTCAAAGTGCACATTCCAGCCTTGTCTCAGTGCCATCACCAGCCCCTCAGTGGGACCCCTCCCAGATTTATACTAATTTCAGATGAAAAGACTGAACAAAAACCCACCAATCCCGAAGCTTTCCCCAGGCTCAGGATTCAAAATCCCACCAATCCTTACTCTGGAAATCTTTGCCCTAGAAAGCTCTGCCCCCAAAACAAACAAACAAACTCCTTTATAAAGGCTGTGTTTGTCCAGTTCTCTGCTGTCTTCACCTGGGAGCAGAGGCAGCCACTCCTGGACTTGTCCCTCCAATAAATCTCTTTTAAGAGATTTGCTGCCTCGCGTGCCCCTCTCATCAGAAGAAGCCAAGAAGCCCAGAAGAGAAGAAGCAAAGGAGTGGCGCTCAGGCTCTTAAGCTCATCAGGAGTTGGGGTAACCCTCCCCTGGGAGCTGAAACATCTCTGCTAACTAGGCCTTCCTGGGCTCCTGTGTCTCAGGATACCCTTGGGACACTGTCCCACCCCAGAGTTGTGTGGTTCCCGGGCTCCATGCGTCAGGATGCCCTTCCCTTGGGACACTGTGTAGAATAAGTTTTAAAATTGGCCAGTGAGATGGGTCAGTGAGTAGCGCTTGCCACCGAACCAGACCACCTGCGTTTAACCTCAGGGACCCACGCAGCAGGAAAGGGACTCTTACAAGTTGTCCCCTGACTTCTACATACATGTTGCAGTATAAGGACACACACACGTACACACACATGTGGACACATGCACACACAGTGTAATTTTTAACTTTTTTTAAATGATAGAATCTAGGTGATATGGGGGTTCCCTACAAAGTCCGATCAGTTTTTCACACTTGCAATTTGTTCTAACAGCCAGATGTTTTAGCAACCATAGCTGTGTCAGATGCATCCACCGTGGCATTTTAGTAGATATACCTGTCCCCAAAACATCTACCCATCAACATATAAATTTAGGAATGCTAATTGTCTACCCATACTTACCTCTTCACAAAGCAAACCACCTGGAATTTATGGGTAAGATCCAGCACCGGTCTATATCTGACCTCAGATAAGATGAAAACATCATTTCCCTGGAATGTCTGAAATGATTAGACATGGGATTGTTTATGTGGTTTAGTAACATGAATACATTATGTCACTTCTAGAAAAATATGAACGTTTAATTTTACAGAAATGAAAGATGAAAAACATTTTATTCTTTTTTTTTTTTGGCTTTGACTTCCTTTGTCTCAGCCTCCACAACCAAACAGGAAAATAAAAGACAGCATTGGAAGCCTTTTCATCTTTGTTATCTACATATTATTCTGTATACTATATTGTTTATTATTCACATGTATAATGTATTAATATGTGTGCATTACCTACATGGCTGTACAGTGCCCTTGGAGGTCAGAAGAGGGTGTCAGACCCTCTCTGACTGAAATTACAGACAGCTGTGAGCCACTATATGAGTGCTGTGAATCAAACCTTTGTCCTCTGGAAGATTCTTTTTTTTTTTTTTTTTTTTTTGGTTTTTCGAGACAGGGTTTCTCTGTGTAGCCTTGGCCATCCTGGACTCACTTTGTAGACCAGGCTGGCCTCGAACTCACAGCGATCTGCCTGCCTCTGCCTCCTGAGTGCTGGGATTAAAGGCGTGCACCACCATGCCCAGCTTACTGAGCCATCTCTCTAGCCCCAAACTTTGAACACTTTAAGGTATGTTTTTCTCTTTCCAAAATAGGTCCCCATTTCTATTTACACTGTCCAAAATTCACAAATGTGACAGGACATGTGATGAGTAAGTTGAGAAGATGCTAAGCCAAAGCTGAACTTTTACAACTCCCATAGGGTAAACTTTATCATCATATGCGTAAGGACCAGACCCTCTTCCAGAAACAATCATGTAAGTTAGAATTGTTCTGAAAGTTTTTAATTAAAAAAAAAAAATCCTGGTGCTGGCAAGAAGGTTCAGTGGATAGGAGACTTGCCTAGCACAGCAAGGCCATGGATTCAGTGCCCACAGGATCAAGGGGGAAAGGGCAGAAAGAAAGGGATTATGAGACTATGTGTCCACAAAATATGCAGAGTAAAGGAAAAATCACTGAACCACTTACAAGTTTACTGATCTCACAGGAAGCAACAGGGTAAGAAAACTCGTAGTTGAAGCTCAGTACCCTGGTTGCAGAGCAGTTGTCTCCCAGGCGTATGTCATCAACTCTCACTTCCGTGTCATTATCAAATGGTTTCTTTTTCATTCTCACCACCAGCCAGTCATCAGAACACATTGAAGTCACCGCTAAAAATAAGTGAGTAGATGAGTCAATGAATAAAGTACAACTTATTTAGCAACGGTGGGAAATGTATCTTTGCTGGAAAAAAAATAAATAAATAGTACAAATTGCCTTATGAAGAACTTGATGGACACAGGTGGCCCCACAGTTCTGACAACTTTAGAGTTGAGATTTTTTGAAGCCGGACTGAAACCCATACAATGATCCTTTGCTTGTTAACATAGTTATTACAATACTGTCCTTATGGCCAGGTCAAAACAGGAAGATTTGTCCATTTGTCTTTTTCTCCAGCCCAAGGAGCTGTGACTGGTAACTCGATGATAGACACATCTACCTTAGGAAATAAACCACTCGTGGGCAGGCTAACTGTCATTCTTAGGGAGAGAAAAAAAAGCATCCTTACCCCATGCTTGCTTTTCTCTCTGCATTGCATAAAGTTCTATTGTCTGTGAAGCAGCTGCAGGGTCAACACGCTGTAGCCCTTCTGCTGAGTGCAAGGAGATCCTGGGTAGGACAGGTAATCTATTCTTTTCTTGGATGAAAATGGCACACCTAACACATTAAGTGGCGAAGCTCATCAGGTCTGGCACTAGCACAGTCAGATCAAAGCCCAGAGAGATGCCCAATTGCTCAGCTCAAGCACTGCTGGAGACAACACAGTTTCTCCCCTACCCACTGAAGGGCCACATTTTAGAGTGAAGAGTAGAAATTAGAACACCAGGAGTAAATTATTTGCTGCTCACACAGGTCATCTATTTTCTTTTAGTGATATTAGTGATTTACCCAGGGCCTTGCTAGTCAAAGTCAGGCCTGTGGATGGACACCATCAGCATCACCTGGGCGTTTCTGTCCTGTTCTCTGAGATCTCTCACACTTTAATTTTAGTACATCTAATACAAGGGGTACCAAGAACTTCAAGATGACCAAGGACTATATCAAAAGTAATTGAAAAGTTAGGTAGAAAAAAAAAGAGATGAAGGCAGCCCATTGTACACAGCTGTACATTTAATTTTCATAACGTTGGTCTTTTCTAGAGCAAGGGTTGCAACCTTTGTGTGTACCAAGCATGAAAGACCGGAGAGGAAGGGGAGGGAATCATAATTAACAAAAATAGACCAGTGATACCATCGGAGTAGGAAATAAGTTTTCAACCTATTTAATTCACATGTCTTTACTGCTAATCTAATATGACTCAAAAATATTTAATTCCCAACCACCCCACACTATTTCCATCTTGAGGAATGGTGTAGGAATATTAGACCCACCTGACAAAAGGAAAAGTACCTTCTGGCACAAGAACTTTACAAGAACAATCAAGCAGACTCATGTATACCCAGCCAGACTGGGACCAACGGCTCTATCCTGCCCAGAGATACCAAGTGTGATCATGAGAAAAAGTAGTCATGGGTGCATTAGGTTTGTTACAGAGAACTTGCTGGTACTTGTCACTCACCCTGAGACACACAAAGAGTACATGACTGCCTTAAGACATCAGAAACCAAGACAGTGTGAAACATACCTGTGGTTCAAGCTAGTTTCTAACAAGAGTTTTGAAAAAGAATTTTAAAAGGAGATTTCAAAAACTTGTGCTTCAAAGCACTTCAAAGCAGAAGCAAAAACCCTCTAGGGTAATCATTCTCAACCTGTGGGTCACGACCCCTTTGGTTGAACAACCCTTTCATGGTGGTCCCCTAAGACCACCAGAAAACAAGGACCTTTGTTTTCATAACAGTAGCAAAATCACAGTTATGAAGTAGCAACAAAAACAATTTTATGGATGGAGGTCACTACAACGTAAGGAACTGTATGAAAGAGCTGCAACATTAGGAAGGTTGAGAGCCGCTGCTCTGGGGCCTGGTTGCTTGCTGGCTGTGGATGCTTAGGGGTGGCCTTGTTATTGGCTGTACGTAGTGGAATGGTTGGTAAGGCCCATGACCAGCCATTAGACGTGCTAGTCACAGCCCAGCTAAAGCAATCAAAACTGCCAAGCTGCGCAGATGGCAAAACCTCCCCATCTGAGAGCTAGAGCGCCAAGTAAAGGTGGACCAGCTTCAGCGCCCTACAGGTATGGGGGGTGGGGGGGGGGTGAGGGGGGAAGCCATAGGCAAAGAAATTCTCACGCGGCCATGAGACACAGCTAACGGGCTTCAGGCTAACGCAAACCGAGACACTCTCTCATCTCCTGCGCAGGAATACCAAGACTTGGGTGTTCTCAGGTCACTGTTTCTCTCGTCTTCTTTTACTGTTACTTTTTTTTTTTTTTTTTTTAATGAGGAAAGGGGCCTCACATATCTATCGCCTTTACACATGGAGGTCAGAAGACAGCCTGCAAGAGTCAGTTCTTTCTTTCCACCATGTTTTCCTTCCACCATGTGGATCGCACAGAGACCGAACACAGGTCGGCAGGGTTAGTAACAAGCACTTCAACCTACTGAGCCGTCTTACCAGCCCAACCAGCATCTTATTTTAAAGTATATTATAAATCCCAAGTAACAGTTCGCTCAGGGAAAAACTCAGATGAATGATTTCAAATAAGTAGCTGAAGTGCACCCACTTAAGTTACCAGAGTCGGAGTTTATCTGTCTCCAGAGCCTCAGTGGCTAAAAGAAGCACTCATGACCCAACTGCAATTTCTGTTCTTTGGAGCATACTCCTTTCACAAGTTCATACACACAGGCACAGCCCTCTGGCTGATGAAGCCCTTTTTCTTTTTTCTTTTCTTTTCTTTTCTTTTCTTTTCTTTTTTTTTTTTTTTTTTTTTTTTTTTTGGCTTTCTCAAATTATATAAGCCCAAGTTATAAAAGAAACTGTTGAAACGGAGATTAAAAAAAAAAAAAAAAAAAAAAGAGTTGAGAGGACTATTGCATGTTTCGGGCCAGCATCTGGCCTAGTGAATGCCAGGCCACTACTAGTTCCATTCACAATATCCTGACTCCATTTTGAAAAAAACTGAGGGACGTAGAGGCAGATGGTTGACCATAAGGCCGGGGGCAGGGACAACCAGAGTCCTCGCCTCTGAAGCAAAGGAGAACGGACTGCTGGAAAGCTGACCTCTGGCCTCTAAGGCTGGCACATACAAAATAAACTTGAAAAATAAGTGACCCTTTCAAAAGAGGCAGATAATGATATAAACTGAACCTAAAAAAACACCAAGTTGTTCATAATAAAACAAAAGGCCTTAAGCACAGCCTCAACACACTAGCTTCCTTTAAACCAAACTTAATTCGAAACACCAGCCCTCGTTGTTTTACAATCAGCAAGGGAAGGGGAAAGTGTCTCCTTAAATCAAGGTCTTCTTCCGAAGATACTTCCTATTTATACCTGGCTCAAGTCCAGAAACAGTCCAAAACAACAGACAAAGGAGGAAGAACCCGCCTGCCGCTGCTGCAAACCTCATTGTGTTGAACTCCAAAGCACAGCAGGCCAGGATAAACCAACCAACAGGTGGTAGGCCAGGCCATGGGCGTCCTTCAGAATTTATAAACCTCTGGCTACACTCAGCTGTCTGCAGTTAGCCCCAGTTAGATAGGGGCGGGACTCTTCACAGTCTGCGTTCCTCATTGCCTCACCTGTTAGACTGCAAAATGCCAGGTTCTACTTGTGAGCTACAGGATCAATCATAAACTCATCTCACCAAGATTGCTAGGTAGTACACACACACACACACACACACACACACACACACACACACACACACACTCAATTTGACAGGCATTTATCTGAGCACACACTTAGCCTATTCCACTAATCTTTATTTTTAAAATGACCTTAGTATAGGAAATTACAGTACAAGTAAAAATAAGAAATCTGCCCAGAACCTCTCTGTACCTAACTGTCCTCCGCAGACCCATATCATTCATGTTACTTACATCCTAAGGAACGAGAACCGACAAGTATCCTCCAGGTGACGTTTCTAATTGGCTCTTTCTCTCGTTGGTATGTTAAGCTTTAATTTTAAATTCCCTAAACGACTAAGAAGGCTGAGCACCTTGCCGTCATGTAGTCGCCTGTGGAACTATGGTCATTGGCTGTTTGGATGCTCACTCCTGAGATGGTTTCCCTGGTTTTCTAGTTAGTTGTCTATACTTTCCAGACTTTTAGATCACCTGAACATAATTCTGGTTTATACACATTGTAGATATCTTTTTTTTTTTTTTTGTCACATTTGCTTATTAGATTTTGGAAGAGCCATGAGCCATGATGTGTGTGTGTGTGTGTGTCTGTCTGTCTGTCTGTCTGTCTGTCTGTCTACCTGTGTGTGGAGATCAGAAGACAACTTGTGGAAGCTGGGTCTCTTCTACCATGTGGGTCCCATGGACTGACCTCAGATCATCCAGCTTGGTAAATGCCCTTACCTGCTAAGCTATCCCTGACTCACATTGTAAATATCTTCTACCACTTTTGTAGATGTGATGGTAAAGTATGGCAGTTTGGCTGGACCATAGGGTGCCCAACTGTTTGAGTAAGTACTATTCTGGGTATGTCTGGGAAGTTCCTTCTCTGTAAGACTAACATTAAATGAGTAAGACATGTGCCCCCACTTCTCCCTTCCCTGCCTAACTCCCAGCTGTGACATTGTGTTTCTCCTTTGAATGTGGCCTGAAACCTGCAATGTGCATGGTTTCCTGGTTCTCAGACCTTGGACTTGGGCTAGAACATTGCTGTCACCTCTCTTGATTGCCACATCACATGAACCAAGCAGGGACAATCGGCTGAGGTGCATATTTAACATACCAAAGCAGACCTGGCCTCTTCGGTCCACACCTGTTACAGGACATGGCTGGTATACCCTGCCCTCTACCCTGAACTTTCCAGGCCAGTGGCTGGGTTTCCCTATATAATCGAGACCTTTTGGTTCCCTAGCTCTCTCTATGTTTTCTCGCTCCCCGAGGGCATGATCTTTCTCTCCTTTTCTTCCTCCTCTCTGTCTCCCTACCTTCATGGAGACTTCAGTAGCCTTGTTCCATAGGACCAGTGAACCCTCCCAAGAGCTGCATCCGATAAACCTGCCTTTATGCTTTGATCTAATCTGACTTGAATTGGCCTCTGGAACTGCAGGCAGAGCTGGTAAACCCTGCTGGCTGCCAGCCTCTGGGATTACAGGTAGAAATGGGGGCCCAGGAAATGGCCAGTTAATCTTCTTTTTTAATTCTCTCATATGTTTCAACTGCAGTTTCCTCTCCTTCCCCTCTGGCTGCCTCCCCACACCCCACCTCCCCTTTCCCCAGATACTTCCAACGCCTCCCCTCAGAAAAAAAGCAGGCCTCCCAGGGACATCAACCAAATACTATATAACAAGCTACAATAAGACCAGGCACACATCATCACATCAAAGCTGGAAAAGGCAACCCAGTAGGAAGGAAAGAGTTCTACAAGTAGAGAGGAGTCAGAGACAGCCCCCAGCCCCACTGTTGCAATTTCCACAAGAACACCAAGCTACTTAGAACATACATGTCGAGGACTTAGGACTGACCCCTAGAGGCGGCCTAATCTCTCAAGTTCCCGTGAGTCCCTGTCAGTTGATTCTGTGAGCCATGTTCTCCTATTGTTTGGCTGTGGTACTCTGCATCTTCTCCCATCAGTTGCTGGCTGAAGTCCCTCTGGTCTCTTAAATGACAGCTCTGCTAGGCTTCTGTCCCAGAGCTCATGTTGTTTGCAGTATTATTTATAACAGCCAGCATGTGGAAACAGCCACTACCTTGAATATTCAGCTGTTCATCCAAGATGGCATCCAAGAATGGTTGCCAACTAAAGACAGAATCTCCCCCTTAGAAATCTAGATGCTATAAGATCAATTCAGCCAATATTCCACAATGGATGGGGGAGGGGCTCATGAGGCCCCACCCCTACCTAAAGTGTTAGTGGCAATTGATGGCTACTGGGGGAGAGAAAGTCACTTTTCCTTAGGGGTCTGGCAACAGGTAGGGTTCTCAGGCTCTTGTGAATGGCCCCATGCATCTACAGGCAGCACTAACTAGACTCAGTAAATTGTACCAAAAAAAAAAAAAGGAAGAGGACATGAAGGTGGTGGGAGGGTCCTAAGCAGCTAGTGGTGCACATGATTGAGATATATTGTATCAACAACTTAGTTGTAGAAACAATTAAGACAAAGAATAGAGTAAGCAAAATAGGGTGTGGTGAAATGTATTCAGTAAAACACAGTCTTATCTATATAAGTCGGGGTCAGAATTCAACAGTTGGAAAGGTCTTCCCCTGTAGCTTCTCCAAAAGTTTATTCATTCAAAATCTGAAATATTATATACTTCAGTACAAAGAGCATAATATGAAGCCAATATTATCTTCAAAAACAGATCAATTCTTGTCAACTTGACACAACCTAACATCACCTGAAAGAGGTTATCACAACTGAAGAATTGCTTAGGTTATGTTGGCTTGTGGCCTGTGTGACACTGTCTTGACTCATTGTTGATATGGGAGGGCCCAGCCTACCACGGGTGGTACAGTCCCTAGGCAGAAGGCCCAGCTGTTTAAGCTAGCCAGCTGAGTAAGGAAGTGAACAAGCCAATAAGCAATATTCCTATATGGTTTCTGTTCACGATTCCCACCTTGAGTTCCTGCTTTGTCTTTCCTCAGTGATGGGCTGTGACCCAGATGTATATGCAGATAAATACTTCCTCCTAAATTGTTTTCAGTAGAAGTATTCTATCACAACAAGACTCTAACTAGAAAAACAGACAATTCCAAACTCATGAAAAATATAAAATTCACAACCATTGTTTTTGTATCCCCTAACTTTGAGATTTCATAATCCTGATCCATTCAAATTTACATACCTGACACACTAATCTAAAGACTGCCCCCACTTCTTGATATTGTAGGGGAGAAAAATGTGGAAGTTGTCAGCATACAAGACCTTGAGCAAGAAACCTGACTTCTGCTCAACAATTCCATCAGCTCCTAGTGAGTGTGTAAACCAAAGACATTCACTTGTGTCCTTCATTGTTCACACTGACCGAATCAGGCAGAGCCCTATAGAGCAAGGAGGACTCAACTTCAATTCCCATAGGAATACTCTCTGAGGAACAGTTGGTGTCAACTGAAGTCAGATACCATTAACCCCAGTGCTATAGGATACTTACTTTTGTATATGAATGATATTAGCAAGTGATACTTGAATTTGCTGGCTTATGCATGTTGAGTTTTCAATGAGCATACTCCATGGGCACATCTAAAGAGGCAAAGAGTATAAAAGCAGTTACTTAAGTACATCTGAGGGTGATGTGCAAAATAAAATGTTCAGTAGTAAGAGCCAGCAAGATGGTTTCATGGGTAAAGGTGCTGGTCGCCAACGCTGATGCTCTAAGTTCAGTCTCTGGGACCAACATGGTATACATTCACAGTTCATTTACATGTTTTGCCACAGAGAGACAGACAGAGAGAGAGAGAGAGAGAGAGAGAGAGAGAGAGAGAGAGAGAGAGAGAGAGAAGAGATCATCACAATATTCAATTCTATGGAAAGTGCACATCAGTAGCTAGGCTGCAGTTAAGTTATATATATTGTAGAATTGGAAAACAAAAAGAATTGTCAAAGTTAGAAGGAGCACTCAACATATCTATAACTGAGCCAGTATTCCCATGTAATTTGTCTTTAACAATAGCATTTACCATCTTAAGATATGGATGTTCAACCAAAGGTTGTGAAAAACTGAGGTGAACCTCTTGAACTCACAGAAACTATGGTTCTATGCACAAGATCAGGTCAGTCAAAATAATTCTATAGTGCATAAGGGAGGGGTACGTGCCCACTATCCCTAGTTAAGGAGCTATTAGCAGTTGATTGCTACTTAAGAAAGGAAAGGCAAAGTTTTGTTTTTTTTTTTTAGGTGTGTAGCCCCTGGTAGGTTGACCATGATCTAGTGGATGGCCCCACACCCATGCATAATGGGGGGGTACTAATTGAACACAATAAATCATAAATAAAATAAATATGACTTGAAGTTGGGGGAATGCAAAGAGGAGGGACCTAGAAAGCATTGAGAGTGGAAAGTAAATATGATCAAAATACATTGTATGCGTATATGAAATTCTCAAAGAATAAACTAAAAAATTATCTTAAAGAAATATAGTACTCAGGAAGACTTTTTAGCACCACAGATGGCATAAAAAAAAATCTGAATGCTAACTTAATAGTTTCTTTTTGAGTGACAAAATGAATTAACTTAGCCCATGACTAATATTTAAAAAGTCAGGGAGAATTTATGTTTTAATATTATACAGGACATGAAATTGCTTCTCGGCCTTTTGGCTAAGATCAAGTGTAATATTATACCGGATATATGTATTACATATTTTAGATTTTTCATTTCATCTCAGTTCCATACAAATATATTAGCCTGGGTAAATAGACATTATGAATATCTATCTAGATTTTTAAAAATTTATCACATTGCAAAATGCCTATTCAGCTGTTTCCTAAATATTATCATGCCTTTCCTTTCCTCTAGGTTGCTCTTTCTTTCCAGGCTCTTTCTTTGCCAAGGGGTGGAAAGCTGAGACCTCAGTACCTGTCTGCTTACAGACTATCAGTTCTAAGGTAAATGAAGGGGGGAAAGAGAAAAGCCCTTTCCCTAAAAACCCTATGAGAGTCCTACAAGGACTCCACTAAGCCAGCCATATAATCTGAGCAGCAGTTGCCATGGCCTTTCTGTTTATTTCACAGGATGTCTTAATTAGCCACCGTTTGTATAATGATTGTCAGACATGCATTTTAGAACTGCAGACAGGGACAGGAAGGTCAGGTGGAAAAAGGAGGGGAGATGGCGTTAAGGGAGGGGACACATGGAATTAAGGTGCATTTGAGGAATGATACGGAAACCTCATGCAGTGGAAACATCCTAAAATATATGAAGGGTGATGCTAACGAAGTCTCCTAATACTGGGGAGACAGAGTCCTAACCAACCATTTCTTGTTACCAAAGGAGGCTCTCAATAGCAGGACTGGGTTGCATCCAATTGAGTTGATGCTCAAAGGAATCCCATGGCAATCCTCGAAGAACTCAATCCCCAAGACAGTGGGAAACTCTCTACAAACTGACAGCAGGGCCCAGTTGCCAAGGACAACAGTCTCACAACTCACGGAGCACAGATAAGTCAGTCTGGTGCCCACATGGAACCTTCACCCCTAGGTCCTAGTGTCTTTGGTGTGGAAAGGTACTCTGCAGGCATTCAAAAGAGACCTGTATACACCAACCCAACCACAAATCCTTTGACCTAAAATCTATCCTGCCTGCAAGATATGCTAGCGCAATGGTGGCACAGAACTTGTGGGAATAGCCAAGCCATGCCTAATTTGACAGAGAAGCTCCTTCCTGCAGCAGACAGGAACAAATACAGAGACACACAGCCAGACATTATGCAGAGAGAGAATCCTTGGAACACACAGATTTAAATGGGATGTCTTCGTCAAATTCCTCCCCAGCAGAGCTCAGGGAACCTAGCAGAAGAGGAGGCAGAAAGTGTGTAAGAGTCAGAGATGGGGGACACCCAGGAGGAGAGCAAGGCCCTCTGAATCAGCTAAGCAAAGTTCATATGAACTCACAGCGACTGGAGCAGCAAGCACAGGACTAACTCAGGTCTCCACGCGGTCCTCTGTATGTTTATTATAACTTGCAGCTTAGTATTTTTATGGGACTTCTGAGTGTGTAAAAAGTGGGTCTCTGATTCTTATGCCTGTTCTTGAGACTTTTTCTTTCTGTTGAGTTACTTTGTCCAGCCTCAATGTGATGGGTTTTATTTTATCTCATTATATTTTATTTTGTCATGTTTGGTTGTTATTTGGCAGAAGCCTGATCTTTTTTCATGAGAGACAAAAATAGAATGGATCTGGAAGGGAAGGGAGGAAAGAACAAACTGTGAGAAAAGGAGGGAGGGAAATTCTAATAAGGGTGTATTGTATAAGGAAAATATATATTTTTAATAATAATTTAAAAACTCACATCAAAAAAGTGAATTCATTGTAAACAAAGTGTGGGTCATATTTCTGGGCTCAGGAACAGAACTGGTTGGTACTCCTAGGTCAGATGCACTGAAAATCATATGGCAGATGACCAGAAAGGAAGATGCAGCTGTTACTGCCATCAGGAAAAAAGCTATTGTAAAGCAAACTCAATAGATAGGAGAGACATCAGAGCGTCACACGGACTGCGTAAGTCCAGCGGCTTCACTCACTTCACGCTCTACTCTCTGCTTCCACGTGTTCCTCTTAAAAGAGAGCGTAACTAGTGAACAGGGCATGTGAAGGTTATGTAAATCACAGGGCACTAAGTAAAGTCTACTGTTTACATACGTACAACCCACACTAGATACTGAGAACCTGCCTGACTCCATTTTAAAAGAAGGAGCCATTATGCTGTGTTGTTAAAATTTAAGTTTCTGTTTACTGTAAGGGCTGGTTTCCATTTTTAAGAATCTGTTTCCTGGAACTTGATCTGCCCTAACCCATGACCTTGACTTGTTTTTGAGAATATCCTAATCCTTCCTTGTCACAGTGTCTTCCTGGTGATAGCTGGTTTGTTTTCTATTTTGTCTTTGAGATTTTTATGTACTCCTTACTACTCCACTGTCTCACTTCTGTAAACCTGCTTTGCTACTACTTATGATTTTACTCCTTAAAAGGGCCCTAAGAAAGACTCAGTGCTACTCTCTCTAGCCTGACTTAAGTGGCAGTTACTGGCCAGCTCTCTGGTACATCCCAATAAAAATCAAGCTTACTTCAAATTTGACTCAAAAATTGTGGTAGGGGTCTTATTCTCACCTCAAGGGCTCATAACTGCTCAGCAAGTATTACTTATATCTCTCACTTTACTCTAAAATATCTGCCTTACCATGATCTATTTTATTTAGAATAAATAATTCAAGTTTGATGATTTGAGGGGAAAAATGATTCCTTCATTAACCACATAGCAGCTGTGTAACTCTCTATGCCCTATTTGTGTTGGACTTTCTAGACAATAGGATAGGATGTTTTCATACATTTTACTCCTGTTAGGATGTGTCACAGAGAATGTATAATCTGCCCATCATAGGCAAAAGAGATGTGTGAGATGAAGTTAGGTAAATGAATGCATGATGATTAAGGCCCTACATTTGACTAATACCTCTTCCTCCATAACTGATAAAGGACAGAATGGGTAGATAGAAGCATTTTAAAATTCTTCATCATAAAAGCATGTTTGTATTCCATATTGTAAAAATGTGCACACTGTTAATGGTTGGGCTTATTTTTTTAGTTATGAGAGAGAGAGAGAGACAGACAGACAGACAGACAGACAAAAAGACATATAGTGTACCCTGACCTGAGCCCACAGGAATAAGAGTCCCAGTGAGGTGTCACATGGGATAAGCAGGGATGAGAAATAAAGAAGACAAAAACATTAGCTGAAACTAGGGAGTCTTGCATAAGCTGATGACTTATAAGTTCACTAAGAAGTGCAGCATCCTATATACTATTTGCAGGGGGGAGGAAAGGCCAAGGTCAGCAGAGAGCTAAATTAAACAATGTTGGCAAAGAGAAGAGGTCATACCTCAGACACAGCTGCCTCTGGACAGATAAGCACAGCCCAAGAAAGCCCTGTCCCCAGAACTTTGACTCCTCTGAGGCCCTGGCTCCAGCCCTAGATTGGCCTGGACAAGGACACAGAACTAAAGCTACCTTTGTCCTTTCATCAGGGCCTCTGAGAAAGTTCCAGATGGTCTGGCTTCCCAGAGTAACTACATGCCCATGGGGAAATACAATGTTGGTAGCAGAAGACACTAACTAGACCTTGGGTTTCAAGTAACTGAGCCCAGCCATTCAGAGAAGGCAGAAAGTGAGCAGGGATGATAAAGAGAGCAACCCAGACATCGTAAGTCTCAGAAAGGAAGCTTTCTTCCCAGCCTGACCCCAAATAATATGCTGTCTGGAAATGAGAAGGAGGACTGTCTTTAGGATGCTAGCTTGCTCTCTTCTCCAATTGCCAGTTCTCAAAATAAAACATAACCTGGAGGCTCATTGGCCTCAGACAGGCAACACAACTTTATATTCCAGTTATAAGACAATCCACACACTATGAAAGCATCTCATTATTAGGTCAGCTCTAAAGCCCATCTAAAATCAACTTCAGTCATTTTAATAATTGATTTGCAATGCTAAACTAACGCACCAATGACTGCTGTTATTTGATGGAATTGTAGTGAGAATTTTGGTTTCTTTAAAAAAAAAAAAAAAAAAAACCCCAGATATATTATGTGAGTATGTTTTTGTTTTAATCCCAGATGTGGGATATGGGCTGATTCCACTTGCACACTGCCATTAACTATGATTGTCTTATGCTCTAGGAGGTGTGTGATTTTTGCAAGCTGCAGGTAGTTTAGTTCTGGGGATTCTGCAAAGTGGATAAATGGGAGAGCCCCAAGAAAGCACCCTGCTGCTGCCCCCACTGTTATTGATTCATACTGTTGCATTTGCTGGACTGCTGCATATTCAGATGACAAAGATTGGACTTGCCTCTAGAAACTAAAGCCCCTAATCAATAGGAAACAGTAAAAAGGTCTACTAACCGTCTTTCTCTCCTACCTAGTGTTGGGGTCTTAAAAGGGATTTTGATGAAGAATGCAATAAAGTAGAGCAAAAAAGTGTGCCAAGATGGAACAATAACAGTTCTTTCTTCTATTTTCATCCCATAAGAAGAGAAAGGACAAAAGAACTCAAAATACTCTAACATCTGTCCATATCAGAATGAATGGTCAGATCTTAGATACAGTTCACATAGCTGGAGCATATGGTTATTCAAATAAGGCCTCCGCTTAATTGTGACCTGAAGCCAGTGTCCACCACACAGAGCTCAGAAAAGATCTAAACTCAAAATTGACATGAAACTTAACTCCAAAATAAAAAATAAATAAATAAAAATAAATAATGGATCTATGTTCATATTTCCCATTCTGAGATTTTTGCATGAGTTATCTAATATTAATTGACTTAATTTTTCCTCTATGAATAGAAAAAACCCACCAATACCAATCAGGCTCTCTGAGAGCTTTCAAACCTCACATATAAGCAAATCTCTGATCTGAGCCTGTAGCAGAAGTTTGTAAACCCAGCTACTCAGAAGCTAAAGCAGCAAGACCTTGAGTTTTACATTTATATCAAAACTAATACTAATACAATAAGAATAAGAATGTGGAGAGGCAATTGAGGAAGATGCTCCTGGTCCTCACTCACTCACACATACAAAGAAAAAAAGATAACAGCATCTTAAGGTGACTTTGTTGCCATAGACTCCAGAGGAAGGACAGTGGAGACGTTGCTGGGTAAAACTGAAGAATTCCCTGTTACAACGCAGATGGCCACCATATTCTACAGCACAAACTCACAGGGTCAGCAGTACATGGGAAGCATGCCAGCACTAGAAATACCATCCTGCAGAATGCCCTGCTTTACCAGCCTCAAAACCACAAATGAGCACACAAAACCCAAGGCGCTCGACTGATGCTCTGAGGGTTCTGATGCTAGGAAAAGGGAAACAGAGCCAAGCCAGTTTGGGGTGTTATAGAGCTCTGGTCTCCTTAGCTGCCAGAGATGATCCATCCTTCAGAAAGCACTGCCAAAGCCTTCTACACCCAAGGTGTATAATGATAATAAGTGAGACAATCAGAGGAAAGAGATGGTATAAAGCAATCCTAGACTCACTGTGTGTTCCGAAACATATGGAAATGGCTGAAATATAATATTTGATACATGACTACTGGACTGCAAGAAGCAGCAATTTGCATGATGATTTGGGAAACTCCAAAAGGTGTTCAAAAATATTTACAAGTCCACTGATGAGATTGTACATGATAACCACCGTGGGTTCTTGTATTTGGTGGCAAAGGAAGCACTCATTTTTGCCAATACAGAATGCCTCGGTTGAGAATTTGTGCACACACATATATACATATACACACTCAATTGAAAACAATTTAGGGCAGAAAGAGGGCCAGGTGTGGTAGTGCACGCCTTTAATCCCAGCACTTGGGAGGCAGAGGCAGGCAGATCTCTGTGAGTTCGAGGCCAGCCTGGTCTACAAAGCAAGTCCAGAACAGCCAGGGCTATTACACAGAGAAACCCTGTCTTGGGAAAACAAAAACAAAAAAAGAGGACAGAAAGGAAACACATAAAACGCATTAAAAGTCATTCTAAAATTCTAGATTTCATCAGCCTTAAACAATAGTAATCTTTAAAAGCCAAGGTCCTAAATATCAATTGTGGGGAGCTGCCCTTAGTGGCTCTTGGCTTAAATTAACATTGGGCAATTCCACCTTGTCTATAGACTCCATTTTCTATATCTCTGCCTGGCACATAGCAGGCTGGGGTCAGCCCAGACCACTCTACCTGGACCTGCTGCCTGACACGCGAGAGCTCCTCCAGGTCCCGGGTGGCCGCTTGCTTATCTTGCTTCCATAGCTGCATTCCCTCAGAGATCACTCCCTAATCTTGGAGTTCTTCCTGCCAAGGACAGATGGTGGGATATCTGCCGTTAGGTTCCCACAGCAACCTTGCCCTTGAAGCTTGCCTATAAAACCCTGTAAGAATTTTCAATAAACGGGGCTTGATCAGAATCCAGACTTGCCCTCATTTCTTCGTGTCTCCTGTCCTTCTTTCACTCCCACGCCCCTTCTCAGGTTCCATTTGAAGACCCTGCAGGCTGGGGCAATTAATAGTGCGATTTATGTTGTTTATATAAGAAAAATTAAAATCCAATGAGCCAGATGTTTGCACTTGATTGCCTCCAAAGCTTGCACAAAAGCACATGGAAAGTATGTCCTCTCGCAGATCACAGTGGTGCTGCTTCTATGAAAATTTGTTACTTTTTCAAGTGAATGTTTTTGGGAAAAAAATTATATATTTTGAGACAGGGTTTCTCTGTGTAGCCCTGGCTGTCCTGGACTCACTTTGTAGACCAAGTTGGCCTTGAATTCACAGAGATCTGCCTGCCTCTGCCTCCTGAGTGTTGGGATTAAATGTGTGGGCTACCATACCTGGCCAAAAAAAAAAAAAAATTTTTTTTTAAGCATCTTATTTACGAAAGCAAGAATATATCATCCAAAATCATGTGAGGCTGGAGAGGTAGCTCAGTGGTTAAGAGCATTTGCTCTTAGAGGACCAGAGTCCGGCTTGATTAATCCCTGCATTTACTGGATCTCCTTACAGATGCATGAGTGAGCCCCAAAACAGTTATATCACAGAACCGAGGTGATGCCCCAAAACAGTTATATCACAGAACCGAGGTGACGAGCTCCCAAAGCTGTGTAGATGAAGTCTTCCTTTTCAGGGTCCATTTCCTGAGTATGTTGGCACCTCCCAAACCATATGACATGCAGCTGGTCAGAACCAGGTGCAATAGGAGGGGCACGAAGGAGTGAGTGGCTGTAAGTTGAGCTGAAAGCCAGCCACCCTCCCAGCGCTACTTATATTAACAGGCCCAGTCTTTGATGGAATGAGCACCATTGCTCTGATTTTTTTTAAGATGGTAGTAGCCATGAAATGCCCAGAGGACAGCGTTTCCCCATACTAGGCCTTCTTGTGGTTTCTAAATATACTGCGGAGTGTAGGGAAAGTCAGGTGACTTTTTAATTTAATAAATGAGATGTTTACTGGAAGTGGAGGGTGCTTCGCTAACAACTGACCACTTTACTAGGCAAAAGGAAAGTAGATATAAATGCATCTCAATAACTTTCTTCAGTGGAGAGAGTGCCGTCTTTCCTTTGTTTCAGCTTCTGCACAGAGAACAGTATTGTGTTTAAGTGGAAACAAAGACAGTCTATTTTCTTACATGAGAGATTGAAATAATTATGGAAGAGGTGGGGCTGTATCAATTGATTCAATGTAACCCTAACCCTCACTCTTATCTTTGGTTTACATTTTATTAACAAGATCTAATGTGCATTTGAACGATGTGAGGATCTTACCAAAATATAAAATTATTAAGGGGTTGATATTACAGGGTCCAACTACCATATGCTCCACCCTCACTGCCTGGTCACTGGCTCCTCCGCCACTTAAGTCAAATTCCAATGCCAATAACTGAAGTGACGGTAAAGGAAAGATAGTCATGTGGGCTCAGGGCGAGTCACTCTGTCACTGGTGTCTTCGCTGGGTGTAGTAGTCAGAGAGGAGCAGACAGAAACAGTGTCTTCTGGGCATGACAGGAATGTTGTGCGAAAGGGCTCTTTCAGCAGCTACATAAACCCTTTGCCATATCAAATCAGTCAGCATTCCTGCATGGAGAGGGGCGGGGCTCAGGAGCCTCCACCCCTAGCTGAGGAGCTATTGACAATTGATGGTTTCTGAAGGAGAAAAAAATCAAGGTTCTTTTAAGGATGTGGTGCCTGGAATGTCAACTTTACTCCAGTAGAAGACCCCACAGCCATGAGTTATGTGGACAGCAGAATTAACACTTGCTAGGTTATAGGTTTAAAAAAAGGTCAGAGTTGGGAAGCAGTAGGGAGGTTGAAGGATGGTCTTGGAGGAGCTAAGGGGAAGAATGGGGGGGTTGCTGGATATGTACAGTGAACATATACATTAAATTCTCAAAAAACAAAATACTACAGTAAAAAGCTTTCAAGAAAAAATTATTTATGAGCATTGGGATTAAAATTATGCACATTAGTCCTTCAATAATTAGAAACAGCATTAATGGAAAACTTTTATTCCTTAATCAGAAGCAGCATTAATAGAAAATTTTTATTACTTAATCAGATTCTATACAGCTAAAAACAGGGAGAGCTCCTTTTCTAAAATGAAAACATACAAAGGTTGCATGGCACTTTTTTAAAAATTGCAAATTAGTCTCTTAAAAAAAATGGATAGGAAATCATCCAAGCATCTACATTATGGAGAAATGGAGAGCTGATGAATTCTGATCCATGAAGCTAAATACTTCCTCCAGCCTAAGCCTTCTGCTTTCGGAGGCCTGGGCCTCCTCGCAGACCTGGTGGTCTTCATTTGATGTTGAAAAGCTGAAGAGATAAAATATGTCATCAGAGGACAGTGGTGACAACTATAAATGTGTGTTCAGGAAGAAGGGTATCCAAGTGTCACTGCTTCTTTTGGGGGCCACCAGTTGGTAGATCTCCACATAGGTGCTGCCCACTTTGAGGGCAAGCCTACCCCCCCCCACTGAGTTCATCTTCCCTGGAGACACCCTTACAGAGACACCCAGAGGCTTGTCTCCTATACTCTGGTCTTCAAGTAAGATCAACTGTCATAGTACCCAAGAGGGACACCTTTAGTCCCTGTGAAATCTCTACTGATAAGTGACAGACTAACAGGACTGCTGTCATTACTAACAATATTAGCAAGCACAGGAAGGCCTGACCTACAAGCAGTTTAAGGACAATGTGGCACTAGTCAAACAAGACATGTCTTTGACTGTTTCCTTGGCATATCTTAAGTCGTGCCTGACAAAGCTATAAAAGCAGTAGTTTGGTGTGTCCTTACTTTGGCAGCATGGTAAGAGCAGCCTGCTCATTTCTGAGTTCAGGAAGATTGTCAGTGAAATCTCTTCTATATCCGGCTTCACAAAAATGAGGTTGCTGCCTAAAAATAAGGGAGGAAAAAAGAGAAATATCACACCTTAGAGTTTAGAAAGTTGTGCTCAAGGCCAAATTCCAGTGACTCATAGATGCACTGATTTCAAGCCATTGAGCTGGGCATGGTGGTGCATGCACTCAGGGAGGCAGAGGCAGGCAGATCACTGTGAGCTGAGTTTGAGGCCAGCCTGGTCTACAAAGACCACTATCATCACTAACAATATTAACAAACACAGAAGGCCCTGATCTAGAACTAGCACAGCCAAGGCTATAAAGAAAAACCCTGTCTCAAAAAAAAAAAAAAAAAAAACCAAACAATCAAACAAACCAACAAAACAATAATGTTGAGGATGGGTCCATGCTCAGATTCCATCATTGATCAACCAACCAATGATACTAAGCAAGAAATTCAATTTCACTGTGCCAGTTTCTCACATGAAAATTGATATCATAGAATCTACTTCACTATGTTGGCATAAATACAGACTTATCACTCAAGTAAAGTGCTTAAATCCCAGCTGCAGTGGGCAGTAGTTAACTGATCAGGTGAAGAAGACAAGTGTCAGAAGAGTGTTTAGCCTCAAATGAGTCATTTATATATCACCATCATATGCTCATGTGTACATACACATGTACATGTACACACACATACACAACTATAAAAGAAGAGGCTACGGAAAGATGGTAAGAGCCAAAGGTCAGGGAGGATCAGACAGAGAGTCTCTGAAAATGACAGGACCTCTGCACTCATGACATTATACTACCTGTGGTTACCTTTGCAAGACCTGGGGACGATCAATCTAAGTCACATGATGTCATGGAGTGGGAAGAAGTCTAAGAGCCCTCACCTCTGAGGAGCTATGAAGAGCTAATGACATCTGGGAAAGGGAATTAGTTGGAGTTAGTTGGTGCATTGGTTGGTTGGTTGGTTGGTACGTTGGTTGGTTGGTTGGTTGGTTGGTGCGTTGGTTGGTTGGTTTTAAGGTATTTGGATCCTGGTAGCTAAATCACACTCTGGTGGATGACCCCCACATTCATGAGTATATGAGTGGCACAAACTGAAGTTGATGAGTTACTTTCTTAAAAGTTAAAAAGAGAGCACAGTGTTGGGGAATGAATAAAGACTGGAAGAAATAAGGTGGGACTGAAGATGAGCATGATATAAATACATTGTATGCAATTCTCAAAGAATTAATTAAAATATTGCATAAAATATTAGATGCTATGGTGGGTATGTCTCTTTGTGTAAAGGGACATGCAGAATGGCTCTTCAGTAATTCCTTGAATAGAAAATAAGTTTGTTTGAAAATAAAATTTTGAATGTGTCCTGTTTTATGTGGATCCTGAATCATACACACATGACATATGAGTGCAGAAGTACTATTTGGGTAACGAAAGTGTAATAGTAACTTTTATTCTCCTGGATTAATTGTTGTCTGGAAGGCTCACTGCCTCCTTCTGCTAACCTAGGCCTAGTCCTGGAAGTTTCTAACCTCTGTACAACCTAACCTAGGCCTAGAATGTTTTCAGCCTCTGAGACTTACTGCTTAATAAGCTCACCCTTTCTTGTTCTTTCTGATCTCATATCTGGCTGGTTCAACTCTGCTGTTCTGGCTCTAACTCTTCTTCCATCTTACTTATTCAATTTGGCTTCTCTCAGCCTGGAATTGCTCTGCTTGACCTCAAACTAACTCAGCAATCTGCTCTAATCTTTTGGTTTTTTCTCATTTTCTGGCTCATTCCATCTTCACCTGAATTCTCTCTCTGCAATCCATCTCTCTATTACAGTCCTGGTTTAAAAAAAACAAAAACAAAAACAAAAAAAAACTCCCTGCTCTCTCTATAAGACTGTCTCTTAAGTAGCTTCTCTTTCCTCTTCTCATAAGAGTTGGGTGTATCCTATTCTGCCAAATCATCTCTGATTTGTCCCCTTTTCTGCCACTCAATTAGATATCCCTTTCAAACATGGGTACTTCCTTCTACAAACCCTACCTTTGTTTGGGATTAAAGGCATGTATCACCCAGCCTGGACCTAAGCTTTTCTTTATCTGATACTTGCTCTATACCAGGCTGGCCTTGAACTCAGATCCATTTGCCTGTCTCCTGGATTAAAGGCATATTTGTATTCCAGCTGGATCAAAAAGATCTAGAAGATCTTTGGGTGTGATCTCTTGCTAAAACAGCCATATTCTGAAATAATATTCCTCTACAAAAAAGAGCATTAGCAGAAAGTGGAACAATAGAGGGCAATGGGGTAAATATGGTCAAAGTATATAATAGACTTGAATTTACATATATTTATGAGCCCTTTTACTATGTGGAATAAATTTAGGCTAACTAAAATGTTTTTAAGTGGGCCTGGAATGGTGGTACATGCCTTTAATTTCAGCACTCAGGAGGCAGAGGCAGACAGATCTCTGAGTTTGAGGCCAGCCTGGGTTACAAAGTGAACCCAGGACAGCCAAGGCTATACAGAGAAACTGTGTCTTGGAAAAAAATGTTTTTAAGTGACCATAATAAAGTAAGGCAATTAGTGTATTCAAGTGATGAGGAGGACTGCTCATTAAAAATACAATATCCCAACTTACTGACATTTATGTACAAAACCATCTAAAAACAAGCTGATTTTACATACCTTTTTTAATGTCCTTTAAATTATTTTAACCAGAAAAGTTTAATAGATTGTCCCCCAAAACCCCACCCAGTCTACCATAACTTTAAGGCCTGTCAAAGTTGCTAATGACCTATACCTTAGACTTTCTCAGATGGATCAACTAACAAGGTTGAAGCTAAATCTCATCCTAGGGGTCTGATTTGACTCTGGTTCATCCCCACACAGCCACGCTGCATGCTGACCTTAGTTGTTCTGATATATTTCTGTGTCTTTCTTTCTTTTTCTTTCTCTTTCTTTCTTTCTTTCCTTCTTTCTTTCCTTCTTTCTTTCCTTCTTTCTTTCCTTCTTTCTTTCCTTCTTTCTTTCCTTCTTTCTTTCCTTCTTTCCTTCCTTCTTTCCTTCCTTCTTTCCTTCCTTCTTTCCTTCCTTCTTTCCTTCTTTCTGTCCTCAGCAAACTTGAATCTGGACTTTACTTTTAAAGCAGCCTGGCTTGATTAGCTGAGTGAGACCTGTGAGGCTCCCAGTCATTCTGATACTAGCATTAGAAAAGCGGATGGTCCTCTTTCCCAGCATTCTAACGCTCTAGGAGACAATTGTAATTTTGAAGACTCAGGGCCAAGGATAAAGAGATTTATATTCCCCTTAGGCTTCCACACCTATGCCCAAGACCATGCCCACCCTGGGTTGTGTGATTTAATATCCAGGGGCTTGAGTCTCTTATCTAAAGGGTCAGGGTGAAACTGATCAGGTGCCTGGCACATGGAACTCACTGGCGCAGAACACAGGACAGTGGCATTGAAACTTGCAAAGTATTGTTTCTTGAGATATATGTAAGTTTAGTCTGAAGCAGAGTGACGTCCTGAAGAGCCTACAGGAGCAAAGAAAAAATTAAAACCTATGTTATTTCACAGAGCTCAGGAGACTTCATGGAATTTTAACAAGAATTTATAAGTACTTCAAGTTTTCAAAGAGAAAAGGTCATTTCCCAACAATTACTCATGGGAAGCAAGACTATTTTTTTAATTTATAAATAAAAATTATTTAATTATAAAAATTCTTAACCTAGATAGAACAGCTAAAAATTATAAATAAGTTCTTTTTTATTAACTTTTAAATTTTTTATACATACATTTATATTATTATACCTATATAAAATAAAATATACACAGCAAGAAGAACCACAGAACATTCAGGAATTACATTCATGTTACATTCACAGTGTTTTGGCTGTGGAAGCAGGACCGTTTTCTAAATGAAGAGATGAGTTCAGTCTGGTACACTTCCTGGATGTAAAAGCTACATAATTCTTGCTTATTGAAAAGAGATCAAATCCTTAGTTCATGGTTTTAAAGTCATGTGCTTAAACCTCCTTTCCAGAAACACAGGAGAAGGTAAAGTGTTGCTTATTACAGAGAGCACTAGCTTTCAGATCAGGTAAAACTCATTTGGAATCCATACTTGTGAGAATTTCATTTAAATGATCAATTGTGGCTGCTTGTTTTGTCTGAGAGTGAGTCCATATACTCTATGCTGTCCTTGAACTCTCCAGGTAGCCAGGCTAGCCTTGAACTCCTGATGCTTCTCCTGCCTCTGCCTCTCCAGTGCTAGGAGTGCAGAGGTGCTGCACTATGCCCAATTTCTGTGACCTTGAGAATCAAACAGAGCCTTGTGCACCCTAGATGGGCTGTCTAGCAACTGAGATACATAGATACAGCCCAGCCCCTATGTCATTTCTTAAAAACAAAAGACCCATCACCCTGAGGGAGGTCCGGGTCTCATCAGTTATCTGACTGGAATGCTAAAGCATCTGTAGGGTCAGTCACAGCTGGGTTCATCACATCCCAGTGTCTTCTTTCACACAACAGCCATTCCTCCAAGGGGACTTGATAAACACTCTTGTATCTCACATGCACTGCTCCATCTAAAATTTCCTTCCTGTGTCACCAAATATGACAATCATCCCAACTTGTTAAAGTTGTGCAATTATCTGAACAAGTAATGCTACAGCAAAGTCTATCTGACTTTTATTTTTTTAGTCAACTCAAAATCCAAGTTAATATTAGACAGAGATTATGCATCACTAACCTGTCAGTGCCCCACCCCAATAAGGAACTCTGAAGGCCTTTGTGAGGTTTAACTAATGTTACTCCCTTCCACCTGAGGCTAGCCAAATAGTTTAGAAAACTACTTTGTGATGGATAGAAAACTGTTCTCATCCCTCAGTTAGCAACTTAACATTATTTGTCCTGGATGTGACTGTTAAAGACATTAACCCAGCTGTATGACAAGTAGAAACTTTATGATTTTCATTTTGTGGATACAAGGAAGAGACCAAAAGCACTAGTATTTCTTCTTACTTTTTTGACAATGCCACAGGAGTCAATACTGTAAGTAAACTCATAGCTATCATTTGGCCAGACGGCGGTCACAGGGCAGCCAATTCCTAAAAACACTTCATCATATTCCATATATATATTGGGAAATAACGTAGGCTTAATCCTGAGATGGAAACTCTGATCGGCACATTGCAGATGAATGACTAAGAGAAAGGAGAACATTTCTGTTAATAGGCTGTGTGTCAATCATTGCAGAACATTTGAGCAAAGCCAGGCACTTCATGAGTTCACCCCTTAACAAAACAAAACAGGTAAAGAGAGAAATGAGTCCGTAAAAGATGTTCACCTGTTATTACTTCATCCCTAAGATACTCACATATACTCCTATCTACCAAAGATATTTTTAGAGAATCTGTCACGGGGAGATCAACACAGATTGAAAGCATTTTTTTAATCTTCTAATTCTATTCTCTGAAGTTAATGGTTTTCTTAACATTATATGTAGACCATGCTGGCCTTGAATTCACAGAAATCCACCTGCCTCTGCCTCCGAAATGCTGAGATTAAAGGTGAGGGCCACCTGCTGTACCAGGCTCAGAGCAAACATATTATACAGTTGGGACATGAGCACATCTTGCTTAGAACATATATGAAGTACAGAGCATGCCCTGCACTCTATCCACTCACACTCCTCTAAACTAGCCCCTGTTTTTATTTCTTTATCTACAGCCTCATAATATATGAATGGAAGCATCAAGAGTTGGCATAGCAATAAACACTTGTCACAAAAGTCAAGTCCAAGTGGATCAAAGACCTCAACATAGAACTGGAAACATTAAATCTAATAGAAGAAAAAGTGGGGAAGAACCTTGAATGCAGTGGCACAGGAGACAACCTTCTGAACAGAACTGCAACAGCTCGGGCTCTAAGATCAACAATTAATAGATGGGACATCATGAAACTGAAAAGCTTCTTCAAGACAAAGGACACTGTCATTGGTCAAAACAGCAGGCTACAGCATGGGAAAAGGACACTGTCAACAGGACAAAATAGCAGCCTAGACCATGGGAAAAGATCTTCAACAGCCCTATATCTGACAGAGGATTAATATCTAAAATACATAAAGAAATTAAACACTAACAAATCAAATAACCCAACTTAAAAATGGAGTATAGAGCTAAATGGAGAACTCTCAGCAGAGAAATCTCTAATGGCCAAGAAGCACTTAAAGAAGTGTTCAACATCCTTAGTCATCAGGGAAATGAAAATCCAACAACTCAGAGGTTCCATCTTACATCCCTCAGAATAGCTAAGATTAAAAACTCAAGCGACAGCACATGCTTGGGAGGATGTGAAGAAACAGGAGCACTCCGCCATTGCTGGGGGGAACGTAAACTTGTACAACCACTGTGGAAATTAGTCCGGAGGTGTCTCAGAGAATTGGAAATAGATTTACCTCAAGACCCAGCTATACCACTCCTGGGCATATACCCAAAAGATGTTCCATGATACCACAATGACATTTGCTCAACTATGTTCACAGCAACTTTATTTGTAATAGCCAGAAACTGGAAGCAACCTAGATGTCCCACAACATAAGAATGGATAAAGAAAATGTGGTGCATTTACACAATGAAATATTATTCAGTTATTTTGAAAACACATCATGCAATTTGCAGGCAAATGGACGGAATTAGAAAATATCATTCTAAGTGAAGTACCCCGGACCCAGAAAGACATAGATGGTATGTACTCACTTTTAAGTGGATATTAGCCATAAAATACAGGATAACCATGCTACAATCTACAGACTCTAAGAAGCCAATAATGGCCTCACCGAGAAGAGGAAATAAAATAGACATTTGAAGTAGATGGAAGGAGGCAACTGAGTGGGAGAAGGGATGGGGAGAGTAACAAGAATGGGGATCAGATATGGGGAGAGCAGGGGACAGGGGAATCAAGAGAACAGAAATTGGTGAGTGGGCATTTCTGGGACAGGGAAGGCTCCTGGGTGTCTATGAGGGTGACCTTATCTGAGACTCCTAGCAGCAGAAGCTATGGAGCCTGAAGTTGCCACCTCTTGTAGCCAGGTGGGACTTCCAGTAGAGGGATGTGAACATCAACCCACCCATAAAACCTTTGACCCAAAATCTGTCTTGCCTACAAGCAGTGTAGGGACAAAAATGGAGCAGAGATTGAGGGAATGGCACACCTGTAGCTGGCCTAACTTGAGACCACCCCATGGGAAGAGAGCTAATCCCTGACACTATTAATGATATTCTGTTATAATACAGGAGCCCAGCACAACTGTCTTCTGAGAGGCTTCATTTAAGCAGCTGATGGACACAGATGCAAAGACCCACAGCCAAACAACAGGCTGAGCTTGAGGAGTTTTGTGAAAGAGTGGAAAGAAAGATAGAGGGAGCCAGAGGGGTCAAAGACACCATGGGAAACCCTACAGTCAACTAATTTGGGCCCATCAGGGCTCACAGAGACTGAACCACCAAAGAGCATGCATGGGCTGGACCTAGACCCCCTTACACATATGTAGCAGATGTGCAGCTTGGCCATCATGTGGGTTTCTTAACAACGGGAGTAGGGCAGTCTCTGATTCTGTTTCCTGCCTTTTGGATTCCTTTCCCCTAGCTGGGCCATTTTGTCTGGCCTCAGTCGGAGAGGATATGTTTAGTCCTGCTATGAACTGAGTTGCCAGGGTGGGTTAGTACTCCTCAGGTACTGAAAAGGAGAGGGAATGGGGGGGAGGGGAGCATTATGGTTTGGCTGGGAGGAGAGGAGGGAGGGATCTGGGATCAGGCTGTAAAGTGATTAAATAAATAAATAAATAAATGTAAAAAAAAGAAAAGAAAAAAATAAGTATCAAAAGAAAAACACCTTTATAACCCAGTAATCAGGTGTGCATGAAATCTGAGAGAAGATAATACCACACTTCTCCTTTTAACTCAGAATATCTGCAGAAAATATCACACACACACACACACACACACACACACACACACACACACACACACACACACACTGGGAGAGGGGCAATTCCAAATATTTTATCCTAACATAACTAAAATAAAATGAAATTGTAAAAATGTGCAATTGTGGCTGTCAAAGACTAAGGACTGGAATGAAGATGACAATGTGGGGGCGCACACCGTTAATCCCAGCACTCAGAAGGCAGAGACAGGAGGATCTCTGGGAGTTCGAGACCAGCCTGAACTACATAGAGAGTCCCAGGACAGACAGGGTGCATAGTGAGACCCTGTCACAAGTATACAATTATATGTGTATAAAGGAGAATGGGATCACTTCGTAAAACACGAAAAGCATTAAAGTGAAGAAAAAACAACACAGTCTGTCCTCATGGTGATAGAGAAGCCCTGAAGTCTGGTTGTGATTATATAAACACCCCAGTGACAAGTGTTATTGCTGAGTAAAACTGAGAAAATGGCATATTGATCTTTCCTGTATTACTACTGCTTGTGTGTTTGTTTTGTTTTTCAAGACAGGGTTTCTCTGTGTAACAGAGCCCTGGCTATCCTGGAACTTCCTTTGTAGACTAGACTGGCCTCAAACTCAGAGTTTGCCTCTGCCTTCCAAATGCTGGGATTAAAGGCATGAGCGACCAAGCTCAACTCTCTATTACTTCTTACAAATAATTCTGTAATGGTAATTACCTAAAAATAAAAAGGGGTTTTAAAAACTGTAAGGGCTTGATTTACTTCGCACATGGATATCCAGTCACCTGTGAGCACCACATATTCTAAGAATGAAAAAAAAGGGCAAGATTTATTTCTTCTAGGAAGACAAAACTGAAGCCACAATATCAGAAAACCAAGCAACTGGGTCAGGTCTCAGATGTGCCTACCCTATGGCCCCACAATTCTATTTCTAGGAAGAAGAAATGGCTTAATGGAAAAAGGCACTTGCTGCTAAGTCTGACCACCACACAGACACACACACACACACACACACACACACACACACACACACACACACACGCTTTGGGTGCACACATGCATACATGTGCACACACACACATACATACACAGAGAGAGGGAGAGAGAGAGAGAGAGAGAGAGAGAGAGAGAGAGAGAGAGAGAGAGAGAGAGAGAGAGAGAGAGAGAACAATAAATAACACTTTAGAAGTCCTAACAATAAGATTAGAAAAAAAAAGTTGCAATGTATTCATTCAATTGATTACAAAATAGTAATTAAAACAAGCCAATACCACAAATATCTTTAAATAATGCTGTGCAAAATAAAGCTGTAGGATGAGCTTAAAACTTTAGATGCCTGCAAACCGGACTTCTGCTTCTGTAAAGCTGAAGCACAATTGTGAACTGTGCCGAGGACCAGCTGCCTAGAAGTAAGACACCAAGGTCAGAGCCAACCGCACAGATTCCTATTCTAACTCCCACTATTATACCAAATAAACGTAAGCATGAGAAGCAAGTCAATGTAGATTTAACAAGTCCAGATAACGAGGCAGTGGATACCAATACAATTCCTAGAGCTGTCTTCTTTCAATAGCTTCTAATACAAAGAAATAAAACACGTTGATCAATGAATTAAGACTTTTGCAACTTCCTCGCATCAAGACCGGGTTATCTTGTTGAAAGTAGTTTGACAAAAATACATAACTTTTTGTTGTAATTCTAAACTTTAAAACTAAGCGTCTACACTCACATTTAGGAGACCAACCATTATAGTTTGCTTGAAGTAAAAGACTTGCTGGTGTTTAAGCTGAGGAAATTGGATCAGTCACATTACTACAAGGAGCTGACCTTCTCTCTCAGATACTCTGCCTCTATAAGAGACAAGGCCAAGGAAGGCTAAGCCCATACGAAGACTCCTCTCCTAAATGCCACAGGAATTCCTGAATTCTTGTACATTTTTATTCTTGATTATTCCAGACAGTTTCTCTCTGGACAGCCCTGCTGCCCTGGAAATCACTCCATAGACCAGGCTGGCCTTAAACTCAGAAATCTGTCTGTCCCTGCCTCCTGAGTCCTGGATTAAAGATGACTACATTGGAAGTGGATGAAGAGAGTGAACTAGGTAGGAGACTGTTTTGGGAGGGAAACAAATGATGTGGGGATCAGAAATGGGACAGCAAGGTGGAAGGTGAGAGAGTTTACAGAGAGAAGGGAAACCGAGTGGCAGCATATCTCGAGTGGAGACCTTTGACAGTGTAGGCTTCTGGGAGGAAGTAAGGCTGACTAGCTGAGAATCCTAGCTCCACAAGAAGAACAACAGGGCCCATGGGGCCTTACAGAGACTGAAGCACCAACCAAAAAGCATGCGTAGTCTGGACCTAGGCCCCGTACACATAGGTAACTGATGGGCAGCTTGGTCTTCATGGGAGTCCCCTAACAAGTGGAAGCAGGGCTGCTTCTGACATGGACTCTGTTGCTGGCTATTGCATCTCTTTTCCCCTTGCCTGGCCTCAGTGGAAGAGTCCTGATGAGACTTGAAGTGCTTGGGTGGGTTGATATGGGGGTGAGGGGGATCCTCTTTTCTGAGAAGGGGAGGGGTGAGGATGGAAAGGTGGGGACAGGAGGACAGGAGGGGGGCTTCAGTCTGGATGTAAAGTGAATAAATAAATATATTTTTTAAAAAGCCATGTACCACCACGCCCAGCAATTCCTACGTTCTTAACAGCCCGTGGGCACCTCTGTGCTTCCTAGGCCACTCCACTATATCTAACTCACCTCAGATATTGAGTCCCCGGAACATGTGTTCCGAGAAAGGTCAAAAGAGAAGGGGAGCTAGAGAAAGAACTCAAGTTAGAACAGTGTCTCAGTAGAGTTGTGACATTCTAAGAGCATGCACCTGAAAGAGACCAATCTATATGAAAAAGCCACATCCCTCAGCACATGTTAAGACATTCCAGTTCTCTAAGTCACATGTGATACCTGTCCAGTCATCAGCATAGGTCCCCATAAGGTGAAGGAGCAGGAGGAATCCCCACAGGCCCAGGAAAGACTTCATTGCTCAGACTGGAGACCAAACCCCACAGAGGAAACAAGAAACAAGCAAGCATAAGAGGCCTTCTTATATGCAGGAACAGATGACCCCCAGTTGGGAATAATTAACTAGCACCTTTAACAGTGCACACGTGCCACTAAAGCACCATCAGTTCTTCCTCTAAAATGCAACACTTTATTTAGGAATTGAAGAACCAGAGTGAACATGACAGAAAACCTGCCACTGAGTGTTCCCATAGCACACGTGAAACTCACATAAAGCTCTCACGCATTACTGCTGAGGGATGAGACTTCTGAACCATTCATATGGAGTGATTTTATACGCCAAGGTGTACTTTCTTGAAACTCCCTACCATCCCAAAATATCTGCATCTCCATATCTGAACACTAAAGGAGTCGCTGAGAATATAATTGTCCTGAGTAGCTCAGATTGCTAAGACTCAACACCCTGAGATCTCATACCCTTCCCCCTCACCCCTCCGCCCCGCCTCTGAGCATAGCTCTCGATCAGATTCACCTGCTGAGTAGTCTTCGTAACACATGATGGCTGGATCACAGTCATTCCTTTTCTGATTCAACAAGACTGGAGTGGGACTGGGAATTTACATTTCTAAGTCCCCAAGTGACACTGATACTAATGCCCTCAGAATCATTGGGGAACAGGGACTTACCTTCACAGAGTATGCTGTATTGGTGCTCATAAGCACGATTTGTTGGCAAACTTAGAAAACAAAAAAACATTTGTTGAAGATGCTATCCTTTTTCATTAAATAGATTTGGCTTCTTTGTCAAAAATCAAGTGACTATATGTGTGTGGATGCATATCTGGGTCTTCTATTCAATTCCATTGATCATCTAGCCTATTGCTGTGCCAGTACCGTGCTGTTTTAATTACTATTGCTCTATAGTACAGCTTGAGATCGGGTATGGAGATTCCTCCTGAGGATCTTTTATTGTATAAGATTGTTTTAGCTATTCTGGGGCTTTTGTCTTTCATATGAAGTTGAGAATTGACCTTTCAATGTCTTTTTTAAAAAATTGTGTAGGTATTTTGATAGGGATTGCATTGAATCTGTAAATTGCTTTTGGTAAGATGGCCATTTTTACTATGTTAATTCTCCCAATCCACGAACAAGGGAGATCCCTCCATCTTCTCAGGTCATCTTCAAGCTCTTTCTTCAGGGACTTAAAGTTTTTTCAAACAAGTCCTAGATATTTTATATTGCTTGTGGCTAACATGAAGTGTGTAGATTTCCTAATTTCTTCCTCTGTATGTTTGTCATTTGTATATAGAAAAGCTACTGATTTTTTTTTTTTTTTTTTTTTTTTTTAGTTAATTTTGTATCCAGCCAATTTGCTGAAGGTGTTTATCATCTGTAGGAGTTCTCTGGTGAAATTTTGGGGTTACTCAAAAAACAAACCACATATCACCTGGACACCTTGTTACACAGCAGGTTCTAACTCAGAAGTGGGGGGGTCAGACCCAGAGCCATTGCAGTTGTAATAAATTCTCAGGTGATGCCAACGATTCTCTCTGACTGCATTTCAAGGAGTAGGGCCTGAAAGTAATTTACACCACATATTTCCATGCTTTCTTCCACAGGTGATACATCTTCAAAATGCAAAGTTAAAATCTCACTATGAACAGCTTGAGTGCATATCTGAGTGCTGGGAATGTGGCTCAATGGTGGGAAACTTACTTACTTACTTACTTACTTTGTGTACCTAGAAGTTTGATTCCCAGCACCCCAAAAAATCAGATTCAAGCTCATGCTATTTTTCTCTAGATTTTATCATCTTAGATAACTGGGAGCTTGCACCCTGGGACCAATTTCTCCCCTTTCTTTCACTGCTTTTTAAAAAATTCTTAATACAATAAAGATGTATGAATCCAATCTCTAATTTTCCTTCTGCTTAAATTTATATTACTCCTCAATTTTTAAAAATCAGGGTACTGGAGGCTTCAGTGATGACTTGGTGGTTAAGAGCACTATGGGAGGATGTGTGTGTGTGTGTATGTGTGTATGTGTTTGCATTTTTAATCAAAGTATTTTTATTTTACTAAAGGGTACAGTGTCAAACTGCCATTAAATATTTATGTTTGTGACCACAGTTTAGCACTGCTCTCAGATTTCATCAGAGAAACTCTGTTTGCAGTGGGCATTGGTCAATGCAGAGACTTAGTTCCTTAGTCAATGTGCTGAGAATGAGTGACTGTTAATGGCTTAGCCCTAAATGGGCATCTATATCACATTCTCCAAGGTTCAAGGAGCATCTCTGTAGCAATGACCCCTACATGTACAGTTTTTCAAGGATCATCACATAAGAAAGGCAGAAAGAAAGAGCTGGGGGGATGAAGAAGGATGGTGTAAAATGTCCTCCAGACATGACATAGCTGTTGCACACAGGAACTCACAGCAGGAGTGGCTATTTTCAGGATAAACTGTAGAAGATGGGGTCATCCAACATACAAGGATGGAAGAGGGGCTCATAAAGCCCTACCCTTCCCTTAGGAACAGTGGGCAACTAATGGTTGCTGGAGGATGTTCTTCAGGGATGTCGCCAGTAGCATTGTACCCTCTTTCAAGTAAATAACCTACAGACTCATTTTCTGCGGATATCGCTAATGAAATTCAGTGGTGCACACACACACACACACACACACACACACACACACACACACACACACCACATAATATAAAACAGTCTAAATTAATCTGTACATCTACAATATATTTCTGTGTGAATATGCACACACAGTACACATTTATACAGCATATATGTATCTATACATACACATGTATACTTCATACACACATACATACCTTCTGGAAAACTTTAGAAAGTATAACAATATCTGTCACTAAGGAATATATTAGATAGATCCTTAGATTTATGGGGTGGGTTGTTGTTGTTTTTGAGGGGGGTATTTTGTTTGGGTTTTTGTTGTTGTTTTGGTTTGGTTTGGTTTTTTTTGAGACAGGTTCTCTCTGTGTTAGCCTTGGCTGTCCTGGACTCACTTTGTAGACCAGGCTGGCCTTGAACTCAAAGCAATCCACCTGCCTCTGGCTCCTGAGTGCTGGGATTAAATGTGTGAGCCACCACAGCCAGCCTAGGTTTTGCACATGCATTTTGGATCATTTCATGGATTTTCTTCCATTTTTGATTGGTTTGGTTTGGTGTGGTTTGGGGTCAGGGGACTAAAACTGGGTCTTACTGTGTAGTTCTGGCTGGCATGGGACTCCTTGTGTGGACCAGGCTGCCTTCGAGCTCACAGAAATCTGCCTGCCTCTGCTTTGGCTTCTGCTTCCTGAGTTCCAGGATACAATGTGTGGCCACCACACCCAGATAATGGGACTTCTTAAAGCTATCTGGTTAACAGGACTTGGTCCCTTTTCTGCCTCAACGTACTTAGTTGTCAGGTTTGCTAAACCTGGTTTAACTTCTAAGTTATAGTGAGAAATTAATGACATTTTCAGATCTATCTATCTGATGCCTCTCAAACTATCTCTGAAATGGAGAAAAACTGAACAGCATAGTATAGAAGGTTTGAGCAGGAATTTGAATTATAATTTTATTCTAGGCATGCACAGAACTTCTCTTTTATGCCACAATAGTCTTTTCATGTGTGTTAAATTGTTTTTCAGATAAGTCATCAGGCACTTCTCTTAATAGACTTCCCAGGACATTTCCACATGCACATTTTTCTGTTAGTTGTATAAAAAAAAATGTAACACTAGCATCCTGAACGTGTACAATACTAGTGTAGATATTAACAAATCTCTTTATCGACTCACCTGAAGAAAACTTAGGACTTTCATGGTCTGTTGGTTTGAATGAGCATGGCCTCCACAAGCTCATATACCTGAACACTTGGTCCTCATTGGTGGAACTGTTTGGGAAGGATTAAGAGAAGAAATATGGCTTTACTGGGGGAAATGTGGTCACTGGCCAAGGGCTCTGAGATTTCAAAAGACCATTCCCAGTGTGTCCTCCCTCCCTCTCTCTCTCTCTCTCTCTCTCTCTCTCTCTCTCTCTCTCTCTCTCTCTCTCTCTCTCTCTCTCTCTCCCCGTCTCTTTCTGTCTCTGCCTCATAGTTGTATCTCAAGATATGAGCTCTCAGTTCCAGCCCCAGCACCATGTCTGACTACCTGTTGCCAAGCTCCCCACCATGATGGTCATGAGCTCTTCATCTCTAAAGCAGTAAGCCCCAAAGAAATGCTTTCTTTTATACATTGCCTTGGTCATGGTTTTGTTGTTGTTGTTGTTGTTGTTGTTGTTTTGTTTTTTTGTTTTTTTTTTTTTTTTTAGCACATCAATAGAAGTAGATTTTAGGAATTTTTAAAACCTTCATATTAAACAGACACTCCAAGAAATACACACCACTCTGCCAGTACATCCCATGGTGCCTGGAACATCAAAGTCTCTCTGGTAATCTAGAAAGGCTTGTTGACAAGAGAATAAGCTACTAAAGGCTTAGACAAGTCGCTCTAGCAAGCACATCATGAAATCACTGAGGAGCATGGGCTCTCTCAAGGTTGGGTTAGAAACAGTCAAGAATGGGACCTCTGCTGGCCTCTCCTTCCTAGGTTGGTAATAGTGACTGACCTCTGCTAAGTCAGCTCCTACTACCAACAAGGAATTAACTAATTAATGAATTAACCAATTGAGCTAATATGTATCACAAACATGGGGCAGATGGCTTCAGCCACAGATGACAAAGTACATCATTGTGCCAGAGTCAGTGGCATTCCTAAATTTAATCATAGAACACCAAAAACTAGCCAGCAAATTGGCCACCTCATCAAGCATTTTGAGGCCTTACAACAACAGTTCAAAAGCACTTTACAATGTGTGGCTGTATTCACTCAGCCAACACTGTATTTTCTAGCCCACATGATAAAGAAAAGCTCAGGAGCTGGAGTGGATGGAGTTTTAAAGGCTTTTTGAAGTTTACCTCCTGTATTGTCCTTGGTTGCTGCCAGTTTGAGCGGGACCCCTGGGCCCAAATCTGCCTATCATAATGTTCTTCTTGTAGGTTTCTAGGACCCTCTGGATCCTTCTACTTTGCCATTCTCCCATGCTTCTCTCATCTAGATGACTTTCACACATACTCTCGTGCCTCATATTTGACCACGACCCCTGGATGGGGAGACCTGGTAGCACTCAGAAGAGGATAGCAGGCTACCAAGAAGAGACTTGATACCCTATGAGCATATACAGGGGGAGGAGGTCCCCCTCAGTCATAGTTATAGGGGAGGGGAGTAAGGGGAAAATGGGAGGGAGGGAGGAATGGGAGGATACAAGGAATGGGATAACCATTGAGATGTAATATGAATAAATTAATTTTAAAAATTCAAAAAAAAAAAGAAAATATCCACTTTGGGAATTGCAGAAGATGTTTTCTAACCCTTTAAATAAACAGTTTTACCTATTTTTTAAAAAAGGCTTTTTGTTTGGGTTCTTTTTTTTTTTTTTCCTTGTTTGATTGTTTTTTTGTTTTTTGTCCTTTCTGAATTGGGCTCATTGAATACATCTGAGTACACCTTCAGGTATAAAAACACTTTCAGCTTGCCAGTCTCTCTCAACTACCCCATACCTGAGGAGGACCCAGCCCAAGGTCTGACACAATGAAGGCCTTTGTTGTGTCAGGACTGCTGCTGCTGCTGCTCGTATCTGGGATGTGGAAGTATTCTGGACAACAGTCAGGTATCAGAGTGGGCTCTGACTGGGAATGGTTTCAAGGAGTAGTTCCTCAATGACCATTAGCTATGAGGCTCTTGGTTTCAAGGGGATTATTGTCCCATCTGAAAAGTTAATGACTTAATAATTCCTAGCCCTATATGTTATCTCCGCCTGGATTACTAGACCATTATTGGCCCAGCATACAGCTTTTACAAATTTAATTCTCATTAGCCCATGACTTGTCTTCTCACAGTTGGATTCCCACCTCTCCCTCCCCGCACCCTCAACCCCCTACACACACACTTCTTCCTACATAGGCACTCTTTGATTTCCTACCAGGTCACCCTTAAGCCATCTGTTTTTCCGTATGAGTCCTTCTTCCAGCTGCTTATCGGTCTTTTCAAAGTTTCCTACCTGCATTATTCAATCACACATTCTTTTTTTTTTTTTCTTTTTCTTTTTAAAGATTTATTTATGTATTATTATGTATACAATGCTCTGCCTGTATGTATACCTGCAGGCCAGAAGAAGCATCAGATCACATTATAGATGGTTGCGAGCCACCATGTGATTGCTGGGAATTGAACTCAGGACCTCTGGAAGAGCAGTCAGCACTCTTAACCTCTGAGCCATCTCTCCAGCCCCAACCACACATTCTTAACTAGCTTTCCTTATGTAATCGTCTCTCTTGCCCTCCCTACATCATTGGACAATTCTTTTTAAGATATTCAAATTAAAACTTTCCTAAGCATCCCCGTGTTGTCCTACAGCCAACTCAGAGACACATAGACTAGCCTTCAACATCCCATACAGACTGACCCCAAGCTGCTCTCAGAGCCCAGGACGAGTAACAGTTTCCCAAATAATTTAGCAACCTTGTTTCACCACTGGTGTGGCATGCCGCTCCCTAATGAGATACCAGAAGAACTAAAATTAGATTCAGGATTACGGGGGCAAAGGTTAAGAAACAGGCCTACAGGAGATAATCTAGCCAGCTGCAAAGAAGAGCACTAAGACAAAATGGGACAGGGCTCATTTAAAAAAAAAAATAGCTTCAAGTCCTGAAGACCACCAGAGATTCAGCTCAAAGGAGTCAGCGTTTTTTCATACAAGCTGTTATAATGTCACAGAAGGAGAACTGATGGTGAGTACAGGTCCTAAGAAGAATGAGTGCAGTATTTGGAGGACAAAGGGGGATTCCTGGAGGCAGCACGGTTACTGTGCGACCTTAGGAATAATACAGTCATTGCTTACAGGAAGGATGGGGTGTTAGAAAGCAGGAAACACTCCCTATTCTTTGGCTTTAAATAAAACAAATGGATAATTATGCAAAACGCCTGTTGAAAATGTGATAGTCCAAGCTGATAAAATAGGACCAAAACAAATAAAACATTTTTTTTTAAACTGGAAAAATGTTTACTTGAAAGTTAAAGGGCTAGGCAGGGAAGTGGAGGTTTCTGAGATGGTGGCAAAGGGGTGTAAATAAAAGGACCCTTCCATCGATATAGGACAGCTGTAAAGAATAAAAGAAACGAGACTGGAGGCAGTGAGCCCCTCCGAAGAGCTGCTGGGGTCACCCGGGAAGGGACAGTGATGGAGCCTAAGGTACAGCCATACAGAGAAGTAGGTGGGAGGTCAATTTTGAAAGCAAACGTGAAATGACTTAGAGGGAGACTATGTGGGAGGAAGGGAAATCGGACCGGGAACTAGATCCTAAGTCCTTTGGGCCTCAGTGTTGGGTGAGGGTGGTGCTATTGATTGGGATGGGAAACACAAATGGAAGCAAAGGAAAAAAACCTGAGTTCCATATAGAACATGTGCATGCTGAGAAGGACTGCTTCACCTATCCTTTGTATAGCTGATAGCTAACTGGAGGCCTGTCCTAGAGCTCGGGAGAAGAGTCCAGCAGGGGTATAAATTGAGCATTCTGATTGCCAGGGTGATGCCGTGTAGTGGGCCAAAGAGCAGAATGTTCAGTCTCAGCTCTTTATTAATTCCTGGACCTTGAAAGACTCACATCTTCTCTCCCCACATGAACTATGTGTCTGCTACTATTTGGCACACAGCCATGGCCTGAAAATTAAAACCTGGGGTTTTAGTGAAGTATTTTCCAGGCGAGCATGAAGATGTGAGCTCGGATCTCCAGCACCCACAGAAAAAGCCTGCAATCCCAGTGGTAGGGAGGCAGAGACAGAAGAAATGCTGGGGTGTTGGGCAGCTACTCTAGCAAGGTTGGCAGGCTCCAGGGCCAGTGAGAAAACCTGCCTTAAAAAAATAAGGGAGGAAAAAAAAAGAAACCCACCAAAGCTCCAAACAAAAAGTCCTAATTAATGAAGTTGGATATCCAAGACTGGGGGACAATAGAATCCTGACCTGATGACTGTACCCTTAAATCTTAACAAGTAATAAAGGCGACATAAAGCTTCTACCATCAGATGGGGGGAAAAAAGGGATTTAAAACAGAAATAGTTGGTTTGCATTTAAAAAATAAGGGAGCAATTGAGAAAGATGTACAAGATGAACCTCTGACCTCTATGTGTACATATATAAGCATGCAATTACACACACACACCACACACACACACACACACACACACACACACACACCACACACACCACACACCACACACACCACACACACACACCACACACACCACCACACACACACACACACACACACACACACACCACACACACACCACACACACACACACACCACACACACCATACCACACACACCACTCACACCACTCACACCACACCACACACACACACACACCACACACACACACCACACCACACACACCACACACCACACACCACACACCACACACCACACACACACACACACACCACACACACACACACCACACACACCACTCACACCACCACCACACACACACACCACACACACACCACACACACACCCACACCACACACACACCACACCACACATCACACACCCACACCACACCACACACACCACACCACACACACAAACACACACATACCACTCACACACACCACACACCACACATCAACCACACACCACACCACATCACCACACACACCCACACACACACACACACACACACACACACACACCACAACACACACACACACCACACACACACACCACACACACACACACACACACCACACACACACACACACACACACCAACCACACACACACCACACACACACCACACACCACACACACACACACACACCACACCCACACACACACACACCACACACACCACACACACACCACACACACACACACACACCACACACACCACACACACACACACACACACCACACACACACACACACCACACCACACACACACATACCACACACACCACACACACACACACACACCACACACACACACACCACTCACACCACGGGGTGGGGGGGAGCTTAAGTCTTACAGAGACATCAAGGATTGCTGAACATCGCAGCCAACGTTAGCTGCGATAAAAGTACATACCTCTGCTTCCACTCTAAACAGCCGCTATAGTTAACCTCAGGGGGAACGTCTAAGTGTTTTGCAAATTGATTCCATTTGAGGGATGCCCATGGGAAGTAAAGAAAAAGAGAGCCATATCATGAAAAGAATCATCCTTTCTTGCATCCCTAAACTCTATTTCTTTTGGTTAAATTGGGTCTTCTTTTCATGCCCCCTAATCTGGCTCAAAGTTCTTTGCTATGGACTGAGGTGGAGCAGCTGACTGCCTTTTCTTCTTTCAACAGTTTTGGTGAATTGCAATTACCACAATCTCCATGTTATAGCTAAAAGGACACTGTTTTATCAAGATGAACTTATAGGCCCCGATGAGTTATTCCTAGGGACAGGCTGCCAAGCGGTTATCCTGCGAGTAGATGAGCTTGAGTTTATTTATCCTATCAATTTCTGCGGGATTGTTATAGAGGTAAGAGAAGGAACTGTTTTTTCAAGTGTTGTTTTCTTATTCTTATCTTAATATGTATGTTTCACCAATGTTGCAGACCTTAGTCTAAGAGTGACACAGAGGGTATTTTTGTCATTTCTATTCATTCACCAGAGACTTACTGTGTAGAAGATACTTGGCATTAATAAGAAAACTAGACTTTTCTATCAAAATAAATTAATGTTCTATTAATATGGCACACGTATTATTTTCATATGGTTTTTTTTATACACCTAATTCTACACGATCAATTCTGCTTCTACTTTTATGGAAGGAGGGATCAAGGCATAAAGGCCAGCCATGTAACCAAACACACGAAGTTAGTGGATAACAGAGCAAGGGTCAGACGCAGGCTTGCTGGTGCCTAGTCTAAGACTGCTGCTTTGTTCTGCAACGACTCTTGGATGAGCCGAATGAAATGAACAATGATAAGAAAAAATTCATAGAAGATATCCCTAGTCAAGCATCCTATTGTACTTGGCTATAGATCTGTCTCTGTCAGTAAACTATAGATTATTCCTGAGTATAACTTGCACTCCTTCTCCTTAGAGTGGTGCTCAGTGCCCAGGCCTTGGGAAAACAGTGGCTCAGTGTCCAGAGGAGGAAAACAGAGGTGTACTCTTTTGATCAAAATTGTTCCCAGGAAGTTAAGGTGTAAGAATGATCTGGAATGGTCCTGAACTAGAAATAGACTTAATTTGTTCACTTTCAATTAATATATATGTATTATGTGTGTGTGTGTGTATTTATTTATCATTGAAACCAATAGTGCTTGAGCATCTGTAAGAAAAACTGAAAGTAGACTTAGTGTATGGAGTTTCAAGCACAGCCAAGGTAAATTTAAAACATTCCGTTTATCTTGTCTTAATTTGCATTGCTCTAGTCACGTAAATAAGTACGGTCTTCTAGGAACCTAAACTTCATGTCGTGAGCATGGAATAACTTAAACAAACTGACATGAAGATTTTCCAGTTTTCTCTGCCTCATAGTGAATTGTCTATCTCAGCCTACCCACAGCAAGATGCCGGGTACTCTTGATTTGTTCCCGTGCACCCATCAAAAGAAATCCAAAGGCATTTTGAGGTTTTTAGCAGCTAAAAGCAAGTGTCAAATATAGATCCCCTCATAGAGGTGAAACCAGTAGTTATCAAGTGCGGACTATCCTCTCCACAGGGGACACTGGGCAATTTGGGGAGACAACACTGATGCCTCTGTCCAGAGAGCAGAGGATGCAACTAACATCTGGTGAGGAGGGGCAGATAGTCAGCAGTTTCAGGCACAGGCCCCTCTACACATAACAGAGAGCTGCCTATCCTAAAGTGCAAGTGTCACGGCTACGAAACTAGTCAAAACACACTGATCCCCTCTCTTTACCCATTTCTCTGGGCATTTTCTACAATTGATGCAGTCTAAAATGCAAACCAGTTTTAATAGTATCTGTCTTAACCTCTTGATTTGAAAGATGGATAAGATCAGTCTTTCAGACCTTGGCAACCACATGAATCGTCCACCTTACAGGACACTCTGTAACAAGTCACTGACTTTGGAACTTCTCTATGAACTGCGGCCATACACCATATCTAATGTGATCCCAAAAGCATAAGTAATGGAGGATCGAATTGTTACTTGAGACCAGTATGGCAAAATCATTGGATTTGTAACTTATTTATGAAATTCATATGCAGTTCATACTCAGGAAATCCAATTGTCAATATAAATGCATCATTTTTAGTTAACAATATTCCTTCTGATGTGCTTTTAGAAACTTGAACATCAAAAGTAAAGGCCAAATACTGTGTTTGAAGTCAATAGTATCAGAAAGAGATCTCAGATTCCTTCAACTAGTTTCTTCATCTTTTAAATCCTTATAGAGCAAGTTTCCATCTAAGAAATAAATACTTCCTGGAACTTTGATTTGAAAAGCCTAGTGGAAAAATTTCAGGGATAATGTGACCAGCTTCTTGCCAATTTCATTCACAAATCATATGTCAAGTGTGTTGCTTCATTTTCTGTTTGCTAAGTGCTTCTGCATTGCAGAGAGAACTTTAAGCACATTAATTTGGGTATACATCTTTGTTTCATGGGATGGTAGACTGGCAAATGATTTTTTTTTTCAATTTCTCACTTGAATATATTAAAACCTGTTGTGACAAACCATATGTATACTTCAGAGATCTCTTATCTTAACAGACGGTGGCTGATAGAACTATTCTTTATAGCTGGCTGACCTATAAACCCAAGAATAAACCTATTTCTGCTGAGCTTCAGCTGCGGTGTGTGATTCCCAGGTCAGTGAAAAAACCCCCATTGGTTCTTTGGTTCAATTTCAACAGTTCTTGGCCAAAACATATCATTGCTTGTCCACAAACTTTGAAACTTATGACTTCTTATGTAGCTGTGTATCTGCAACATGTCAGTCTATCTTAACCTCTACTGCAGTCCCTACTTAGAGGCCAAAATGTAGGCCGAGAAAGTGGCACAAGTCACAAGGCCATGAGCGGGTCTTCTCTGTTCATCTATATACTCTCTGAGAGGTTATCAGAGCATGCTGCCGAGCCAAATGTATCACACCAATGTTGGAACACAATAACTATGAAAATTTCTTAAGTACACAGATTGGCTTTGACCTTCTGAACAATCAAAAGGACCCTAGATGGGCCTCATGGCAATCAGGTAAAACCAGCTACTCAGGAGGCTAAGAAAGACTGACTAGCACTACTCAGTGGGTTCAAGGCCAGCCATAGAAACTGTTTCAGTATAAAAGGAGCTCTATAAATGGAGCTCAGTGGAAGAGTACTTGCCTAGCAATCACAAGGCCCTGAGATGAATCCCCAGCACTGCAAGATACACACACACACACACACACACACACACACACGGGGGGGGGGGGGGGGGGGGAGAAGGAAAGGGAGGGGAGAAACAGAGACTGAGACTCTAGGTTATTTAAAGATAATAGTTCAGAAAGTCAAATAAAATTAATTGTACCTTCTAAGTTTGAAGACAACTCAGTAATAGATGACATGGAAGACTAAGCATTTTTAAAACCTTAAGATATCTGATTTAAGCAGCAAGTTTATAATTCCTGAAGTAAGTTAGATGAGAATATGGCTGAGTCCTTGCTAATGACAACAACCACTGAGCTCTGAGGTATGCTCCCACAGCATCTGTGAGCCCCAGGCTTGAATCCTCACCATCAACTCTGTATTCAAAGTGAATACTGTGCCAACTCGGTGACAGAAAATTAGACACAAACACATTAAATGATTTTCCAGATTCACATGGCCAGTAAAGTCCCAGATTTAAATTTGTCAAAATGACCTGAAAACACTGTTTGTTTGTTTGTTTTTTAACTATGCTTTAGTGCCCTGACCTGTCTAATGAGTTTGTGGAACTCATGCTCCAAGATGACTTGCTGACATAGGCTGAAATGACAGAAGTCAGGGGCTGGAGAGATGGCTTAGTGGTTAAGAGCACTTACTGCTCTTCCAGAGGACATGGGTTTGGATCTTAGCATACACATCTGCCAGCCTACAACAAACCCTTAGCTCCAGCTCCAGAGAAATCTGTCACCCCCTTATGGAATCTGTGGGCACTGCACTCATGTACACACACATATACGAACATAATTTATTAATCAATACAATCTTTAAATAAAAGTAATCAGACTTCATTAGCTCCTGGAAGTGTTTTTTTTTTTCTTAACTGAGAATAATTTCTATATCCATAAACTTATTAGCTCTCAGTACAGGATTCTGAGTGGGTCTGAGGATGTCGAACAAAAATTTCACAGCCATCTTAGAACTATAAGAAGGTAGGAAACACACTAAGTTTTTACATCAAAGCTGCTGAATCACTAAACTGTTGGGTTGAGGCTAGCGTTCAAGCCCAGGGTTGGTGATTTTTAGGCCTCTTGCTGCTTCTAATTCCTATTTTTATTGTTTTGTTTTTCCTGTGAAAGCCCTTCTGTTTTTGATTATCTACAGATGGGCATTCCTGCTCAGTGCTGGTTCCAGGTACAATATAGACATTGCCATCGTTGTGGCCGTGCCCACTTAAAAGATAACTGGGTAAGAATCCCTGCAAGGGGCTACCAAGAAGAGACTTGATACCCTATGAGCATATAAAGGGGGAGGAGGTCCCCCTCAGTCACAGTCATAGGGGAGGGGAGTAAGGGGAAACTGGGAGGGAGGGAAGAATGGGAGGTTACAAGGGATGGGATAACCAGTGAGATGTAATAAGAATAAATTAATAAAATTAAGTTAAAAAAAAGAATCCCTGCAAGGGCCAAAAATTAATATGCAAATAATAATTCATGGCTTAGGATCAAAGCAAAAAATTATCCATTACATTTAGTGTTTGTTTGAGAAAGACCCCACATTTATCTCAACCACGTACTTAGTGGAAATGAGTCATACACAGTCACTGCACAACCTGATGAAAGACTACAGAAGGTCCAGTTTCATCACCCTCTCTTCATTTTTGAGTGTCTTTCCTTGACAGTAGTATTTTACATTACAGCATTTGAAACTGAACATCTGAATCCAAAGCCAATGTCTGTAATGGAAGAAGGGATAGAAAAGCTCTGAACTTATCGATTTAAAACATTCTCAGCTGGGCGTGGTGGTGCGCGCCATCGATCCCAGCACTCAGGCGGATCTCTGTGAGGTCCAGGCCAGCCTGGTCTACAGAGTGAGTCCAGGACAGTCAAGGCTACACAGAGAGACCCTGTCTTGGAAAAAAAATTCTCTTTGTGTCTTTTCTCTCTCTCTCTCTCTCTCTCTCTCTCTCTCTCTCTCTCTCTCTCTCTCTCTCTCTCTCACTCACTCACACACACACACACACACACACACACACACACACACACACACATACACAAAGGCAAATGTCTTAAGATTGAAGGTAGCCATGAAAAGAACTAATATGAGCAAAACATTTATGATTTGCCACTGGATTGAAGACCTGTAGCTTACCTACCTGCTTAGCTGACCTACTTGCTTCTCTGGCAGGCTCTGGTGCTGGGATGCCAGGAACTGCTTGCTGGAGTAGGGGGCTGGGATAATGGGATGAGTGGAAAGAAGGAAAGCTGGAGAAGATCTGTGTGAACCTCTGGAGATGGGGGCAGGGAGAGAGGAAAGGCACAGCTCATGGTCTGCTACAGAGTTAGGGGTAAGACTGAAGGACTTTGGAGTAGTGGAGAGAGAGGTGAAGATCTGCAGTTAGCATACCTCCGTTTAAATTTTTTATTTTTATACATTTTTTATTTAAAACAACTTTTAAATTTAAATATATTATTTATTATGTTCTTCCCCTCCCCCAAATCCTTGGTCACAATTACCAATATATAAGGTTGTTATGTGAAGAATTATATATAGATATATAAATATTTAGATATATAGATATAGATATGAATCAATATTGCTATTACTATTACTCTATGAAAAATTAAATTAAATTAAATAGGCCCAATAATGAAAGAAAATATTCTTGAACCTTGGGATCCCAAAATAGCAAATATCAGCTGCTGAACTTTTTTTTCCACAGTCAAAACCTTTTTATGGGCTGAAGAATCATTCTCTTCAAAGACCTCTTCATGCCTCTTTTCACCCTTGACTGACCATGGCAACAGAAAGCTTAAAACATATGACATGGCCTTTGATATTTACATATTTGCATGTTTTAATTTATTTTAATATACTGACCCTTTGTGATACCTATGAAAATAGTCTATCAGGACTTTTAACCTTTGGTGTAACCACAATCTATAAATAAAATATTTTATTGTGTGTATTATTGTGCCCTTAAATCAAAATAACTCAGATATACATTTCTAGGCTAAATTATGAGGAACATGGGAGCTGGTGCAAAGAAATTGCCAATCTTGCCTTTAATACCTCATTTTTGATGCTAGCCTATTGAGAACTAGTCGCCGCCGTTGTGTGCAGTAATATAGCCAGTGAGCTTGCTGGGAAGAGAGCCAATGGAGACTGAGACCAACAGAGTAGAGAGCTCAGACATATGAACAGACACCTACTAAGATCCTTCCCACATCTGGGTGGGTAATCCCCGCACTAGAGGGGCAGAGACAGGTGGAGCTCCTAGTTCAAGACAGCCAGGACTACACAGAAAACCCCTGTCTTACGGAGAGGGGGAGTGTGGGAGTAGGAGAGCCTCCCCCAGGGACTTCGTAAGTGGATCAGTATATAAGAAGCTTGCAGTGCCAAACTGGAACTTGAATCCCAAACACATTTAAATTAAAGAGGATGGGGCATTATGTCATGCAAAGCATCCCAGTGTTCTGGAAACAGAGACACAGGGTGCTCTCTGGACAAGCTAGATAACTAGACTTGCCAGCAAAAACAAAAAACAAAAACAAAAACAAAGCTTCCTCAATAAATAATGTAGAAAGCAATAAAGAAGAAACCTGACATCAATCCTAGGCTTCCACAAGCATGTGCACACAGAGGTAGATACAAAAAGATATAAATATATCTCCTCCTGAACCAAACCATTCTGTAATAGAAGCTCAGGAGCAGATGCTAAATTTTGAGTCAGCTGACATAGTTACTCTGAGGCTCAGTTGGCAGCTTCCCATTCTTCATTCCAAGGATGCTATGTTAACTGGGCTGGTTGCTCTGGACACTCAAAATATTGACCATGTATTCCTGTTTCCCAGTAGTTCTTTTGTCAATATTGCCATCATTTCAAACCTTGAAATCCAAGCTAGCATCCAAGGAATTGCAGGTGTATGCTCTGTGGTGGGGATTCATGCATTGTCACTTTTTATAATTTGGTAAGAGAGCACAAGGCAGCTTTTCAAAGTTCAGACTGCCCACAGCATGCTTGTCTCAAATTTGGGTCAATTTATACCTGGCAGGGGTTAAAGTCCCCGCTGCCTGTATCTTTACCACACTTTCTCTTAGAAACTAATAATAATGTGTATTTTCTATTTGCATATCCAATTAACTGAATTCTAGTCAAGGAAGCACCCTAAAATGGTCTCAGCCCTTTGTACATATGGCAGCTTCATTGCCAGGGGAGGGTATGGGACACCTTAACCTCACTCTGCCTAAGTAAATCTGGTTCAAAACCAGAAAAAACAAGGTTCAAACTTTTAGCTTCTAGTTCTGGACCTCAATGCCAGGACTTGAATAGATCGTATCCTATTCTTTTCTTTTCCCATCCTAAAGGCACCCAGTTCCCATAGAAACCAAGGGTATAATACAAATAAACAAGGAGGTCCTTAACATTGGGAACAGCACGTTTATACTCTAGGGAACAGCTGACAGGAAGCTTAGGAGGAGGCTACTTCCAGTGTCAGCCCAGGACCTTCAATTCCATCACATAAGACATTTCCTAGAAAACTACATGGACACCTGGGGTTCCAGTTCACAGAAGGCTGGTCAATGCACCCACTTATTAGTCTCCATGAAAAGCTTTGACAATACCTGGAAAAGAACCATGAGACTCTCTTGTCCTTTGGGAACTTTGGGAAGAGGCACTGAGTAAAATATTTTTCCAAAACTAATACCAATAGAGTATTAGAATTTTTTGTTTGATTATTTGTTTTGTCTTGCTGCATTGTTGCTTTGAGATAGGCTCTCAGGTAGCCCAAAACCACAGGATACAGACTTGCATATTTACACAGCTTCTGAGGAAGAATGTGTGTTTATATATCTTAAACCTAGAAGCTATGCCCAAAGGAATAGTGTCTGCCTTCCAGAGATACCTTTCCTAAAGTGTGTTGGAGATGTCTCCTGAGACAGCTGTGAAGGAAAACTCAAAATTTCACAAAAACCAATGTGTGATTCAAACTTTGGCTGTAGCTGTTCCTGATAAGACAGATCTATGTTGAGCTGGTCTACAATGTAGAACATATTTCAAAGATCGTGTGGTACAGGAAGGATAGGTAAAATATTAGTCCATCAGGATTAGTTTTCTAACCTACAAGTAGAACATTATGATGGGCAGATCTGGGCCCAGGGGTCCTGCTCAAACTATAGCACCAGCCAAGGACAATATGTGCAGTAAACTTCAAACCCCTACCCAGACTAGCCAATGGACAGGACATTCTCCACAGCTGAGTGGAGAGTGGGGTCTGACTTTCACATGAACTCTGGTGCCCCATATTTGACCACATCACCTGGATGGGGAGGCCTGGCCGCATTCAGAGGAAGGATAGCAGGCTACCAAGAAGAGACTAGAAACTCTATGAGCATATACAGGGGGAGGAAGTCCCCCTCAGTCACAGTCATAGGGGAGGGGAGTAAGGGGAAAATGGGAGGGAGGGAGGAATGGGAGGATACAACGGATGGGATAACAATTTAGATGTAATATGAATAAATTAATAAAATATATTTTTAAAAAGAATTAGTTTTCTAAAGGACGTCCCCTGAGCCTTGGGTGCAGGAGTTGTATTATATTTATACACCAGCTGAAGCTCGGCTCTTCTGTCATTATTCTCTGTTTTCACTAGTCATGAATCTCTGTAGTAGCCTACACCTGCAAAAAAAAACAAAAAAAAAAAAAAAAAAAAAAAAAAAAAAAAAAAAAAAAAAAAAAACAAAGAAAGAAAGAAAGAAAGAAAGAAAGAAAGAAAGAAAAGAAAAGAAAGCTAATCCCAGAACTCGGGAGGCAGAGGCAGGCAGATTGCTGTGAGTTCAAGGCCAGCCTGATCTACACAGTGAGTCCAGGACAGTCAAGGCTACATAGAGAAACCCTGTCTCGGGGAGAAAAAAGAAAAGAAAAAAGAAAAGAAAGAAGCTTCTTTGGTCTATGATCTCCTCAACCACATGTACTTGGCTTGTTTTATAGTATCAGGCACAAATCCTCACCTATTAAGTGGGCTTTAAATCCAATTAGACAGCTGTTGTCACTGTGGTTCACAGACTAAGACTAGGTAGAAAAGGTGTAAGATCCAGAGGACCATGACACCAGCTGCAAGACAGTGTCTTTCTAGACTTGACAGAGATGCTATAACCATGAAATATCAAAAAATACAGTGGTGTAAATAAAACTTACATAATGATCACATTCCATGACAACACAGGTGGGGGAAATCTCACAAGGTCCTACCCCTCGATAAAGAGCTACAGTCAGCTCTTACAAGGACAAGCCCCTGATTGCCTGGTTGTACAACCTCAAGTGGTCATCCCTAAACACACACACACACACACACACACACACACACACACACACACACACACACACACACACACTACTGAATCCATTTGTGTTGTCCATGTATGTGGTGTGTGTGTGTGTATGCGTGCACACATATATAAAATAATAAAGAAAGGTCATGGATTTGAGAGGAAGTGGAATGGCATAGGAGGAGTTGGAAGGGAAGAAAAGATTTGGAAATGTGTGTGTGTGTGTAACTTATCTGCAAAATTCTCAAAAAAATAAGTTTTAATTAAAAAAATTCAAAATGAGCTGTATGGATATTGTCCTTGGCAATGGGGCCCCACTATCAGTTTGCAGAGAGCAACTATCTGCCCTGGCAACAGCCTTGGTTGTTTGGGGATCTTCACAGGATCCCTCTTGGCCAACAGTTGAACTGAATGCAACCCAGTTCCACCACTGGAAGTACTGCTTGGCTACAAGAGATGGCTGGTTGAGACTCCAAATCGCCCATTACCAGGAGCCCTCACTAGGATCGCCCTCATAGGCTCCAGGAAGTTTCTACTGCACTAGGTTTTGAAGCAACTCACCAAATGGCCCCCAATTCTAGCCATCTCTCCACAAATTCTCTCTTTCCATCCTATCTCCCCACCTACCTGATCCCTCATGCTCCTACCATCACCTACCCAGTCCAAGATCCAGTCCCTTTCCCCTTCGCAGGGAGGGCCATGTGTGTCCCCTAGAAGCATCCTCTTTAAATAACCTCTCTAAGTGTGCCAATTATAGCTTCGTTAGCATTTACTTAATAACTAATAATTCACTTATAAGTGAATAGAAATCATATTTGTCTTTCTGGGTCTGAGTTACCCCACTCAAGATTTTTTTTTTCAGTTCCATTCATTTGCCTGCAAATTTCAATTGTGTAAATGCACCACATTTTCTTCATCTATTCTTTGCTTGAGGGAAATCTATATTGTTTCTAGTTTCTGGGTATTATGAATAAAGTCACAATGAACGTCATTGAGCAAGAGTCCTTATGGTAGCATGGAGCATCTTTGGGGTATATGTCCAAGAGTGGTATAGCTGTGTCTTGAGATAGATTGAGTCCCAATTTTCTGAAGAGCCACCATATTGATTTCCATCGGGCTGTACAAATTTGAACTCCCACCAACAGAGGAGGAGTGTTCCCTTCCCTCACTTCCTCACCAACATGAGCTGTCACTTGTGTAATTGATCTTAGCTGTTTGCCAAGTGTAAGATGGAACATCAGAGTCGTTTTTATTCGAATTTCCCTGATTGCTAAGGGTGTTAAATATTTCCTTGTTTCTCAGCCATTTGAGATTCCTGTTTTGGAAATTCTCTGTTTAGATCATTTTAATTGGATTACTTGTTTTTTTAATATCTAGTCTCTTAAGTTCTTTACATATTTTAGATATCAGTCCTCTATCAGATATAGAGCTGGTAAAAAGTATTTCCCCACTCTGTAGGCTGCTGCTTTGCTGATTGATGGTGTCTTTTGCCTCACAGCTTAATGAGGTCCCATTTACTAATTGTTGATCTTAGTGCCTGCATTATTGGTGTTCTGTTCAGAAAGTCTTCTCCTACTCGAGGCTCTTGTCACTTTCTCATCTATTGGGTTCAGTGTATCTAGTTTTCTGGTGAGGTCTTTGATCCACCTGAACTTGAGTTTTGTGCAGCAAAAGAAGTATGAATAATTTTCTGTTCTTCAAAAATCTGGCAGAATTCTGTGATAAAACATCTGGCCCTGGGCTTTGTTGCTGCTGCTGCTGCTGCTACTGCTGCTGCTGGAAGACTTTTAGTGACTACTTCTATTTCACTAGGGATTATAGGTCTATTTAAATTATTTATCTGATTTTGATTTAACTTTGGTAAGTGGTATCTATGGAGAAATTTTTTTTTCTTTCAAAATTGGCAGAGTACAGGTTTTAAAGTATGTCCTTATGATTCACTGGATTTCCTTTTTTTTTTTTTTTTTTTTTCCTTGATATCTGCTATGTCCTCCTTTATTTTCTGAATTTGTTAATTTGCACATTCTCTCTCCATCTTTTAGTTAGTTTGGATATGAGTTTGTCTATCTTGTTGATTTTCTTAAAGATCCAACTCTTTGTTTCTCTAATTCTTTCTATTGTTCTCTTTGTTTCTATTTTATTGATTTCAGCCCTCGGTTTGATTATTTCTTGTCACCTACTTCTCTTGGGTGCTTACTTTTTTTTGTTCTAGAGCTTTCAGGTGCACTGTTAAGTTGCTAGTATGAGAGCTCCCCAATCTCTTTATGGATGTGCTTAGTGTTATGAACTCCCCTCTTAGCACTGCTTTCATTGTGTCCCATAAGTTTGGGTGTGCTGTGCACTCGTTTTTGTTGAAAGCTGGAAAGCATTTAATTCCTTTCTTTCTGTCTTGACCCATTTTTCATTCAGTAGAGAGTTGTTCAGGTTCCATTAGTTTGTAAGATTTCTGTTGTTTCTATTGCTGTTGAGTTCCAGATTTAATCTATGGGTAGTGGTCTGATAGGATGCTGGGAGTTGTTTCAGTTTTCTTGTATCTGCTACCTCCTGCTTTGTGTCTGAGTACGTAGTTAGCTTTACATTGCTGTAACAAAGTGTAACAAAGGCCACATAAATGAGGAAAGACTTATTTGGGCTCACGGTTTCAAAAGCTACAGTCCATGGTTGGCTGGCTGCATTGCTACAGGCCTGTGTAGAAACAGAACATCACAGTGGTGGGACCGTGTAACATATGAGGCTGCTAACCTCCTGGAAGCCAGGAAACAGAGAGAAACAGCAAGGCACGGGAGACGAGATTTGCCCTTTGGAGAACTCCAATTGACACATCTCCCCTGTAGCTGCACCTTCTTAAATTTCATTCACCTCCCAATAACACCACCAAATTAGGATTCCATCAATGGCTCAATCTATTGACAAAGTCACAGCCCACACCAACCACATACTTCCGAAAAGCCCCAACAGGTATCAACCAAGCCTTTAATATTCATGCTCTCATGAGACATTTCAGATTGACACCACCAACCTATCCACATTGTCTTTTCTTTTACATTAATCTCTATATATTTATTCATTTTACATGCCCATCATAGGCCCCTCCTTTCTCTCCTCCCAGTCCCAACCTCCCTTCCTCTTCCCTCCTCCCCCTTCCCCTATTCCTCAGAAAAGGGGAGTCCCACCCACCCACCCCAGCTCATCAAGTCACACCAGGACTGAGTGCATCCTCTTCCCTTGTGGCTTGGCAAGGCAGCCCCACCAGGAGGAAGTGATCAAAAAGCAGGCAACTAAGTCCATGTCAGAGACAGCCCCACTCCCCTTACCAGGGGACCCACATGAAGCTTGAGCTGCCCATCTGCTGCATCTGTGTAGGGGGCCCATGTCCAGTCTATGCATGGCCCTTGGCTGGTGCTTCAGGCTAGGAAAGACCCTCTGGGCCCTGGCTAGTTGGCTGTTGATCTTCTTGTGGAGCTCTGTCCAGCTCCAGCTTCCTGGGTAGAAACAAGTGTAAATCCCTTCCATTGAAGACAAAAGCCTGGAAGTTTAACATTCTTGGTTTCCCTAATGCTGTCTGCGAGCACGCGGACCTCGCACCCTGCCTCTACAAAATGGGTCATCAGCAATGCGGAGTTTGCTACTGATTTGAATCTATGTTCATGCTAAGAAGACAACGTCGGGAGATTCAGCTAGAATTATTATGTGTCTGCATTCATAATATGGATTGAGATATAGTTCCTTTTGTGAAGTCCTCGTTTTGGTTTTAGAATTCTCTATTTAAATGGCACTGAACTCAAATCCAAGGCTTGCCTGAGCCCTGCCCATTGGCAGTTGTCTATGAGTGTGGAACCCTGGTTTCAGTGATGGGCAGCGGTGCTTAGGCGTGTCATCTGTAGTGTCCAACATTTGCACGGGAAGCCCCTTGATATGCAGCTCAAAGTGAGGGTGGCTAGAGAGGCAAGACCAAGCCTATCACATATGAGCAGGGAACAGAAGGGTGAGTTCTCAGCACGCTGCACTGTCCTGTTGCAGAGCCCAAATTCTAAGCTAAAGTTTGCCTTTCTAGCTCATTATCAAAGCCAGTTTATCCAAATAGGAGAATATAACATGCCTTGTTTAACAGTTTCCTCAACTAGTTTATAACTTTTACTTGGATGAGACTGTAAATGCCTCCACTGTTCCTTCGCTCTCATTCCCATGCCTTTAGGGAACTGGGTTTTACTAGATATCTTGATGTTTGGATTACTCCTGAATCCTCAACTGCAATGAGTCAAGAAAACAACCAGAATCCCATAGCACTAATTCAGAAGCACGAAGAAAGATGAAACAAAAAAGAGCTTGAATTGTCTTGATTATTTAAAAAAAAAAAAAAAAAAAAAAAAAAAAGAATTCTAGGTGGATAAGTACACCATACTTAACGATTGGGCCACTTTAACTAGACTCTATGTTTAAATCAACTTTCCCCTAGGCCAAGTCACTTCAACTATTTATTTCTTACTGTAAAACTTTTAACATTTCTCCAATGAGAGTATCTATCAGTTTTTGTTTCTAATTTGTTTCTAATTCTTAATGATCTGGGGTTTCTTTCAGCAAATATTTGGCAAACTTTTAGATCACAGATTTTTTGCATTGTGTGATAGGAATATAATAGTGACCATGAAAGACTTACACCTGCCTTGAGTCTGGCAGGGAGACAAATGTTAAACACAGTTAAAAATCAATTCTGCAAATATTTAATTGCAGTTCCCATAAGTGCTATGAAGGAAAACACTGAGTGCCAACAGGGTGGCCAAAAACCAGGTCTAGGAGATCAAAGAGAGTGGCCCTGAAGAAGCAGCATTTGCACAGCTCGGTAAGCTGGCCACCTGACAACACGAGATGCAGCAGCAGCTGAGAGCAAGCGCCTAAGAGCAGGAAAGCACATACAACAACAACCCTACACGTCGGTAGTTGGGACAGCACAGGGCTCAGAAACTTCAGTTTGAGCACAACGTACAAGCTAAGACAGTTGAGAGTTAAAAAGATGCTGGAAGGTAAATACATTTGAAGATCATATTTAAGTCTGGACTTTTATCAAAGTGAGCAGGAAGAGGATTTTTAAACAGTACAGTTGCACAGAAAGTACAAAACTTATATTTTCATAGATTATAAATTATAAGACACGGTTATAAACTATGAACTTCTTTTTTAAATAAATATGGTCCAGTGTGAAAACACTTCTGTAGGGCAAGGATAAAGAAAGACTCAGAGAGGGACAAAGGCAAATCTTAGACACAGAGTTCAATGTACCCAGTGGTGAAGCAAACCGGGAACGTTAACGTGAGATGGACTGGTAACGGGCAGAAAGCAGACCTGCCCCCCAAGCTCTAGGAGCAGGAGTTGCAGTGCTGTTGAGGCACCTGTCAGAAAGAGGGGGCAGTGGAAATGCTTGAGCCCTGATTGTTCCCAATTCACACTCGGCTTCTACACGTGCATTCCTTGAGGTCGGGCACTTGAATTCTGGCTTCACTCGGTGATTCCCTGACCGTGGTGGGAATGGATACAACTACAGAGCAAGGAGGCTATAAAAAAGCCCACTAAGTTCTTAACATGAATACCTTTTCCGGGCCACCTTGTGCTGAGAGGATTTGCGTGAGAGAAAGGACAGCAATGACAAAGACTGCCATTCCTTGCTTGGCCCTTTTTTGTGTGTTGTTGCCCTAAAAAATGAGCTCCCTTCATTTCACCTGACAAAGTTTCATCATCACCTCAAGTGCCCCCTTCTCCGGTGAAACCTTCCCTAAGCCTCACTAAGTATCTATGAGCTCACCTCTTCTCTGGCAAAGCCATGGCACTGGAGCTCATATTTTAGAGTTCATCCCAGCACTCCTACTATAGCCTGGCTGTTAGCCATAGTTAGTGAGCACTACCTCTAAGTCGGAAACCTCCCTGAACTGGGATACAGAAGTATATATGGCCGGGACGCCTGTCCTACCGGGGAGGCTAGTGATGCGCTAAGTGGATTTCCATATCTTCATACAAATTAGTTATATGTTTCTTGATATCAGAAAAGATTCATTAGTTATCTAAGATGACACCAGTGTTATCAGTATTCAAAGTTATTAGTTTGTTGGGTTTAACCTTCCACTATATTGAACGTGAAGCATCACATTCTTTCACACTCTCTTTCTCCCTTTGGCCCTTTTTATTGCAGCTGACTGTAAGCAAACTCAGGACACAATACTCAAGAACATTCTTCAGGAAATATACAATGTGCTAATCTATGTTGCCTGGGTCCTACCTGCCCTGCTTGGAAAGTCCTACTTGGATGTTAAAAAAAGGTGTTCCTTTGTATCCAGCCAATTTGCTGAAGGTGTTTATCAGCTTTAGGAGTTCTCTGGTGGAATTTTGAGGGTCACTTATGTACACTATCATATCATCTGCAAATAGGGATAATTTGACTTCCTCCTTTCCCATTTGGATACCCTTGATCTCCTTTTGTTGTCTTATTGCTCTGGCTAGAACTTCGAGTACTATATTGAAGAGATATGGAGAGAGTGGGCAGCCTTGCCTTGCTCCCGATTTTAGAGGAATTTCCTTGAGTATCTCACCATTTACTTTGATTTTGGCTATTGGCTTGCTGTATATAGTCTTTATTATGTTGAGGAAAGTGTCTTGTATCCTCGATCTCTCTAAAACTTTAAACATGAATGGGTGTTGAATTTTATCAAATGCTTTCTCTGCATCCAAGGAGATGATCATGTGGTTTTTTTATTTTCAGTTTGTTTATATGGTGGATTACATTGATGGATTTCCGTATATTAAACCATCCCTGCATGCCTGGAATGAAGCCTACTTGGTCATGATGAATGATATCTTCCTGAACAGAACACCAACGGCCCAGGCCTTAATGTCAACCATTAATAAATGGGACCTCATGAGGCTGAGAAGCTTCTGTAAGGCAGGAGACACTGTCAAGAGAACAAAGCGACAGCCTACAGACTAGGAAAAAATCTTCACCAACCCTACATCTGACAAAGGTCTAATATCCAAAATGTATAAAGAACTCAAGAAATTAAACACCAACAAACCGAATAACCCAATTGAGAAATGGGGCTTGGAACTAAACAGAGAATTCTCAACAGAGGAGTATCAAATGGCTGAGAAACACTTAAATGCTCAACCTCCTTAGTCATCAGGGAAATGCAAATCAAAACAACTCTGAGATTCCATCTTACACCCATCAGAATGGCTAAGATCAAAAACTCAAGTGACACCACATGCTGGCGAGGATGTGGGGAGAGAGGAACACTCCTTCATTGCTGGTGGGAATGCAAACTAGTACAGCCACTTTGGAAATCTATCTGGTGCTATCTCAGAAAAATGGGAATAGGGCTTCCTCAAGACCCAGCTATTCCACTCCTTGGAATATACCCAGAAGATGCTCCAGCTCACAACAAGAAACTTTGCTCAACCATGTTCATAGCAGCCTTATTCATAATAGCCAGAACATGGAAACAGCCTAAGTGTCCCTCAGTAGAAGAGTGGATAAAGAAACTGTGGTACATATACACTATGGAATACTACTCAGTTATTAAAAGCAAGGAATTCCCGAAATTTGTGGATAAATGGATTGAGCTAGAAATGATCATAATGAGTGAGTTAACCCAGAAGCAGAAAGAATCAAATGGCATATACTCACTTATATCTGCATACTAGCCCAAGGGGCATGTCCCACGAAAGTCTTCACTTACCAGGAAACTGGGACAGAGGGGAAGGCATCCTACTGGGACTCTAAATGAGAGACGCATGGAAGAATAGCAAAATAAAAGGATACAGAGGGTCCTAGAAATCTACAAGTAGAACAATATGATAGGCAGATTTGGGCCCAGGGGTCCCGCTTAAACTAAGGCACCAGCCAAGGACAATACAGGAGGTAAACTTTAAACCCCTTCCCAGATCTAGCCAATGGTCAGAATATTCTCCACAGTTGAGTGGAGAGTGTGATATGACTTTCTCATGTACTATGGTGCCTCACATTTGACCATGTCCCCTGGAGGGGGAGACCTGGTGGCACTCAGAGGAAGGACAGCAGGTAGCCAAGAAGAGACTTGATACCCTATGAGAATATATAGGGGGAGGTAATCCCCCTCAGGAACAGTCATAGGGGAGGGGAATAATGGGAAAATGGGGGGGGAGGAGGAATGGGAGGATACAAGGAATGGGATAAACATTGAGATGTAACAAGAATAAATTAATAAAAAAAATAAATGACATTATGTCTTTTAAAAAAAAGGGTGTTCCTTGTGTTCATGTGTTAGGGATGAGCACTGAAGCTGCCTTTCAGCATAACATTCAAAGCACAGGGGGTGGAGGTGTCCTTGAAAATCCAAAGTCATCCTCTGAGTAAATTGTGGTCCTTTCCAGGGGGAATCCAGCTTTCATTACATCATCAGGAGTTGGAGTCAGCTGAATTCTGAGGGTGTTTCCAACTCTGGTAATAAAGGTAAATTATCTTCAAAGGATATATTGTTCCTTTTTAGAAATACAAAAATCTGATCATTGTGCCCATTTCATAGAAGGCTGGGCATGGGGCTATGATAGATGCTACCCAAAGTACCATCTATAGGTAACCCATGCTCTCACCTCAAAAAGCCACCAATGTTCCCTGAAAACATGAAAAGGACTTTAGAGCCCATGCTTTGTATATGTTGATTAAGTCATACACCCAAGCCACAAGTGCTGGAGAACATCCGGGAGAAAATAGACAAAGTCCCATCTCCTTAGAGCAGGTATTCTAGCAGACACACAGTATGCAAAAGGGTGATGAGTCGCAGCAGGTGTGATTGGTGTCAGGGTAAGGTTGTCACACATGCAGTGGACTGAAAGGTTCCCTCTTAAATCTTCCTTTTCTGTAGATATGTGAAAGAAGTGAGGAGCCTTGAGGTTATTTGGGAGAGTATCCTTGGCAAGAAGGGACATAAAATTCAAAGGTAACAACCAGGAGCACAGCATAAGAGATCTACAGATCTGGAACAGAATGGGCAAGAGAGGTGGTAACACACACACACACACACACACACACACACACACACACACACGTACGTATATATGTATGTATATATTCACCCATGTGCATAAATTAATTAAATCTCTTAAAAATAGAAAGTATATGTGAAAGCCGCAGGTAGCAGAGTCTGCTCTTATCCCTGGATAGGAAAAAGAAAATTAAACAAAACGGTTTCCAACGTATTAAAATCCTCTCCTTGTCTGAAAATAAACAACTCCAAGGAACTCTGACTGGAATTCAGGTCCAGGTTGACTCACTTGCATATAGTCAGCATATCAGCCTGGAAGTAGATCTCCACCAAAGAGCCTAAAAAGTGTGCCCTGCACAATAAAGTAAGATGATGCATACCAAACACTAAACCTTAATAAAGCCACTGCAGATAAGCATCAGGAGGCTATTGACCTAGAAGAACTCCTAACTATAATCACACAGGAGCCTTCTCAGGAATTGTTAAGAGATACTCACTGTCTTTGCTGCATTACCCAACCCTCAGGCTCTTATATCGTTCTGCTACTTAAAAGTCACCTTTACATACTATGGAAGGCCTAGACAGTAAGTAAACTCAGATATGCAAAGGGGAGTGAGCTACATAAAGGTAGGAGGGGTCAGGCATTGGTAGTTCGGAGTGGACAAGGTAGAGGAACACTTCATTAGCAAATTCTAGCGTTCGTGGAAAGAAGGATGTGGATAGCACAAGAAAAAAAGGGTGGCATGGCTTGGCTAACCCTCTGCCTCCTAAGTATTCTCTGGGCTGTGGCAGGAACCAGCACCCGAGCCCAAAGCTCTTGCTGTGAGTATGGTGGTTTCTCTAATAGCAAAGAAACGGTCTCTCTCCAGAGAGGCAGAGATCTTAGGCACAGTTCTAACGATGAGGAAGAGGTGGGACGGCAATCACCATAGGAGTTCTGAAGAGGTGGGCATCAGTCAGGGTGGAGGCATGTTCACCTCTCAGGACTTCATAGCACGAGCTTCTGAGAGTCAATTAATGAATTTTTATGGCGAGAGAATGAATTATGATTGCAGAAATGTTGGTTGCTGGAACAAGATAGATATTTAGTGGTAGATAAGACCACATGAGAGGTTTAAATATCGACTGAAAGAAGATTATGCCCCAAATCATCAATGTTCTTCATGAAAGAGTAAAGGGAAATGAATATAAAAGAAATCAGTGACTTCTGAGAAGTAGTTAAAACTCAGAGATATTTACCCTCTGAGCTACTGCTTAAAGTTATCACATGAAAACTTGTTTTAAAAAGAGAGCTTGTTGGAGAAGATGAAAGGACTAACAGGCCTCTAAAGGAAAATGTTGATATTTCCTACATTCCTCTTCCATCCCCAAAGCTCTCAGGCCTTCTGCTAAAAGGCCTAAAAGACACAGGAATTGTTTCTAGGCAAGGCGATGAGGGCTGAGGGGATATGAGGGTCGAGTGGTTGTTTTGTGACAACTGGCTTTCCTCTTCTCAGCCGTCCCCCCGGAACAGCAGCCCTGGGTCAATGGCCTACAAGCGCTCATGGAGAACTCGGTGACTGAGTCAGAGTTGCCGAACCCCAGCATCCTCATTGCCATGAACCTGGCTGGCACTGACAACCTGGAGGCCCAGAAGCTACTGACTCACCAGCTCATGGCCAGTGACAGCGCAGGTTAGACACTGGAGTCCCTCCCTGCAGCTATCCCCAGACCCCAGCTCATGGCCAGTGACAGCGCAGGTTAGACACTGGAGTCCCTCCCTGCAGCTATCCCCAGACCCCAGCTCATGGCCAGTGACAGCGCAGGTTAGACACTGGAGCCCCTCCCTGCAGCTACCCCAGACCCCAGCTCATGGCCAGTGACAGTGCAGGTTAGACACTGGAGCCCCTCCCTGCAGCTACCCCAGACCCCAGCTCATGGCCAGTGATAGCGCAGGTCAGATACTGGAGCCCCTCCCTGCAGCTACCCCCAGACCCCAGCTCATGGCCAGTGACAGCGCAGGTTAGACACTGGAGCCCCTCCCTGCAGCTACCCCCAGACCCCAGCTCATGGCCAGTGACAGCGCAGGTTAGACACTGGAGCCCCTCCCTGCAGCTACCCCAGACCCCAGCTCATGGCCAGTGATAGCGCAGGTTAGACACTGGAGCCCCTCCCTGCAGCTACCCCAGACCCCAGCTCATGGCCAGTGACAGCGCAGGTCAGATACTGGAGCCCCTCCCTGCAGCTACCCCCAGACCCCAGCTCATGGCCAGTGACAGCGCAGGTTAGATACTGGAGCCCCTCCCTGCAGCTACCCCCAGACCCCAGCTCATGGCCAGTGACAGCGCAGGTTAGACACTGGAGCCCCTCCCTGCAGCTACCACAGACCCCAGCTCATGGCCAGTGACAGCGCAGGTTAGACACTGGAGCCCCTCCCTGCAGCTACCACAGACCCCAGCTCATGGCCAGTGACAGCGCAGGTTAGACACTGGAGCCCCTCCCTGCAGCTACCCCCAGACCCCAGCTCATGGCCAGTGACAGCACAGGTTAGACACTGGAGCCCCTCCCTGCAGCTACCCCCAGACCCCAGCTCATGGCCAGTGACAGCGCAGGTTAGACACTGGAGCCCCTCCCTGCAGCTACCTCAGACCCCAGCTCTGTAATCGCCCAACCCAGTGCTGCCTCTGATGACACTTCCCTCACTTTTTCCTTACCCTGCAGCAGAAGATCTATAACTAGACACAGAGGAAGAGGGCAGGGATGACCAGGGAGCACCAGACTCAGTATACAAAGCAGGGCTGCTGGTTCCAGGGCTGCTGCTTAGGAGCAAGTCACTGAAGAGCAATTACTGGCCTTGTCCTCTAAGGACAAAAACAATAATAATAGTGACAGTGACAACAAAGTCTGGGGTCAGCTTACTTCATGGGAATTGCCTTGAGGGTCAAGATGCATAACCAAGTTTACTTTCTACCTGTAGCTTCCGTGGGCTTGTACACATGTTCTCACTTCCTTTCTACACAGACAGCAGGGAGTCTTCTTTGAATAAATAGTACTTACATGAAAATGAATTTTGTTATGCAGTCATGGAGTCACAGAGACAATACTAGATTCAATGTTTCCTCAAGGATTTATTTCCATTTTCTTTCTTTGGAAAAAAAAGAAGAAATTTTAAAATGATGTGAGTGCGCTGCTGAAAAATCCAAATCCACATGCTCTGGCTATGAGGTTGTGGTGTGCTCTGTGTGGTGACACACACCTGTAACCCCAGCACTCAGCCGGAGGTCTCTGAATTTCTGGCCAGCCAGGGATACAAAGTGAAACATTGTCTTAAAATATTAAAGAGAGGGAACAGCAGCTGAGAGATGGGCTAGTGACAGGGCTCCTTGGGGAAAGGCGCTGGCTACACAGTCTTCACCGTCTGAGTTCAATCCCTAGGATCCACATGTTAGAGGGAAAACTGACTCCACAAAGATGCCTTTCAACCTCCACATGTATTGTGGCTTGCGTGCACACATGCAGAGAGAGAGAGAGAGACAGAGAGACAGAGACAGAGACAGAGACAGAGAGGGAGGGAGGGAGGGAGGGAGGGAGGAAGAGAGATGGGGGGGGAGAGAGAAAGAGAGAGAGAGAATATATTTTTTAAGCTTAAAAAGCAGGTGCAAGTTGAGATTGGTGGTGCACACCTTTAATCCCAGCACTTGGGAAGCTAAGGCAGGCAGATCTCTGTGAGTTTTGGCCAGGTTGGTTTACAAAGTGAGTCTAGGACAGCCAGGGCTCTGTTACACAGAGAAACCCTGTCTCAAAAAAAACAGAAAACCCAAAAAACAAACAAGCAACAACAACAAAAATGCAACAGTCAGCCTAGCCCTTAGCAGCGCCTTGCCTAAGAATGCCTGCCATCATCTGTTCTCTCTTCCACAGACCTGACGAGCGGGCAGCTCGCCCTCACCATTATGGCCCTCACCTCCTCCTGCAGAGACCCTGGAAGTAAAGTGTCTGTTCTGCAAAAGAAGATGCAGAACTGGGCACCTTCGGGTAAGACTTCACAGGGAAGGAGGGAAGAGTGGAGTGCAGGGTCCTTCCTGAGAATTTCCAACCCAGAAAGGAAAATGATGGAAGTGGGGAGAGTGAAAAGTCAGGGAAGAGATGTGAAGCCGCCTCTGTTCTGGCAGTCGCGCCAGTGAGAGCCCCTCTTCTCAGGCAAGATGAGCTAGAGAAGCTGACAGCCCAGGCACAGATTGGGCAGCCACCATCCCTCTTCTCCTCAGCAGCCAGATGACGTTCTAACTCTGAGAACGCTCTAACTCTGACATCATCCTTAGCCAATATTATGTCTTTCTATGATGACGGGTTTTCTCATGATTTCTATTTAAAAGTTTTGGCTGACGTTACTTAGAACGTCTCAAGTGTGGCAAGCGCTAATCTAAGGGGGGGTCTCTGTTTCTTCCCAGACCCTGGTGCTGAAGCATCTGCCTTCTATGGGCCTGGCTTGGCGATCCTTGCACTGTGCCAGAAGAACTCAGAGGCGACCTTACCGATCGCAGTACGCTTTGCTAAGACCCTGATGATGGAATCCTCTCCCTTGAACGTGGGTAAGCTTTTGCCATCAGAAGCTGACTGGGGCTGAGGATATCAGGTCACTGTAGATGCCAGGTGGTGAAGGAGGGGAAATAAAGGAGATGAGGTGGAGCTGAGAGCTACACAAGTGACTGTGGGTGAAAACATTGAACAAATGTTTCTTGGACATATGAGTTAAGGACAGACCTCCCCCGACTAGGACAATAAACACGTCACACTAGTCATAAGTTATTCTCATACAAAATGGAGATGTCTTACCTCAGCCTTAGCCTTACCTTGCACTCCTTAATTGTTACTGATTCTCCCATAGTCTGTATTTCAAGATGCTTCTTCTTTTTCCAACTAAATGTCCTTTCTATAAACAGCTATTTCCTGAAACCAACACAGGGACCTTCTTATTCCCTGCTTCACTCACATTGGGCCACTTGTGAAAGGAATCCTTTTCCTCTGTGATGCTGATTCCTTCTGTGTATAGTGATCTCTCCTCTCTTGGGCCCCTGGCATGGCCTCACTACCTTAGCCCTCTGCCACTCTTCAAGCAATCTCATCATCTCAGGCTTTCACTCATGTCCACGGGCCTCAACAGCAAACTTTTCCCTCTTACTATCAGACAAGCAGGGAGATGCAGTCTAGAACCCTCCCTGGGAATCAAGAACAGACTGGCATCCCTCTCCATGCGGTTGGGCATTTCTGTCATTTCAGTAAGTGTGGTGAGCTTCTTTATCTTCGGGTGTGAACAATGCTGTCACCCTTAATAGAGCTGTGAGCCTTCAAACGTGGTGGGAAGGGCAGTTAGATGAAAGTTGCCATCTTGATTGCATTTTTACCTGTTCAGATCCTGTCAGAATTTGCTCTTTTGGTCCACACATATTTATCACAAGCAAACAACAAAAAGTCCCTGTGCTGGGTACTATGACGGATGCAGAATTCCCACTGCCCATGCATTCACAGAGCCCAGGAACCACAACACATGAGGCAGAATGCTGACAGAGGAAACCAGGCATAAACCTCAGATGCTAAAGGGGCTCGGGCTGCTGAGCTAGGAAGATCAAGATAGATTTACTGAGTGGTGCCACAGCTACGCTTGCCAGAATTGCTGACATCTCAAAAGATCAACACTGAGACGAAAGAAGTAGGATTAGACGCATTGCCATTTACGCTAAAGTCTGGGGCTGTTGAGTTGTATGCATTTATTTTTTTAAGTCTGGCACTGCTGCTTACTGACTGTGTGGCCTTGGGCAGTTACTTTGCTCTGAGCACCCGTTTTCTCATCTCTGAAATGAAGATAGGTCCTATTCCACTGGTGGAGGTCCTGTAACTCGATCACAGTAAGCACACCTGTGAACACTGGCTGTGCTGGTGATTATGGTGGGGTCTATGTCCCCTCTGCCTTCCAGACACAGCAGCAGTGGCAACCTTGGCCTTGACCTGCATGTACAACAGGATTCCTGTGGGTTCTCAGGAAGATTACAGAGCCCTGTTTGGTCAGGCACTGAAGGCTATTGTGGAGAATATGAGCTTGAGGATCAAAGCTGATGGCATCATCGGAGACATCTACAGCACTGGCCTTGCCATGCAGGTGAACACACCCTATATACTCCTAATCTAGACAGACTAATAACCCTGGACTGAAAGACCAAGGGACTTTGTGCCTGCTAACTTGCCTGGGAAAATTCAACTAGTGTGATGTGGGGTCAATTCCTGAGCTACCTTGCCTCAGTTTTTCCACTAAGAAAATGCAGGTGTATGCTAGCTCATAGATAAAAATGTGAAGACAAACATAAAAGAATTCATTTGCTTTTCTTGGAAAACAGGAAACAAATAAATCAAGAATGTTGAGGGTTTATTATCAGTAATGACCAGTTTACTAGTAACAGCCATGCAAATAAAAGGTATATATATACTGATATGAAAGCAGGTCTTCCAAAAATTCTGCTTCAAACTTACCAGGAAAGTATTTTCCCCTTTTTGTCTTTACCCACAAAAAGTTGGTTTCTATTCAAAATGATTAAGGTAAGTAATCTAAAGCACACACACACAAAAGGACCTAGTAACTAGTAAGCCAGGTCTGTCTCCCAGCGGAGTCTGTGGTCCACCCTGTGCTTCTCTCACATAGCCCCAGGCTTCACTTGGGAAAGATGCTACTTGACAGCCCCAAACCCTTCCTCCAGCCCCTGTTGACTGGGGCAGATACCCTCCGTGGACAGCAGCTGCATCTGTGATGGTGGGGAGAGATTAACAACAACAGTCAGAAGTTATAGTCACAAGTGTTCAAACCCTCTCTAGTCATGCTGCAATATTAGTGGTCTAATGTGTCTAAATATTCTACGAGATTTGGAGAAAACTGCACCATGGACTCCCAACCTCAGAAGCCCTGGGAAAGGGAGAAGGCTGGAGTCCTCAGCTTTGTGTAGCTCTGGGCTACTAGTAGAAGGAAATCATCTCCTGAGAGAGAAAAAAAAAAAAAGAGGCTGGTGCTGGTACTCTCCACACACTAAAAATTACAGAACAGTCCAAACAGCATATGGCAATGTCAAGAGTAAGAATGAAGACAAATCACCAGTCCAAAGTAACTAAGAGCAAAGCCAGCTTCTTTGTCAAGGTCACTGCAATCTTCTCGTGAAACAGAACTATTTCCCCATGGCTGAACCGTACAAACCCTAGAACTCTGGTCTAGAAATTTCTGTGGAAAGCAGGCAGCCTGAAGGAATGAGCTTAAGATTGGGGCTGGCCGTGTAGGGTCGCTTGTTAACCTTGTTTAAGGTTTCTGATTTCTTTAGTGCCAGATGCAGAACAGTTTACTTTACTGAAATCACTTCAGAATTCTATTTGGGAATTCATCGCTTTCTAGGTACACTCAGATTATACTTGAGAGTAAAAGCTTTTCCTATCAAAAGGTAAGGCCTTATCCTACCCAGATACCACTCACTATGTAGATATCTTGTCATGAAAGACATGTAATTTCTCCCTACGTGCCTACTTACACACTTATCTTAAGTTTACCCAAAAAGCCTGAAAAAGCAGACCAACAGGTGTCCCATCTATAACCTCTATCTAATCTGAAAAGCTGTGGTGTTGAGATCAAAGGGTTCTTATCCATAGCAACGGGGGTTTGAACTTTAAGTCCAGGCCCATCCAAGATAAATGTTGTCTTTCCTTGAATTTCACTTACCCCGTAAGAGCAAGGCTACAACCAAGTTGAACGGCATGTGATAAACAGAGACATCACAAGCACAGTGCCGTGTCCACTCACTGTTCGTAGACTCCTGGTAAACTTTTCCAGCCTTTGCTCACTCACCGCCTTCCTGAATGACAGTGTCCTTGCAGGATGCAAGACCCCCTCCAGCCTTCCTAAAAGCACTGCTGCTCTGAAACTTCTTTCTTTCATCAGCATTCTACTGCACCCAAGTTTCCTCCCAAAGGAATTGTCCTTGACAACAAGTCTGGTCAGATCCCTCATACAGAGTTAGCAATTATTTCTGATAGCTTAATACTCTGGCACGTTGGTATCAATGTTTATTCCAAGGGGAAAATATATCACAGTAGAAGCTGCTATTACTGTTAGTGAGGAGTATCTACTTGATGCCTCTTAAACTAAACTGCCTTGTAAAGTGGCTTCTGTGGAGTTACAGTCTGCATTTGCTTAAGATAACAGGGTGCCTATACCTATCACAAATGTCAAAGTGCCCACATTGCTCCCCATAGCTGAGACAACCATCTCTGACTCCCCTCCACTTTCTCCCATTTTCTCTCCCCAGTTTCATGTAAATCTGCCATTAGCCAACTGCTCACCACCACACTTGGTGGCTCTACTTAGCATAACTGTAAAGGAAGGGAGGATGCAATGATAGTTTCAACATCATGCCTTGCAAACTGCTTTTCCATGCTTGTCCATTGGGCCCTCAAATGATACCCCATCCGAAGTCAGGCAGGATTTATACTTTCTAATTTACTACCCCAGAGATAGAAACCTTGGCAAGAATAAGTGAATTGCTTGATATAGTAATCCAGACTCATTTTGCAAGTCCTGAAAGCCCAATTTAAAAAAAAAAAAAAAGCCAATTGACTATTTCCCATACCTGGGGAAGTTTAAGGCTAGATGAGATGGTTTCAAGAATTAAAAAAAAAAGATCAGATAGTGACACCAGGAACCATTCTTAGCTGTCCCTTGTCCCTAGTTTCACACATTCTCTCCTGTGTGAAATTTAAGATGGTCAATGACAGCTCCGGGTTTACTCATACAGTCCTAACTGAAATACACAGGCAGGAGAAATGTTTCAGTACTGGTTTATCAGGGAAGAACTGATTGGTGCATGCATCTACCGGTCAGTGTTCCCCAGGAGACCAATGCAACCTGGGCCATGACTCTATCCCAAAGCCAGGGTTGTGGAGACTGTAGCTGACAGTCCTGACGTAGACATGGGCTATGGGAGACGTTCAGCAAAAGGTATCCATAACAACACAAATCAAAAGGCATCTACTGCATGTGGCAGCTCCTTCTAAGGCTTGCTTTCTTGCCCTTGTTCCACAGCTAAAGACTATCCATGACTACAGAAGTCCTGGCAGTATTTCCCGTCATTGATCAGATAATTGTTCCGTGACTGTATTTGTTTCTTTTCATTATTTTATTTTTTTTATTAATTTATTCTTGTTACATCTCAATGTTTCATTATTTTATTTTATCTTATTTTATAAGGCGTTTTACCTACGAGTATATCTATGCATCACATGCATGCCTAGTACCTGAGGAGTCCATAAGAGGGCAAGGCCACTAGAGGACAATGGATCCCCTGGGAGTTAAGATGGTTGTGAGCTGCCATGTGGGTTCTGGGAATCAAGCCAAGGTCCTCTAGAAGAGCAGTCAGTGCTCTAACCACTGAGATATCTCTCCGGCCCCTCATTGTTTATTTCTTTAAATCACCTTTTGTTTGTTACTATTATCCAGAAAACTGCACCCACAGTCTCGTGCATGCTAGGCAAATGCTTGGCGCTGTGTTACACTTCCCGTCCTTCTGTGACTATCATTGGACAGGTGCTGTGAAAGACAAATGCAATTCCAAACCTTGTGCTACTTCAGTTTGGATTCTGGAAGATCGTAAAGATGAGCAATCAAGTTCACCCCTCATACCTAATTCTCTCTCTCTCTCTCTCTCTCTCTCTCTCTCTCTCTCTCTCTCTCTCTCTCTCTCTCCCTTTGTCCATGCCCGCCCCCTCTATCCTAGGCTCTCACTGTGACACCTGAGCAACCTACCAAGGAGTGGGACTGTGAGAAGACTATGGCTACAATACTCAATAAGATTAAGCAGGGGAAATTCCAAAACCCCATGTCCATTGCCCAAATTCTTCCCTCCTTGAAAGGCAAGACTTACCTAGATGTGCCCCAAGTAACTTGTGGTCCTGGTAAGAACTTTTCAATGACATCCCTTCTTGTGTCATAAATTTGCTACTTATAGCACAATGTCATGTGGCTTGATATGGAGTAGCATATAAGACTGTTTTGTCAACTTATCCCACATAAGTAGAGCTACAACTGATCTCCAATCCCAAACATGTGTACTAGGAAACAGCCAAAAATGTCCAGCCTTTGGAATTCAGCCGCATACACTGAATACCTACTTTAAGGAGGTAGAAGTCCCATGGTCACCGCAAGGAACTTCATTCATTCCACAAATGTACCTCCAAACATCACCAAGTTTTCTCTGCTCAGACATACAGACAAAACTATGGCCATTACAGTAATGAGATCAATATTAAATAGAAATCAATGCCATCTACATTGCAAAAGCAAAAAGAATAAGAAGAGGAGAAAACTAATGACCAATTGTTGATTTTATTTGTGGGTATAAAAGACACAAATGAAATTCACCCAAGCCTTAAAAATCTAATAATGGCAGCCTGACACTCACAGAACACCAACAGGATAGGGTAGAAGTCTGACATGTTACTTTATAGCATCTTTGATTCCAATCTAATACAATACTGAGATATTTAAAATTCAGATTGCTCATACATTCCTAAAACATTTTTCACTCCAGAAGATGGCTCTGAGATCAAGTCTCTTTTCTTATCAAAAAGTTCCTCTTGCATTCACTGGCTCCTTATAGACTTCAGTGCAGAATCTACAGCAGCCAAAGTCAAGCCAACCCATGCCCATCACATGAAGCATTGCTACTTAGCCTCACTGTCTAGACAGTTCCCCAGTGACATCACAGATTTAACATGGAGTCCTTGCCAGGGTTCTAGAGTAGGCGTCCAAGTGTTTTGTTAAATAATTTAATGGTTACTATGTTCCCGAAATCATTTCTTGGCAATATTGCCAATAACAGTGACTTTTGCATCCATAACTCAAATCCCCAAATCTTTGATAAACTTGGCCTTTTTGCTCCTCACAGATCATGAAGTTACACCAACTTTAAATACCTATCCTACCCCTGTCCCCACCTCAGTATCTAACATCACTGTCATATACACCATAAACAACCAGCTGAGAGGGGTTGATCTGCTCTTCAATGTGACCATCGAGGTTAGTGTGAAAAGTGGATCTGTGCTACTTGCTGTCCTAGAAGAAGCACAGCGAAAAAACTCCATGTTCAAGTAAGTGGTGCAGGTGATGATGCCATCTCGAAACCTGACTCAAACCCCCACAGTCTCCCCCTCCTCTCCCTCCGTCTCCTTAATATCACATAGCAGGTAACTAATAGAATTCAGAACTAAGCATGCATTTGACTGCCTTTGAAATTCATGTTCTACCCACTATCCTGTTAGGAAAGTATAGAATATGGAAATGGGTCACAGAGGAGAGAATTAGACATTGGGAAATGTCAACTGTTTGCAAAAAGAGGAAGCAATCGAGGAAGATAGGAAGGTCACAGTTTAGGAGGAGTTGTGGGACCATGCCGATGAATGGAAAAGAAAAGAAGACAGTTGGCACCAAAACCCTTTGGATATATTTTAATATTTAATATTGCCTGATTATTCCTCTGTCTGTAAATGTAAAAATGACACATGACACATATTAGGAACTTAGAGAGAAGAAACACAAAGAGTAAATTGCCTCAACAACCATAATATAATCAGTTATTTAACAATCTGGTAGAATTTTTTTTCTATGCATAGTACATCCAGCTGTGATTCATCAGATTCATGGGCTAGCATACTTTTCTCTAAAACTTGTGTCCCATATTTTCTGAGATTTATTTTACTGTTAATTATGTGGGGTGTGGGTATATGCATGTGCGTGCAGGTACCTATGGAGGCCAGAGACACCAGATCCCATGATTCTTTGCAGAAGGTCCTCTGAGAATCTGGACATTGCTAGGGCTCATCATTACCAGAGGGAACCCCGAGTGATTCTCATGGACCTGTACTCTATGATAGCTATTCCTTTCATTGCCACGCAACAGTCTATACAGGAAAACCTTGGGCTCCAACTTACTCATGGAGATGTGGGTAATATAATGAGTAAAATTGTTTAATTGCACATATGTGGAGGTACTCATTAGCCTGGAGCCCTTACCCTACTTAACAGAAATAAACCCATGCAATCTGACAAAACACATGATGTGAAAACCAAATTGTTCCAAATACCATAACCATAAGACATGAATATCTAATATGGAGATGCCTGTCAACTCACTCAAGTGAAAACATAAACCAAAACTCTTTAATTGAAACTCTATTTTAAGTGGAATGATTCTATGCTCATTAGTCATTTGTATTTTCTCTTCTGAACCTGCTCTTTACCTGCTCTTTAAAGCATTTGAACATCTGTCCCTTGATCTTGCCTCCTTCTGCCTGGCTTCAGCTGAAGTGTTAGTCATTCACATTTTATTCTTAGATTTGAAACTACAATGACATCTTGGGGCCTTATTGTCTCTTCTATCAACAATATTGCTCAAAATGTTAATCACAAGACATATTGGGAGTTCCTCAGTGGCAAAACACCTTTGGATGAAGGTAAGAAAACAAAGGAATGTGTTTTTCTTCCAGTTGGAAAGCTGCATTTACTAATTCTTTACTTAATGTACTTGGCAAATGTGATACTGCAATGCTTATAATAGGGCATATATAGAAACTGATTGTCATATGTAGTCATTACATAAATTATTAGTTACACTTTTTACAGGAAGGTAACTAAATGCAAGAGATGTCATGTGAGTTATACACATTGGTGCTCAACTCCAAGACACCAATAAGGCATTAGTGTGGCATTAAGCAAAGAAACAAAAGCACTTCCCCTTGGAGCCATTTCATCAAAACCAAGTCTAGATTTGAGTTCTCTTCTTCATCAAATCTGTGTCTTACACTCTTTCTCTTTCTGGCACATGAATGCAGATCAGTGCCTGCCTGAAGAAGCCTGGCTTGTCAATCTGTCTGGCCCTGCGTGTGATTGCATGTATCTGTCATGTGGCTGTGTATGTGTGTCTGTCCCTCACGAAGGGCTTCACTCTGTTTTTATGGCACAGCACAAAGAGCGTCACATGGGGAAGGAGTGGGATACTTTACAGAATCTTTAACAGTACTACAAACAGCTGTGTTTACCAACCTCTTTCCATAAATAGATGCTTTCAAACTTTATGGTAGACTTTAGGAAATTTCATTCAACTTCTCTATTTGCTGCTTTCAGCAAATGACACACGTGCATTGTTCTGGGTCAGGGGCATGGAAGAGTACACAACTTAAGAACTTAAGATTACAGCTATGCATTATCTTAGGTGCAAAAGTTGATTACATAGAAATTCAAGCCAAGTATGTCAAGCCTTACACTTCTCTTAAAGGCAGGTTAAGCAAACAGGCTGAGTACACAGTAGGATAACAGTCTCAAGTCCTAATGTGTATTATTAACCCTGGCAGTGAAGTCCAGCAAAAACGCCAGTCTTTTAGAATGTAAGAGATACTTCAGAATATTGCTTCACCACGAGATATCAAAGGCACCTTTATGAAACATGAGCCTAGAATTTGAAAGAACAGAAATCAAACTGTTGGGCAAGTGAGCATTCTAACATAGCTTCACCAAAAATTTAGCCCTCATCTTCTGCTTAGTCTCTTATGAAAGAGATGTGTGTAACTATGCATTTATGCAGTAAACATGGTAAGAGTGAAACCTAGACCCTAGCAAAACCTTAACATATCCAAAAGTTTTTACATAAATGCTGAAACGTCTTCCCACTTAAAGAGCACTTGGTGTGGTTCTGTCTAAGGATCCTGTTAACTGGACACTGACTGTCACTATGAAGAGAACTGTGAATCCACACAGTCACAGGAGGCCAAAGCTGTATCCTGAAGGATCCATTCTCCAATTTTACCGTGGGAGAGATGATTTGATTGGCATCTACCATATGGTTAGGAAAAGCTGGCCAGTCAGAATTCATGGGCTGCAGCAACAGGCATTGTAGAAAGCTCCTCTCATAATCACAATCTTCATTACACAAATAAGAAGTCAGTCTATAAGATAGAAATACTATTCCTTGGGTTCTTATGACGGATAGAAAATTTGCTTAAAATTATTAACTGCAGTGTCTTTTGCAGAGTATGTGTTCAAAATGCTTGTTGTTATTGTCATTTTTCTCACCATTTTGATCTCAAAAAATTACTCTAAAAATTTAAAGGGGTTTATTCCTCATGCCTGCCAATTACTTCCTTTCTCTGGGAGCAAGGACAGTAAAAGTAAAGGTACCAGATTAAAAAAAAAACATTTGGGTATGAAATTGTCATAGTCTTGTTGCCTGAATATTTAAAGGATAAAAGATATCAACATCACTTATCTTTCTCATCTTGAAAATTTCTCAGATATTGCCCTTCCTATTTCGTACAAAATCTTCCAAAAATAAGTGATATTCTCCCTTAAATACTTTAGTTTGAGCCATTTATTGAATGGTTCCTATATGCCAGATACTACTTCTAATACTAAAGATAACATTTCAGAGGAAATAGTTAATTTTTTCTACATGAGAGAAAAGAGACTAGCACATCGTAAGGGGTTATCCCCAAATACATGCCCCACAAAATGGTAGCCTAAAGTCTGAAACTGGGAAATCCATAGATATTTGTAAAGCAAGATATAAAGCAAATACAAGAGGAAATATAATATCTTTACCAAAAAAGAAGGAGGAGGAGAGAGAAGAAAAGATGGGAGGGAGGAGGGGCAGGGAGGAAGGGAGGGAGGGAGGGAAGGAAAACCCAGCCTAGGGACTGGAGAGATGGTGTCACAGTTAAATGCAACTAGTGCTCTTGAAGAGGACCCAGCACACATATCAAGTGACTCACAACAGCCTGTTATTCCAGTTCCCTTTTCTGGCCTCCACTAGCACCTTCATATGTGTGGTGCATGTGCACACACACACACACACACACACACACACACACACACACACACACACACACATCCCTAAGTGGGTCTGGCAAGAGCTGATAAAGACATTAGGCACCAGGCTTAGTAGCCTGAGTTTGAGTCCGGGGACCTACATGATGGAAAGAGAGAACCAACTCTCACAAGTTGTCCTTTGACCTTCATACGTGTGCACTCACACACATACACACAAATAAATAACAATAATAAAAATATTTTAAAGTAAATCCTTAACATCCAAAATTCATATTTCTGCCCACCTCTCTATGGTGATCTTACCTCTCTAGTGTGCTTAATGGGCTGATGTTTTGACGTGGAAAGCTTATGTGCACTGTGGGAACTTATTATCCACCTCTTTTCAGGGGTTGCTTATTATATTCCATTCAACTATGAGCACATCACAGCCAACTTCACACAGTTCTGAGAAGGAGTACCTTCTGATGAATGTGACCAAAGGATGAGGGGTTTTTTCTCATTTCATTTCAAATCTATGCCAAGAAAAGTGGATACTCACCATGCGACGCTACTCCTGATAAAATGCTACTCTGTTCCTGAGCCACTGCATGGAAAAAATGAGGCAAAGTTCCTGGGTACTCACTATTGTGACTCATGAAATAAAATTTCTGGCTTCCCCAAACAGACGTCAGTCATCATTTATACCTAGGGCAATAGAGAAGGAAAACCTCAGTGATATCTGGGGAGAACAATGCAATCATCTGGACTAAACACACTATTTCTACAGATGAACTATTAAAACTCCTACTTGAGTTTCTTAATACTAAGTGCTCCTTTACAATTGGCCTACTACAAACACATATACAGACACGTTTGAATGAAATGAACAAAATTTTTCCACACGTAATTCCAGAATGGTTTTTAGCTCAGTAAACAATGACATAACTTCTAATATTTTTCTGAGTAAATTCATAGTTTAAAATGTGTTGTGCAAGAACATATGTTCAACCATGTTCATAGCAGCCTTATTCATAACAGCCAGAACCTGGAAACAGCCTAAGTGTCCCCCAGTAGAAGAATGGATAAAGAAACTGTGGTACATATACACCATGGAATACTACTCAGCTATTAAAAACAAGGAATTCTCAAAATTTGTGGACAAATGGATTGAACTAGAATTGATCATAATGAATGAGTTAACCCAGAAGCAGAAAGAGTCAAACGGTATATACTCACTTATATCTGGACACTAGCCCAAGGGATATGTCCCATGAAAGTCTTCACTTACCAGGAAAGTGGAACAGAGGGGAGGACATCCTATTGGGACTCTAGGTGAGAGAAGCATGGGAGAACGGGGAAATAGAAGGATCCAGAGGGTCCTAGAAACCTACAAGAAGAACATTATGATGGGCAGATCTTGGCCCACGGGTCCTGCTCAAACTATGGCACCAGCCAAGGACAATACATGTAGTAAACTTCAAACCCCTACCCAGATCTAGCCAATGGACAGGACATTCTCCACAGTTGAGTGGAGAGTGGGGTCTGACTTTCACACATACTCTGGTGCCCCATATTTGACCACATTCCCTGGATGGGGGTGCCTAGTGGCATTCAGAAAGGATAGCAGGCTACCAAGAAGAGACTTGATACCCTATGAGCATATACAGGGGGAGGAAGTCCCCCTCAATCACAGTCATAGGGGAGGGGAGTAGGGGGAAAATGGGAGGGAGGGAAGAATGGGAGGAAGCAAGGGATGGGATAACCATTGAGATGTAATATGAATAAATTAATAAAATATATTTTGAAAAATAAACAAAATAAAATAAAATGTGTTGTGGTTGGGGAGGGGACCAGAGAGATAGCTCAAAAGTTAAGAGCACTTGGCTGTTCTTCTATTCCCAGCACCCACATGGCAGCTCACAACTGTCTGTACCACGGTTCCAGGCAATCCAACACCCTCTTCTGGCCTCCATGGACACTGCATGCACACAGTGCACAGACATACATGCACATACAAACAAACACATACACACATAAAATAAACACATACCAACACACACACATAACATAAAATTTAGAAAATGAAAATGTTCCTAGAGGTCGAGAGGTTGATTGGTTGGTAGAGTGCATGCTGTCCAATCATGAAGAACTGAGTCTGGACCCCCAGCTCCCTCCTAAACTAGTCAGGCATAGGATCATGTGACATCCATGACAGCAGCACTGAGGAAGCAGAGACAGGCAAGTACCAGGAGCTTTCTTCCAAGTCAGTCTAACCTATCCAACAGGATCCAGTTTCAGTTAGAGACCCTGCCTCAAAGACTAAAATGGAGCACACTCTAGGACACACCTGATGTTGGTCTCTGGCCTCCATGTGCGCACACATGGACAGACACACCCAAACATGTACACTCACATAAGCCAAACACATACAAAAATAAAGTAATAGTCTTCAAACTGTGTGAGAAGAAATCTGGATTGGGAAGCAAAAGACTCAAGCCACCATTCTGTACATGCTTGTAATAAACACACTGACTGACCTGGGCTGGTATCCAAGAAAAAACACCAGTTTCCTCATTGGTAAAGAGGAGCCTGCTCTATCCTTAGTTCAGAAAAAGTTAAACAACTGTCATGTTAGCAGGCATTGTGGTACCCGCCTGTAATCCCAACACATAGGAGGGTGAAGAATCTAGAATTTGAGCCAGGCTGGGATATACACTGAGAAAAGAAAAGGAAGGAGAAAGAACCCTTTGATATATATCCATTGCTTATAATAATATACCTATAAAAAAACATACTAGCTGGAATTTTTTTTAAATGAGTGAACTCAAATGTAACTGTCCCAGCATATCACAAGTGTATGTGCATGCTCATGATTACACAACTCACAAAGCTCAAGAATGCACTTGGCTCAGTGTCTGGCTATATAGGTGTATTGGGCCCTCTAATGCCCACAGGTGGTAAAGCCTAAACTTTGGAGTAGTCAATTAGACATATTTTTGTAATGCTGGGGGAAGACAGAGAGAATGATATTTTCCCCAAGTAAGAAGTGTACACAATCGTATGTGCCTTTAACCAGATGTGTATTTTGTCAAGGACAAGTGCCTGGCCACATACAACACCCTCTTAAGGAACCGGAACCAAACAGAGAAACAGAAAAGGCAAGTCTGCAGACTGGAAAACATTATTTCAATCTATAAAACTAGGCAGCAGTTAGGACACCCACCACATAACAAAAGGTTTAAAAATAAGCACATTCTTTTTAAATTAGCATAGATAGTAATAGGTTTTGTTATAGGGTGCTCACTTATACTTTTGGGGGATAGGGTTTGAGACAAGGTTTCTCTGTGTAGCCTTGGCTGTCCTAGATTCACTTTGTAGACTAGGCTGACCTTGAGCTCACAGAGATCCTCCTGCCTCCATCTCCCAAGTGTTGGGGTTATAGCCAACGTGTCCGGCTTCCATACTTTATTTTTATTTTTATCCTCTCCCCAGCCTCATGCCTAGACCCTTGCCCCATGGCCCTGCTGGTACTTTCTTTTCCCCTCATGTTCTTCCACTTTCACATTACATGTATTGTTTCCCTTTTTCTTGTATTTCTCCCCTCCCTTACTCTCCCTTAAGACTTCTCCCCACATGGGTCCCCTTTCTGGTTTACAGACACACACACACACACACACACACACACACACACACACACACACACACACTAAAATAGAGAATTTGCATAAAAGACTAAGAAGCAATTTTGAATCCATAGAGGAAAAGTGAGCATGTGCATATGAAAAACAAACTAGCATACATACAAGCAAATCACAAATGTTAAAATCAAAAGAATGAGAGAAAGCTTGGTATCTCTCATCAATGAAGAAATGAGAACTAGCTATCGCCACCGTGTGACTTATAATACATTAGACTGGAAGATGCTCTCAGACATCAACTTTAGTGTACGACTTTACTCAGCTTTTCTTCACTACCTTTATCCAGAAAGTGTGAACTGATATTCTCTTGTTTGTCACTGCTGTTGTGTTTCTACATTACTCTTCCATTTAGAAATGAAAATGCTAGCGGCTATAGAGAGATGGCTCAACTGTTAAGAGCAACTGCTGTTCTTTGATTCAGAGAACCTTACGCTGGTCCCAGTTTACAAATCCCTGGAACTACAGCTCCCTCTTCTGGCCAGTGTGCGCATCTGAATATACACTCAAATATATTTTGTAAAAACGTTCAGTAGTTACAGAGAACATAGTTTCAAAACCTAAATGCCCAATACTGCATAACACAACAATGAATTAAATTTAGGGTAAAGGGGGAAAAAAGAAAAAATTTAAGGGGAAAACTAACCCTCAGCTCAGACCTGTTTTAAATAAAGAGATAATGGTGAAAATAAGACAGAAGGAGGTCTCTATTTCCCAGTTTTAGACTCCTCTCAATCAAGATTTTTGTTGGCCTCTGATCAAGCACCTTTGCTGACCTTCCTAGGATGGATGGCACAGGTTGTGGAATGAATTACATCTCTTCTTAAAAGGGGGGGGGGGATTGGAGTCCTGAGCCCTCCCTAGCCCTTTGAAATATGGCCTTTTGCCAGGCCAGGAGGTGGGGATATGGTCTTAACAAAGGTAAACAAGTTAAAATTATGTCCTTAAGGTGGCTTTGTAACGTCCATTAACACTTGGGAAGCAGATACATTGCACAGGTGTGTAGGTTTATAAGCAATCTTCCCAGTATATCTACAAGTATTATAGGATGCATTTACTGTTTGTGAAATTAATTCTTAAGGGCACACATATTTAACATGACTTAAACACATTGGTCTCATTTGCTAATCCTATTTGTCTTCTAAAAGCTTGGATACAGTATATGTAAAAAATTCAAAGTAAATTAAATTTCATTTTTAAAAAAGAGATTGAATACAAATCCTCTTGTCATTCCAAAGCTCTAGCCTCATAAAGAATAATGTGCCCAACATTTCCCAAAAGATAATTATGCATTATTTCACCACCCTTTGTTATTAAATTATGGTGTGGTCCATTCGCTAGCGCCCATCCTCTGGAACACCAGCCAGTCCTCTGAGCTATGCAGCCATCTCTCCAGCTCCTTCTCTTGGGTTTCTTGAAGGGAAAAACTTGAAGACAGAACACTGCCTCTCTTTAGCGAAGACAAGGCTGTATCTTGAAATAGAATCGATCTCTTATAGAAACAGACTGACCTGTCAAACTATGCCAGTTTGAGAGATGGCCACCATGCCAAACCAGAACTGAGGCAATGATCAACCTTGACAAAGACAGATTAGTGATTTATTTTTTTAGCCGACTCCCCAACCAATGCCCTAATTCATCCTCTATTAAAACTTAAAGCTGTCAGGTGTGGTGGATCATGCCTTTAATCCCAGCACTGGGGAGGCTGAGGCAGGTGGGACCCTGTGAGTTAGAAGCCAGCCTGGTCTACATAGTGAATTCTAGGACATACAGAACTACATAGAGAGAGTCTGTCTCAAAAAATAAATAAATAACTCGAAGTTCATATCAGGGCCCTGAAGACAGCATTGGTCTACATACTGAATTCTAGGACAGCCAGAACTACATAGATTCTGCCCAAAAAAACAAACAAACAAGTAAACGACTCAAAACTCATATCCAGGATACGAACGCAGTCTTGGATGGTCATGGTACCCCTTCATCTATTATTCAAAATTAAGCCACCTTAAATGTATAGCAGCTTTTTGCCATTGCTTTCTCTTTAATTGGCATACTGGTGACAGGTTATCAATAGGGATTGTCCAAACCTGTGCTTTTACCTTGAAAACTCCAGCTACAGCGCTTCTTAAGGGTCTGTCAGGACCAAACTGCGAGTACCCAGTAAATAAGCCAATGACAAGGCTATGGCATCTTTCTAACGTCCTCTAGAAAAGGGACATAATGTAGCGATAGTTAAGGGAACAAGTTGCCTACCAACTCAGGCTTTCACCGCTTTTTACACCAAGGAGAAAAACCTGAGTAGGAAAAACAGGAGATCCTCACAGAAACATGAAACACTTTGGGCGTGGCTTGACACGCCGAACCTTGAACCCGCAGACACCTGCTCCGGAACCAGGTGCTGGGCTCAAGTTTCCCCCACTTCCGTCGGGACTTTCAAAGGAATGAAACGCAGCCAACGTCACTTCCGGTCCCGTGTCGTTTCTGGCCGACTGAGCTCTGAACTTCACGGAAGGAAGCTACTGTTGTTACTGAGGGAAACGCTGACCCAGCTGCCAGCGCATGGCCATGTGGAAGCTGCTGACGCGCGCTCCCGCACCACTCCTGCGGGTGCACTTTTCAGGTCAGAAGACTCGTTTGGTCTTTAAAAAGGCATTCCCCTGTCCTTCCTCTCCACACTCCAAACTCCGATAGGACCTGCACCTCCCACTATGAGGATGCCTGGGTCCGGGTCATGTGAAGGAAACGGTGCTCCGGGACCCTACTAGCTCCCTTGGGGGCCCTTTTAGTGCGACTTGCGCCCCCATACTTCTAGACACCTATCAGGAATGATCCAGAGTGGAACAATAGTGGTTTGATTTGTCTTTGTAGATTCTTGGGCTGCCCCTCCCGCCAGTGCTGGTCTGAAGACGCTCCTCCCAGTACCAACTTTTGAAGGTGAGTGCCTGTCATTTCCATTTTTTTTTCCCCCTCTGCTAAAACCAAACGGATGATAAAAAGACATCATAGGTGCTCTTGTGCTTCCAGTGTCCATTGAGATACATGTAATGAAGGCATGATGTGCTGCCAACCTGTGATCTAGGCACCGGAGGCAAAGAATAAAAGAAGCCAAGCCATAAAAGGTCTTCGTTGTTGAGGAACAAATACCTGTTGGTTTAGTTCTCTGGCATACTATCACTGATATGTGGCCCATAATCTACCCAGTCAGTGCTAACTGGGCATTAATTAGACTTTTTATCTTCTCTGTCTTATCTCTAAATGACAGTACATACATGCAGACACTTAGCAGTAGCAACCAGGTGGACTGCAGTCCTGTAACTCTAATTTAGTCTTTTATACTAAAAACTCCAAAAAATGGCCTGGACATCGGAGTGTCTCCTGCACGTAATTGTTAAACTACTGTGTGGGCTGGAACAATGGCGCATCAGATTAATAGCACTTGTTGCTCGTGCAGAGGACCTACATTCAATTCTCAGAACCCACGTGATAGTTCATAACCATCTGGGACTCCAGTTTCAGGGGATGCAACAACCTCTTCTTCACATTAATACATGAAGGCAAAACACTGTGTGCTCTTAGAAGTGCATATTAGCTTGTAGATGAAAAAAAGCATTACAAAGTTTTCACAGTAGTTGCCCATAGGAGTTAGTGGGGGGAGTAACTTGGAATAGCAACTTTATAATTTCATGAATCTTTGAAAGCTTCCTGGTTGTTTTTTGTTTGTTTTGTTTTGTTTTATCTTAGAGCCATACTTTTTTTCATATTTAATTTTTTTTTTTTATGAATCACAATTATTTTTCCCAAGTTGCCAAATGAAGAGGATAAAGATGTTAAAATACTGATCAGAGAAATCCTAGGTTGTAAGTTTCCCAAGAAAAATACAGCACAATTGAAGAATTTGATTTTTTCATACAGTGTAGTATTGTGTTCCCTCACTGGCATCCAGAGGGACAGTGACTAAGACCGTGCTTGTGGCTTTTGTGTTATAACCTAGTTAAGTGTGAAATGTCTCTACGCCTTAAGTTCTTCTTCTTTAAAATGGAGACTAGAACACCACCTGCCCAAATATCTGCTTCTTGACCTAGGTGAAAATTATGTGTGCTCTTGTTTTCAATATTTTATTTTTATTACATTGTATTTATTTTGTATGCATGTACATGTGTGGGTTCACACGTGCCATGGCATATATATGGAGGTCAGAGGAAAACTTCTAGGGGTGAGTTCTCTCCCTCCACCATGTGGACCCTAAGGATCCAACTCAGGTAGGCAAGCTTAACAGCAGGTACATTTTAGCAGTTGAGATACCTCATAGGCCCCTTGTTTTCAATTTCTAATACTTCACTTTGTATCCCCCCACCTTGTCTGTTTAGTGTAATTAGGTTTCCAGGAGTTCAAACTTAAAAAAAAAAAAAAAAAAGGAAGAAGCTCTAAAAAGTATAAAGGTTGCCAGGTATGGTGACACACACACACTCAGTCCAGCACTTCTTACAAGTTTGAGGTTACACAGAAATCACCTGACACCCATAGGTGTGTGCTACCACACCCTTAATCCCAGCACTCAGGAGGCCAAGGCAAACAGACCGCTGTGAGTTTGAGACCAGCCTTGGCTACAAAACAAGTCCAGAACAGCCAAAGCAACACAGAGAAACCCTGTCTTGGAGGGAAAAAAAAGACTGTCTCAACTCTCTGCATATGTGTTATGGTTATGTAGCTTGCTCTCCTTGTGGGACTCCTAACAATGGGAGCAATGGCTGTCTCTGACTCTTTTGCTGGTTTTGGGGACCTTTTTCCTCAAACTAGGTTGCCTCATCCAGCCTTAATACAAGGGGAGGCGCCTCGTCTTACTGAGATCAGGATGGGGGGGATGAAACGACTGTCTCAAAATATGGAAGCTGCTTTTATGGTGAATGAAATAATTTAGGACAGTGCCTATTACAAGTGCTGAACATAGAGCAGGGCGTAATAAGTGAATTTGGTTTAAAAACATTCGCATAATCACTGTAATAGCCAAAAGATTCCTGTATTGGTAGAAATGTCCACAGGAGAATAGTAAGCACTAGAGTTATTATTCTGTAGATTCTTGGGAATCTTCATAGGGAGAATGTAGATCCTGCAAGTAGCGTACTCTCACTCATTCTTGGTTGTCTTTGCTTCTGCTAGATGTCTCCATCCCTGAAAGGCCCAAGCTTAAATTTGTTGAAAGGGCCCCACTTGTGCCAAAAGTAAGGAGAGAACCTAAAAACCTGAAGGACATACGAGGACCTTCAACTGAAGCCACTGAATTCACAAAAGGCAATTTTGCAATTTTGGTGAGTGATAAAGACTAATAGCGTTTTCTACTGTTTGGATTGATTCTAGTCTCTTCCTCTACATTTATTAGAACTGCCACACATGCATGCCACATTTCAATTGCTCTTTAAATAGAGGCTACTGGGTTCCCAGGTAAACATGATGTCTTTCTTTAGTGTAGGATTGAGAACAGTAGTCATGCACTATATGCTTGAGAGTGTGGATAGCACTGGATTCTGTCTCTGAGCCCTGTGATACTGTCACAGTGATCTGATAGCCTAGTGGGTGGCAAGCACCCAACGGGCAGGCAGCGTGTACAACAGGTATACACTGAACAGACAGATGACTCATATCCAGGTGAAACTGTGTACAACAAGATGATGTTAGATCTTATCTGCTATTCCAAAAAGTGTTTAGTTGAAAATTTAATATTATTTACACCAGGATCTCCACTTACTATTTCATGCGGGTTGAAACTATAGAGGGAGTAAGGAAAACTACTGTAAAAGCAGGGAACACAGGTGCTGCCTCAATTGTCCAGTTAGACTGAGATCTTTTCAAGCCTCTGGTAAAAGTGAAGTATTCCAGGTAGAAGATTAGAGCAGCAGCTGCTTTATTTCCTGTTGGGTGGCTTCTGTAAAGATTCATGTCAGTAGCCACACAGGTGGATGTGCAAGCTCCCCTTCCCCTGGCCTGCTGTACCCTGGAGCGCTGCTGCTGCCGCTGCTCTCTCAAAGCTGTATCCCACTCTGCATTCCTCCTGTACTGTACCCAGCTACACTGATTCTCTTTACACTCACCAAGCCCTTTACTCGGTCGGGGTATTTAATCAGTGTTTCTCTGCCTGGGACTCTCCTCTTTTCTCTTGACTAGTTCTTAGGATGCTAGCCTCAGCTTTAAGTGCCATATCTGCAAAAAGGCATCCCTGGGCTCTGCATTGAGTGACTCCACCCCTGATGTCCTCTATTACTGTCCCTGGGTGTCTCCTCTGTATTACTAGTTAGGACTTTTATGCTTTATTTTCTATGTTTTCATTAAAGCCAATTATTATTTAAAAAAAAAAAAAAAGGAGGTATAATAGACTCCATAAAATATTTCTAAATCCCTGTGTATTTTGATTTTCTAATCCATTTTTAGGCACTAGGAGGTGGTTATCTCCACTGGGGCCATTTTGAAATGATACGCCTGACAATCAACCGGTCTATGGATCCCAAGAACATGTTTGCCGTATGGCGAGTACCAGCTCCTTTCAAGCCCATCACTCGCAAAGGTGTCGGGCAGCGCATGGGGGGAGGTAAAGGTGCCGTTGATCACTATGTGACACCCGTGAAGACTGGCTGCCTCATAGTTGAGATGGGTGGACGCTGTGAATTTAAAGAGGTACAGGGTTTCCTGAACCAAGTTGCCCACAAGTTGCCCTTTCCTGCAAAGGCCGTGAGCCGTCAGACTCTAGAAAAGATGCACCAAGATCAAAAAGAAAGAGAACGTAACAACCAAAATCCCTGGACCTTTGAGCGCATAGCCACTGCCAACATGCTTGGCATACGGAAATTCCTGAGCCCATATGACTTGACACACAAAGGGCGATATTGGGGCAAATTCTACTTGCCTAAGCGTGTGTAGTGAAAACACAAGGAACACATGTGCACAGACTCTGGAGTGAGAATTTGCACCTTTATTGTCCTTAGGATCCTTGGTGGTTCTTGGATCATAACTAGACATCTGAGTAAGTGACTTCTGAAAAACTTACCTGATTGTTTCTAATTAAAGTTTGAGTGTAACCTCAGGGTACCACTTCTCGTTGGTCAGTTTGTTGCTTAAGAGATGAAGGAGGATTCGGCATAGACAGCGGCAGCTCCACCTCCCGCTGCCCACCCCCCCCCCAAAAAAAAAGGGGGCCTGGTAGCAACTCTTAGTTCCTGCATGCCTCCAGGGCTGAAACTTGTCTTTGCATTTCATAGCTCTGGAAACGTAAATGTGTACTCAGCATAGTGTATGACATTTGGTCATTACAAGTACATTTTTGGAATAATAAGAATAAAAATGACAGTAACTAGATTAGTAGGTTGAACAGATATTTATTGATGCCCATCTGCCCATCTTCTGTTAGTCTCAGAAGGGGAAACATGGACTATGACAAGGAATATACCATTTAGCAAAAGAACTCATAACAAAAGTTGGAACCCATGGTGCTTCCTAGGTCTGAAACTATCTAAGGAGGGGCATTTTGGCCTCTGTGTCCCTTCAGGGTCTGATGTATGTGGAGCACACACGTTTCTTCTGGATAAATGAGGGTCCCTTGTCATCCAAAACTTCATGCTTCCAGCTCCATTTGTCCATAACAAGACTAATCTGTTTTTCTGAGGAACCAGCACCCCCTATTCACACTCAGGGAAACAGGAATTGATAGAAGTATAAACCACTTGCTTTTGAAGGTGGGTAAGAAACAGCACACATTTGTTTTTATCCTTCTTAACAAATAAGATCTCCAGCAAAAAATAGAAGTATTTCACTTACTTTAAGTTAGACCCAGATTTTTAATTTATCCTAATGAGCATCTTACAATGTAATAATCTTAAAATAAATTATTTTTTTAACCAAAACATAATGAAACCTTGAGTTGGTGGCATGCTTGGACCAGTTTCTCGCACATGTCACTGACCTGCAGCTTCTGCTAACATAGACCGGGTAAGGGCTGATGCAGCAGGCTTATTATACTTTCTCCTGTTGTTCTGGATAAAAGGGTATGCTGGTTTGGAAGCTGACTCATAGGATAAACTTCTTTGTTTTGTTGGAGGAATGAATTTAGTGAATGAACCTCCATCCTGAGACCACCCACCATCTCTGCCAAATGAGAGACTATTGATAGAAATTTATACCACCAATAGAAAACCAACCTTACCACCCTCACCCCCCAAAACAAAAACACTTTATGATACGGTAATGGGAAAGTTGTCATATTTTTGCATACAGCTCTGATACTAATACCCCATGATTCTAATGACACCGTAAAGAGTTTAAAAGTCAAGCCCAAGGACTCATCCCTGAATGGAATCAAAGCTACTACAAGTAAGCAGATACCTGAAAGAGGCAAGTGCTGTGTGTGCTAAGCAGTAGGGACATGGTAGTGTTTAAGATAGGCATGGTACCTATCCTTAAACAATCTATGCATAAAAACTTCTTGGACCTGAAGAAGGAAGTAGACAACTGGTTGGTTAAGGCTGAAGAGCCTTTAGAGTAGTAGTAATGAGTACCATGACCTGAGAGATGGCCTCATAGAGTTCAGTTAAGACCCTGTTGAGTTGGGCATGCTGTAATACCTGCCTCTTCACTACCATCCTGGCATTCAGACTCGGTGGTGTACCCTATACAGGGACCCATTAGGCTTCTCCACCATGTAGGCCTGTCCTTTAGGGGCCATAGAAACCAACTGTATTGCTGTGCTCCCTGTTCTTTCATCCCTACCCCCTTCCACTCCACATTTCCATTAATTAACAGCTAATAAGCAGTTGATTGGTGCCCTGGGTTGTAAGTGTCCTAATGAAAAGAGGCATAGCTGATGAAGACTCTGAAGGGAAGACGTGATGGCACCACAGAGGTGGAAGATAGGACATGCCTGTTGAGATTCCATCTGTGAGGGCAGAAGGAAGTAACAGAAAATGGAAAGAAAAAATCATATTATATAGCATGGTGTTCATGGCCAGGACACCACCTCTCCTCTGCAGGGGTGAGAAACTATTCTCAAAACTACACTAGCTTGTTCTAGCCTTGGAGACAGGAGTTTTAAGGCAAGCTCAATGCAAAAATTAATTCTTATTCCTTTTACCACTTCCAAATACAGGGGCTCAGATTTTCCAACAGGAGTGAACATCCCTCACTGTTGAGAATCACTGTACTATCAGGTTCAGGCACGGGGCAGACTGCTACCTTGTCTCCACATGTCCCTCACTAACTACCGCCTCCCAATTATTCTTCATCTACATCTCTCCAAAATGTCCCTTTCTTTGGTTTCTTCTAACATCCGGCAATTCCTGTGCCCAACTCTCACCAACTCCTTATTATGCAACCTGGTGACATACAGTGAGAGCACCCAGGATACAAGTTTGTCAAGTGACAGCAGGCCTGACCCTCCCCAGACAGCTCACCTTTTTCAGGCAAATATGCCCCCAATGGTAGAAGCCAAGATGATGGCAAGGATAATACAGCAGATCATGATCATGATCTTCTTCTGCTCATCAAGGAGAGAGAAATACATGAGAAACAGCATCACTGTGCAGATACACATTCTGACGAGAAGGAGACAGGGGCAGCTAGACATCGAAGAGGGGAGGAAGGGACAGGGAGTGCCAGAAGGAAAATGGATGGATCTGGCATGTTTGTAGAAATGTTTCCAGGTTAAAGACTGAAAATGATTAAAATCAGATCCACAAGGATCTGTGTGTTGTCCTTTCTGCCTTCTGGATAGCATCCTAACTGATCTACTTACTACTAGAGCAAGTGACAGTTGCTTCTGGGACACTAAAAGTGACCACATGGTGGCACCAAAGCATTCTGCAGAGATGGACTCAGCTGTTTTGCAATCAATATAAAGTCATTTATTTTTAAATTAGCAATAAAATAATCAAGTTTACATTTTAAAAATACAAACAACAAAAGCCCTTCACATGTGGCATTTCAAACCATTCAGCCCTTAGCCTCATTGTCAGAGAGGAAAGGCCTGCACTGAGGGTTGGCTCCCCTCCTAGCTGGAACCAGTCCTGCCAGACATCACAGCCATAGGGAGGAGAGCATCCCTTTGGCTCTGTCTTGAGTGCTGGGTGATTGAAGAAGGAGCCTTTCCAAAGGAAGTTCATAGGCAATGCCTACATTAGAGTGTTCACCCCGTTCCACAACACATCAAATTTAGGTCCTAAATGATAATCGGGGACACTGGCAGGGACTACCAAAGGTCTAAGGCTTACCACTGGGTTACAATCACTAATCAAAGATTTCCAGGCTGTCGCCTCCATGATAACAATTACAGGAGAAAAAGAGAGCAGGAAGAGCTGCTCTATAGTCTGCCACCAGAGAGAGACATCACATGGATAGTGCAGATAACATCAGATAGCTGCGAGATGTTCTCTGGACAACACTCGTGTAGGCAGCAGGTAGGGGTAAAGAAATACCACACACTCTATCTGCTATGCAGAAAACTTCAATGGGAACCAACTCAGTCCTTACTCCGAAGGTCTCGTTTGATTCCCATCTCAGCAGCCAGCCAGAAACTAGCTTCTTGATGGCAAGGGGGAAAAATCACATTTCTACAGTGATTCACTTGAGGTAAGCATACATTCCTTACCTGCTTTTAGCCAAGCTCTGTTTACCTTTGTCACTTTTTCTTTTTTTGAGGTCATAGTATCTTCTAGTTTTCCTACTTCCTGAGACGCAGACAAATATGTACATATCTCTCACATACAGAGTTATAAAAGTACACCTGGAACATACAAATGACTGGCATTTCCAGAGCCTAAGACTGTAGCACCTTGTCCCTGGACCAGTTGTAAATCCCTGGTTCTATCTGGCCTCAAGGTAATGGCTTCACAAAGAGTAACTCTCTTAAAATGACTAGCCAGTTTCCAAGACTCAGACATGGAAGGGTATTCCAAAACTTCAGTCTTTGCCAGTGGTAGCTTCAAAGGACTGTCACCTTGATCCGTCTGGGTAAGCAAGAACGGATACAGAGAAAAAACCAAAGTGGCCCACAAGCTGAACTTAGAGCTTAATTGGAGGGTGAATTTCAAATAAGCCAATTTATAGGACCAAAATGGCCTCCATTAGTCCCTCCTGTTTTCAGGACACTAGACAACAAACTAAGAACTGGTATCCCACCAGCTAGGGGCTCTGATCCAAGCTACAGTATTACCAAACTTAGAAGAACCTCTTCACTTTGTTAGCTATTCCTCTACAAAACATATTCCAGGAGAATACTCCATGAGGTAGATAGACAGCGCCTTGGGCTGGTCTCAGGGGATTTCCAAGGCACAAGCATTAACTGACACACCAGAGGGAGGGAAACGCTGGGTTGCTTCACACAGTCCAGAAGGGAGAGTACTTCAGTGGCTAGGGTGGGAGGTGGTTTTGAGGAGACTCAGGGCTGCATCAGGTAGACTAGATTCTTCCGGGGGGTAGATTGTTTGCTGAGCCAGGAAATAAAGGAACAGGTGCCCCTCATTCTCAGGAAGGCCACTCAAACTCAAACTCTGCTCCCATCTGGAGACAAGAGTGGTCAGGCCAAGCTGGAGTGAAGTCTGGTTCTAAGAGAGGTAAGGAGAGGGGAGCTGATCAGAACACAAGACAATGCTAAGGAACAGAGGAATTGGCCACAAACCCCAAATGTAGAGATCAAAGGTCAGAAATGCCTACAAGGTAGAGCATGCAGAAATCAACACTAAATCGAAATAGCCAAGAGACAAATCTCAGGCTGCACATGTGAAACAAAAGATCTCTACTCTGAAAGAACTAATAAAACCTCTAGGTCAGTGGCTCTCAACCATCCTAATGCTGTGACTCTGTAATACAGTTCCTCAGGGTTGGTGATTTAACTCAGTGGTAGAGCACTTGCCTAGCAAGTGCAAGGCCCTGGGTTCAGTCCTCATGCTGTGATGACTCCCCAACCATAGAATTATTTTCACTGCTACTTCATAACTAATTTTACTGCTGTTATGAATTGTGCTGTAAATATCTGTATTTTCCAATGGTCCCTGGGGGTCATGACTCTCAGGTTGAGAACCACTGCTGGAGGTAAAGAGGACTATAGTGGTGGTAGTCGAGAAGGGACACCAATAAAAGAATACATGTGACATAAAAGGTGAGCAGAGAGCTACTGGGGACCCAGCAGGTGGCAGGTAGGGAGACCAACAAAAGATACAGACTTGGTATAATGAACTCCATTTGTTTCAGTTACGTAAAGTAGAACTAAAAAATATCTAGGCCACTTATAAGCCTTTGTGCCAGAAACTGTCACCTGTGGAAAGATGTGGGGAAGCAGAGTCAATCACTAGTTGAGAACACCTGTCCTCTGACTAGCATGTGGCAGCCTTCCTCTTGTGTTCAGGCTTCAGAAGAATCCAATGCCCACATCTCCAGGAGCCTTCCCTTCACGTAGGAAGCAGACAGGCCCAACCCACACACTACAGGAAAGCTCGGGTGTTATACTCTGGCTGCTTCAGCTTAGAAGTGAAGTAATGTGGGCTAGTTTCTTCAGTGGCTTTCAAAGTTAGGGGCATTGATGGCATCTTAGTGCTGTAGTTGGCAGGCAACTGCAGACTTTAAACACAGAATGCCCTCAGTGATGGGCTGGCATGAAAGACAGGTAAGCCTAGAGCTAGGTCCCAATCAACCTTGCTTTTCCTAGGGGATACTGAGCAATGTGCAATAAAGGCACATAACTTCACAGCAACTTAATGCTATAGGGTGTAGTTAGCCAACTGAAAATAATAGTGTTAACCTCCTCAAAAATCATCTTTTACATTCTGAATTCTTGACATTAGGCACGACGGCTAAGAGGCACCCTGCATTAGCCAGGTGTCTTTCACCTGAGGATGTGGAAACATGGCAACTAGTGCATCACGGTACCATACTTTTCATTGAGATAATCAAGACTGAGCACAAAACTAAAACTTTATAGACAGAAGGCATCAAGGGCTACAATGATGGCAGGAAAAAAATCAATAGAACCTATGAGATCTTGATTGCCTCATCAATGTTATCTCTCAATGTAAAGTTGAGCACCTCCGAGTTAATAATCTGACTTCCAGGTCGTCGAACCACATGGAAAGGGGGAAAATGCAGTGACACATGGGGTGGGGCAGAAGTAAAGTGAAAGACCAGCCCCAAGTGTCAACACACAGTCTGCCATCAGCTCTCAGAGGTCCATGCTCATTTCAGTAATCTAATATAAAGTTTGCACACTTAATGACAGCAAAATAATATAAACTCCAACATTGAGGAAATGCTAAATGTCCTCATGTTGAGAATTAGATTTACAACAAGATTTTAGTGATAAAGAATAGCTCTTATGATTTTTCTAACTGGATAAAAGCACTATATAATTAATATAGTCTGAATTATGCAAAACTAAGAGTGTGTGAGCCTGCTACTTGTTAAAAGAAATAATATGACAAGGTAACTTTTACTGGTCTATATCTTAAAAGTTTTTAAAAATAGCATATACTAACTGGGCATAGTAGCACATGCCTGTAATCCCAGCACTGGGGAGGCAGAGGTAGGCAGATCTCTGAGTTCGAATCCAGCCTGGTCTATAAAGCAAGTCCAGGACACCCAAAGCTACACAGAGAAACCCTGGGGTTTTGTGTTTGTTTTTGTTTTTGTTTTTTTTTGGGGGGGGGAATAGCATATACTATTTTATTCAGGAAAAAAAAGGACATTCTTAAGTCCCAAAGACTATTAGATCATCTTTGTCATGCTCACCATTATTAAGTCTGATTTACTGGTCAACTATATATTAATAAATTTTGGTTGATAGCCTAGAATTTCTGTAGACAATGATAGGTCCACTATTAGCTGTGTGAATTTAACCCTTCTTTAAAATTTGAGTCTTTCGCTTCTAAAATAATACTACCTGTCCCATAAGAATGTTGTGAGGATTCTGTTCTATGTACAAGGTGTTTAGCGGACTCTCTGCCATGACTCAACACTTTAAAATGTTATCAAGTACTTCATTCAAGAGCCAACTATTCAACCACAAGCACAACTCTTAAAGGCCTGAGGCTGCAGCATAAAACTTCAGTTATGTTGAAAAAAGGACGTGGAAAGCTAAGCCCAGCTCCAAGAAAGCTACTAAGAGTTCAGAAGACAGCTCCCAGATTACACCCAATATCTACCCATGCCTCCTGGGTACAGACAGTCAGAATAAGGTGCCAATTGTGCCAAGTGACAAGACAAAGTAAAAACAGAATCTTCAGGGTACAAAAAATAGAAGACCTGACCCATATCCTGCAGCCAGAACCCAAGAATGGAATTTTAAGGAAATGAAAGAATCGAGGCTAACAACAGTTTTAGAACTCATTATGATAGTCATTAGAAAAGAGTAGAATTATGAAATGCCAGACTAGTTCATCAGGAGGAGCCGATCCATCCTCCCCCAGAGCTGCTCATCTACTTACATGTCAGTGCAGCAGCCCCTTAGGCCACTCTTATTTCAGCCCAACGGACAGTCCAATAATCAACGCTAAAATGCTCAGCAACACAACTACTACCACAATGATAATTATCAATTTCTGGAGAAAGGGATAAGAAACAAAAATAAAAATCATTATTACAAAAAACGGGTAATAGCCACATCTAAAATTCAGCCTTTTTTATCTCTTTTATAAAGAAAAAAATGATCACAATCCAAGTAAGACAAATACATGTTTATATAGAAATGTTCTCATGGATATTTTACATTTCTTAAGTTTCCTCTTGCCTAGCAGTGCCAGAAAGTACAAATGTGGCATACCTACAGCTCTTAGTTTACCAGCTTGTGTATGTACACTCCTAGCAATTGGTATCATGAGGTCTCCAAGTAGCACCTCACCAATCCATAATATGTCTACACTTGCCTTTTCAGCAGGAAGTATAAAGATATCTCTGACACAGTCCTAATTACCAACTTGTATTCATTAGTCCTCTTCGAAGCCCAGTTATATACCTCAAACTACATATACTGAATAGTCATCCAGATATAGATTCAGATGAAAACTAGTTTGGTAGCTCCCTAAATAATTGCACAAGCAATAGGTACAGTTGGAGGAGAAAGAATTAAAGAGCAAAAATATCAGAGCCCAAGAAAAGCAAACAACAACAACAACAACAACAAAGGCAGAAGTTGACAAAACCGATGTCCACAGTCACCGAGGACAGATGCTTTAAAGTTCCTGAGCATGCAGGCAGGAGGAAAGGTAGACACAAAGAAATGGTAGGAAGAGTATGAGTGGGGTGTGAATGCCAGGCTCACCTCCTGTACTACTGAGGGCCTGAAGCCAGCTACTTATCCTCTGACCCTCAAAGTATTTCATCTAGAAATAGAAAAATGGAGTGTGGTAACTTTTACATAACCATTAGTACCTGTTAGAGAGAAAGAAAAAGAATGGTGAGCAGAGTGGAGGACCATGTTTTCCAAAGATTCAAGGAGCTATGTAATGTGTTGAGGGTTCATAAGCTACGTTGAGGAGATTAGTGTGAAGACTAGACCATGCATCCAGCCTGCAGGGCTGCTCGAGTGTGGTGGGTTCTTGGGCCAAAAGCATGTGAGAGCCAGATCCATGCAAGGTACCCTGGGAAGGAAGGAAGTCTCTAGGAGAGGCTAAGGTTGGGCTTTGGAAGAGGCTATGGCTAGGACAGAGACAGAGGACATGGGCTCAAGAACAGGGTATAAAGGTGACAAAAAGACAGGTGGAGAAGGCACAACAAGCAGAGGCTCAAGTGCTCACCCTCCGGGCTTCACTCTGATACTTGACAGCCTTTTTGGTATCTGCCACAGCCCGCTCCACAAAGCCCACTGACTGGTCCATGTTGTTCTCAATACGGTCAATCATGGCTCCCTTTCCCCAGATGCAAGATGCGGCAGCGACAGAGCAGACAGGAAGAGGGGAGAGAGAAAGCGCAGCAGCAAACAAAATCAACTCTCTTGTCTGAAGACAGAAGGGAACTCTCACCTTCCGAGCCTGGCCCTGATACTTCACGGCTCTTTTAGTTTCGTCCCGCGCCTTCTCCACGTGGTCCACTGTGTGCATGACATTCAACTCTATGTTATCTAACATCTCACCCTGGAAAGAAGACACAAGTCACACTGTTAACCCACCCACAACCGCACCAGCTACCGTAGGGGCGGGGCTGTATAGTCCTCGGTGCCGAGACACATACAGAAGCCTTAGAGCACATCCTTGTGGACAGCAGACTTTCCCATTTCCTACGTGATGACCTGTAATTCCCCAGCCCTTGACGGTGCTCACTCATTCCATAACCAGTGGAGTATTTCCTTGAGATCAGCACTATACCAGACGTCTGAAGCAGTGTGTCTAAATGATTAGTAACTATGTGTAAATACACAAAAGAGATTCCCTCTCCCACATTTTTCTTTAATTTTCTTATTTTTTTAAGTATATAGGAATGAACCAAAATTTTTAAATCTCCTATTTTTAAAATATTGCCAGGATACTGGCCCTTTCTTGGCCATTCAAACCCAAACCAAGTTCATTCAGCCTAAGCTGAGGTTTTGTTTGGGTTTTTGGTTTTTTTTTTGTTTTTGTTTTTTTTTTTTTTTGTTTGGTTTGGTTTGGTTTGGTTTGTTTTTCCACTTCTGTGAAATCATTTCTGGCACATAAAAGGTATTCAGTAAGTATCAGGTTGATACAAGAATAGAAAGTACTAAAGTCCTTCAAGAGAAATCACCAAGCCCCTTAAGCAGCAGGTGTTGGGTCCACCCGTGCTACTGTGTGTGTCTTCCCTGCTAGACACTAGTTTAATAAGCTTCCTAAACGTATCCCAGCTTTTACTTCCTGTCAAGGAGGTTTGGTCACTCCAGTTACTTCCTGGAAATCTGAGGTTGAGAATTCCCCTCACCCCCTCGGCCTTTTACAACCCTATCCCATCCCCACAGATCTCTCAATAAACACAGCAAAGTACTTACCATCACTTGGAACTCAAATCAGATCCTCAGCAAGGCAGTGTGGAAAAAAGAAAAGTGGAAATGGAGGGATTGAGAAAGGGGTCTCAGGCCAGAAAGGGGAATGGGAAGACAGCACCAAAGGGCCAGAGAACTAATGTAAAAGCCAGCTAACCTGTGCTCAGGCTTCCACTAGCTTCAGCAGTCTACCTACTGAGCCATTCCAATTCTGTCCCAGCGGCTGAAGAGCTGGAAGTTCCCGGAAAGCTGCACAGCACTGTAACCTGCATTATACCTAACTCTATCCCAAGAAGCAGGGACCAACCACCCGACAGAAATGAACACCACATGCAAGCAAGACTGAATTCCTACCCTGAGCAAGCATGCCTGGGGATGGACTGTCAAGCACCCTAAGTGTTTCAGATGCTCCTATAAACACTCTTTTACTAATTCTTCAATCATGTCTACTGTTGATTCTTAGCAAGAAAGTGCCAAAATGCTTAGAAAAACATAAAGTGTAAAAGCAAAACTGGAAAAAAATTAACTTGCTTTTAAGTTCTTTGGTGGGTTGAAGAAAAAAAAAATAGTTTATATCAGTAGACTGTCAAGGCACTGTCAGTAAGACCTCTTGTTCATTTTCTTAGGAATGCTGGGTCTCATGTAGCCCAGGCTGCGCCTCAGATTTGCTCTTTATTAGAAGATAACCTTGAGCTCCTGATGCTCCTGCCTTCCTCTCCCAAGTGCCAATATTATAGGCATATGCTGCTATGCTTGGTTTACACAGACTTATGCCAGAAAATGGCTTGAACCCAAGGCCTCATGAATGTCAGGCATGCATCCTATACTGAACTATGCATTCCCCAGCCAAAGAACCATGTCTTTACATTTAAAGTGGGAAAGAAAAAAGTGCTGTGGCTAGGTGAACCAGGTTCTTGCCATGTCACACAAAATTTCATTATAAACTAGAATCACTGTGAATCCAAAGTCACAGGCAAAGAATTGCAAGACTGAGGTGGCACAACGTGCCAACACTTGATAAGAAAGCACATCTCTGCCTAAGACACTAGAATTCCATCACTCTGTGATGAAAACTCCCTGTGCCCTGCCCCACCTGACCTCCCCAGTGCTATCTGTGGGTCTCAAGGAAGTGTGTGCCTTTCTCCAGGCCAGCTACCTGGTTCTCCACCAGCATGGCGATGTCCATAAACATGTCATGGAGCTCCTTGATGCTGCTCTCCAGCCTCACGATGTCTTTGTGCCGACCCTCAATCTCACTGAGGGCTTGCTTGGAAATCTGGGAGTCGATGATCTACAACAGACCCCACACAGACAGGCCGTCAGCCACCCTAGTAACAGTCTGCCCTGCACGGCCCTCACACTGCACAGAAGTTCCCTCCCCAGCACAGCTGTAACTGCAGCCTACATGAGCTGCACCCACTAAGGCAATGAAGCATCCGTGACCCTCCCTGTCCATGGTGCCTCAGTCACTCACCCCAGAAGTGAAGATGGCAGGGTTGCCACTCTCCAACATCTCTTCCAGCTCCTCATCTGTTGTCTTCTTGCCAGCTTTGTAACAAAAGAAAGACATCATCCAATATAAGTTCAAAGCACAACTCCATTTACAGTTCCCTCACAAACACTGCCCCCCAACAACCTTCACCTCTACTGATTATCACCGATAGCCCCAACCCTAGGCACATACTGTATTATTTCCCAGCTCAGACTGCTTATTAGCCCAACCACCATACCATAGAGCTGAAGACCCTCATGACAATTTGTGGGTAGTCCTCCGTCAGCCCTACACTGTAACTTCAGACACACCCTCCTTCCAACCCCAAACAACTTGCCACTCTTCAACAAACACATCTGCTTTTCTTGCTAGTACCTTTATTCACACAGCTTCTCCCATTTGAAGGCATTTGCTTTATAGGGCCCATCCTTCCATATTACTAAATTCCTAAACTATGTAGCACTGCTTGTTTATTATTTTGGGACAGGGTTTCTCTGTAAATCCCTGACTGTCCTGTAGACCAGGCTGGCCTCGAACTCACAGAGATCCACCTGCCTCTGCCTCCCAAGTGCTGGGATTAAAGGTATGTGCCACCGCCACCTGGCCAGTTTCATTAATTTTTTTTTAATTCCTCACAACAACTTGCACTACACTTTTGTTTCATAAGCATACTTTTCCAATTAACAGCAAAGCAAAGCAATGAGAAACTGGGTATGGTAGCGCAGTTCTGTAATCCCAGCAGTCAGAGAGGCATAGGCACGCAGATCACTATGAGTTTGAGGATAGCCTGGTCTACAACGTGAGTCCAGACAGCCAAAGCTACACAGAGAAACCCTGGCTCAAACAAAACAAAACAAAACACAATGCAATATGAGTTCTCAGAAGACCGACTATTTAGTGTGTGTCTCCTGAAGGTAAGGTAAGTGTTGGATCCCAGAAAAATAAAATTCCTTGGCTCAATAAATGTGTTACTTTTCAATCTACAATACCATGTTACAGATCTACCAATCCCGTAGCATGTGTCCTGTGTTTAAGTGTCAAATAGAATGCAGAAGACACAAGCAGCAGGATCATTGTTGCTTCTCCCAGGACTCCCAGAGATGGACAACCTCATAGCAGGAAGAGAGAGACAGACACTGGCCCAACGTCAAACACATACTAATTTCAAGCTGCCGTTGGATGCGCCCTTTGCTCCGCTCACGGAAGTCCACCTGAGCCTCGTTGTACTTTGTCATCACCTCCACAAACTTCCGGGAGAGGACAGAATGCTAGGAGAACAACGTTAAATGAGTAGAGCCCCCTGGAGATGGAGTGAAACTCTGCCCCACCCTGACACAGCCTAGTCTACAGCAGCTCTGGGCTTGGAACCAAAAGATAAAAATGCAAACCCCAGTTTTGCTTTCCTAGTCTGGTGCTGTGGGAGGAGTCCACTTCCACTTTCAATGTGCAATCCCTATCACACATTTCCTGCTTTACTGAACTCACAACATAATTTTTGGTCAAAAGGAGAGACTCTCAGAGAACCTGAGAACCCAGCAGCAAGTTTCCACCATAACCTTGGCTAAAGTTGTCAACTACCTTTCGCACAGCAGTGCCTGCCAAAGATCCTTCAATTCTTACCCCCAAATGACAACCTAACGTTTCCTGCTTACAAATAAACATTTTCTCTCCACAGACCTTCATGATAATTTTTATTCCTTGCCCACCTCACAGCATTGAGCCCTATTGATTTCTCTTTTTACCCAACACACCACTACCTTGTAAATTCAGACTAAATCATTGCAAAAAGCCTAACTAGGGACCTCCTAGCCTCTTGCCTCTTCCCCAGTCACATCCAAAAAGCTGTCATACACCCCCCTGCCCCCCAGCATGCTGTGTATACTGAAACAGGTGCCTGTCAGCTACTGGACCAGCTCCAATTCCCTCAACTAGTATTTAAAGACCTTCGGAGTGGGACAATACAGTATCTGTTCCCAGGTAGGTTATTTCCATTACATCAGTCCTCCCTTCATCCCCCTGCTGCCACCACCACCTTCACTGCCACCAACACCATTCCTCTGCTGCTGCCAACACACACATACCCAAATATACCCATCATCCTTAATCCCATCTCCTATTTCTCTCAAAAAAAAAAAATAATAATAATGATAATAAGGGAAGCTTTGCCTCCTGGGCCTGTCTGCACTGGCCCTCTTCCTTAGCCGAGGCCCAGCCTTCTCTAGCTACCCCATTCTCCATGAGCTCTTTCAAAGATGAGGTGGCTGTGTATTCAATTATGTCTGCTTACAGTGTCCTCCTGGCGTGTATTCACTGCACCACTTAAACATCATGTCCGGTTCCTCCCTCCTTCTCCCTGCCCTCCCCCACCATACCCCCACCCCACATCCTGTTTTTGTTTGTTAGTGTTCTCACACCACAGCTCAGGCCGGGTAGCCTTGAAGTCTTGTCAGTCCTCTTGCCTCAGCCTCCCAAGTGTTGGAATTATGTGTATGTGCCACCATGCCCAGGTTCTCATAGGACAAGGATCACGTTTTTGATGACTCCAAAGTGCCTGACTCCAAACTGGGCAACTACTAACTAACAATCTTTAAAAGGAAGGCATCAACCAGTTTCTCCGCCTATAAAACAAGGCAGTGCTGAAGGTGTGCTCTGAAGAGTCTAGGCGAGTACTCTGAGGGTCTCCTTTGAGCATGAGAGAAAGCCAAAAAGGAGCAATGGGCCTTGGTCACTGCTGCAACCTGGACAGTTCCTCCTTCCCAGTTCCTCAAACTCAATTCCAATACAAGAGAATCAATTTTTTTTTCAAATGCACAAAGGTGAAAAACATAATTAAAAGAACAGTAAAAATGGTTGCAAAACCAAAAGGAAAGCTACCTGAGACTTTCGGATGCGAAGGTCTGCTGATGAGCGGACGTCATCTTCCTCAATGTGCTTCTCCATGCCTGCAGTGAGAGGGTTACCTAGCGTCGCGTCCCTGCATCCTTCCACAGAGACGCTATCCCACACACACCCCTACCTCACACACAGAGGCCATGAAGATGGACAACAGGGGGTCCAATTGCGAAAGGTCAGGGTCCACTCCCACAAGCCACACACCTGCTCTCATCAGCCTGTGCTATTGCCAGGCCCCAGCAACACAACTAACAGTGCGGTTCAGGCCATCAAGGGACTGAGACTCAAATCTCTACCCTGCCACAGCCTAGCTGTGTGACAAGGGGAGGCCACTTAACTCTTTCAACCCCTGTCCTCTTTTGGGGTTTTTTTTTTTTTTTTTTTTTAAGACAGGGTTTCTCTGTGTAGCCCTGGCTGTCCTAGACTTGCTTTGTAGACCAGGCTAGCCTCAAACTCACAGAGATCCACCTGCCTCTGCCTCCCGAGCGCTGGAATTAAAGACATGTGCCACCACACCCGGCTCTGTCCTCTTGTTTATAAAATGGAAAAGGGAGCAATACAGGCTTAGCATACTGTGTGAAATGCTTAAAACCAGGAATGTTTCAGATTTTTACCAAAATTTGGAGTATTTGCATATACATAATGTCGGGGATAGCACACAGGACTCATTTGCATTTCATATAAACCTTAGAGCTTAGAGACAAGTTTGTACTATATTTTTAGTGCACTTGTAAGGCTTAGTGTGAATTTTCTACTTACAGTGTCATGTGAATACTCAAAAAGCTTCATATTTTGGAATATTTTGAACTTGGAAACTTTGGGTTAAGTATGCTCAACCTGAGCCTCCTTAAACTACCAACGCAAAGACCAAACAAAGTGCTTAGCTCAGGCTCGGTCACATTACCGCAATTTTTAAAAGCTGTCTTCCCCTCAGTACCCATTAAAATAACTGTTGTAATTTATCGGGGAGGGAAGACATCATACTGATTTCCTCTCTGGCCAATAGCATATACTCAACGGTGCTTTGGGCAGAAGTATGGATTATGGCTGTGGAGCTCAGCAAGTGTTTAGGATGCCGAGGAGGACTGAATCTACGACAGTGGCTGACTGAACTGTGCTCCAAATCCAGGAAGGGCAGCAGGAACAAGAAGATACACACGAAGAAATGTCTGCTGACTGAAAGGCAGAGCCCGCACCTGTTCTCTGCAGTTACCTCTCCAGTGCACACGGGTGCTGGGGAAGCAGCAAGGGGAACTGAGGGCTAAGCTACAACAACCACGGCAGTAGTGGGAAGCACCGCATCTCCACTCCGACATCCCAACTCAGTTCTGGGCATTTTCAACTACGGTGAGGCTGCACAAGGCGAAAACTGTCTAAGGATACAGTAGGTCAGTCCAGGGACAGCACCTAAGCCTCCAGTGGAAATGGGACAAGTGGCGTCACCCCTGTTGGGATGCCTGGCAGCTGAGAGGCCGCATCTGCTTGTGGTGGAGACTGGCTCATTCCCGTCCCCTCTTACTCTTCAGCTTGTTCCTGACGTTGTTGGCCCTTTTCTTGATCTCGGCTGTGAGCTGCTCAAGGTCGTCTTTGGTTTCTGGGTAAACACAGGAGGCAGGCTCAGTCAGTCAGGAAAGAGGAGGAACAGCAGTCAGCAGACGAGGCAGAAACTCTCTCAGACACCTGCTGACACCGCAGTGTTCATTTCAGTGAGCTTTCCAGAACAGTCACACAGAGAATTTTTTTTTCTTTTTAAAGCATTTTCAGACTAAGGAAATAGCACAGCGGCAGATCACATGCTTAGCACAAAGCCCTGTGTATAATCATTCACATCCAAAATAAAATTACTAATTAACTAAATTATAAGGCATTTTCTAGGCACCTTATCCCTGGCCTAAAGAACCAAATATCCCAGGGCTAAAGCCTAGAATTTGCTTTTTTTTTTTTTTTTTTAAACAGGCCTCTTCAATCCAAGTCATGCTTTTAGAGGAGTCAACTTGTTTAACATGTGAGCTCAATCTCAGGAAATAGGAGAGGAGTCTATGGAAGTTCTGCAGAAAAGAAATTTTAACCAAAACCCATTTACTTAAATAAGGCAAATATTTATAATATACCTACTATGTGCCCAGAGCTGTCCAAGCTGACGAATGGACCACTGCACTCATAGCGGGTGTATGTAACAAAATTAACAATAACTACAACCATTCACTACAGAACCATCCTTCAGTACCCCCACACTTGGAACCAGGAAGGAAATTAAAGAGCCACAGAGAAGATATAGATTCAAGCATCAAGGGGCTGAGCCTGGCAGGAGATGAGGAGGGAGTACATCAGAAGTCATGACATGTATGTAGCACAAGGTATGGTTTAAGTTCTGAGCAAGGACTGTATAGGATGGTTATGGAGAAACCCTAGCACAGCCTCCAGGGATCTGGAAGCCCCTAAGGGTGGAGAGAGTAGAACTGAGTCTCAACAGAAATAGTAAAAGGATTAGTTAGTTAGCTAGCTAAAACCAAAGACTAGAGGCTAACTAGGTAGCCAAGGAGACTAAGGAGGAATTCTCAAGGAGAAGGAATGCTATAGAAAGAACATGAGGGAACAAGGAATGTCTGAGGAGCCACCAACCAGAGGTCAGCGTGAGCAAAGCATCAGCAGGACAGGGCAGGAGTGGCAGGAGAAATGGTGGAGAGGAAAGTGGGAGCGTGAGGAGACAACTCCCATACGCTCCGCTGAAGTGTTCCAGTTTTAACCCTCAGGAACTGGACAAGGCAGAGTAGCGAACAGGAGCAGACTGCTCACTTTCTTTAGGAACATAAATACAGTGCGAAACTGTATTCACCAAACATAGGACACTTGGGAGAACAAAAGTCTGCCTCCACAGCTGTCACAAACACAAGGTAAGAGACAGAAGGGACTTACCCAAACCATTCCAGAATACCTCATATGAAAAAGAGTGAATAAGACATACTTAATCTGTTAGGATTCTGGAAGGGGGCTTGAAAAACGCATTTCAGCAGAAGAAAGAATGCAAACCAAGGCACAAAGCTGGGACAGAGCTTGAGAAGTGTGAGGAGCAGTAAGAGGCATCGCTGTCATCAGAGGTGCAAGCTGGGAAGCAGAAGAGTCTGGCGCCAATGGTTACAGTGGGACCATGATAGAAGGAGAGAGAGAGAGAGAGGCAGAGAGAGAGAGAGAGAGAGGGAGAGAGAGAGAGAGCACACACATAGAAGAAAACAAGCCTATCTCAGCAGAGGGTCAGTCATCTCAGTCAACACTTACTTGGCTCTGGAATCGGGGCAGAAAGAATGATACTGTAGAGTTTCTTCGCTTCCTCCACATGCTCAGAGATCTTGTCGATGTTGAGCCGAGTTTCCTCGATCTACAATCAGAAAGACAACAGCCTTCATCATCAAAGAGGGAAATATATGGCCACACCTAAAAGGAATGTGGCGCTTCCTCCTGTAAGTTGTCCACCTCCTGTGTTTGCGGAAGAGCATGAAAAATAAATCTTCCACTGCCCAGGGCGTGCCATCTCCACTGCCATGTACATTAGTCCATAAAGAACGGTCATTAAAATCTACACTCCTCTCCGACCTCGGCCTGGTCTACAAACTGACTTCCAGGACAGCCAGGGCTACACAGAGAAACCCTGTCTCAAAAAAAACAAAACAAAATCCCGACCCCTCCTCCCCTCCACACTCACCTTGAGGTAAGGTTCAGAGCAGAGACCAGAAGGTCAGGGACCCCGTAGAGGGTGACAGGAAAGGTAACTTCACAGACGGTGAGGAAGATCCTTTGGCCACAAAGTGAGAGAAGAAAATGAGGGTGTGGCAGGGAGGAAGAGAGGAAGGGAGACAGCCGAAGAGAGCAGGGCGAATGTGGAGAATGATGACCAGAGAACAGAGTAAGAGAGGCAAATGAAGAAGACAAGAGACGGGGAGGGGGGCAGCAGGAGGGGGCAGGGGGCCAGAGATTTGGCAAGGCCATCTCAGAACACAGGCAGGCTTCTCCTGGAGACATGCTCTGGTGAATCAACTCTTATAAGCTAACCCGGATGCTGACCAGAACCCAGAATTACAGCCTTGGACCATTTCTGCACATTAAGGTTCCTGGCTGCACCGCATTTGGTGTCCCATCAGAGGACACTGTTGCATAAGCACTAAGTATATCTCTGCTCCCTCCACAGGCACCAAGGGCCTGGGCCCCTTGGCCCCTGACATAGATCACAGTCGGGGGCGGGGGGAGGGGCGGGGCAACAGATGCAGAAGACCTCAGCACCCAATGTTCCTATCTGCCTCCTCCCAAACTGAAGAGGACATCAGCAGTGCGACAATTAACCGACAGGAACCCTGTCATTGACACAATACAGTCTTAACATCTGGAAGGCAGAGGTGAAACAGGTGGCTTCCAATGCCTTTTCTCCAATGGACGGGTCACCTCTTTTTTAAGACCTAATTGCAGTGTTCCGGAAAATAACAAAGGTCAAACTTGAGCTTTCTACCCTTCTCATTAGCGTTTTTGCCACTCAGGGAACTTTTTTCCTCTATAAATATGTTGGCTTAGATGTACCATAGTTTGATAGTAGGATCACTATGTAAAGATGTAAAATAAAATATCAATGTAAGCACATCAGAGTATAAATAAACATGTATAACTACTCAAATATTTATGTTAACATTATAATAGCTGACAATATAACATTTAGAAGTATAATAGTATTGTTATTACGATTAGAAAATTAAAGTTTGCTAAGTCATAGGTCCCACCAGGTGTAGTCATACATGGTGTTGCCTGTGAACACTGGTGTTTTCTAAACCAACCTCCCCTGCTCTTCCTCTTTCTCTCTCACAAACACTGGCTCCTGTGGCTGATCTGATGAACTAGAGAGATTCCTGATTCAAACTTTGCTCAATGACAGAACCTAGGAACAATGACAGAAAGATAGAATCTACTATCGGCACTTGAAAACTAAGTTAGGTCCAAGGCATCAGCTTGCCTTCCAGATGTCCCAAGTTCAGGAGCAAACCCCACCCTTCCCTACTAACTACAACTGCTCTCCTCACTCTGTCCTCATCGATTTCACCATATGAAGGCACTTCAGGGATCTGACTAAACAGCACTTTAATGAGTTCACCAAACAATCACAAAACCCTTTAGAACGTCAGGGTGAGCAGGGTGGGCAATCACAAGAGCTTTCGCTCCATGAGCTTTGTGTCAGTTTTTCCTTGGAAATGTTCATCTTCCTGAAGAATGGATTTCCAAGTACTTCTTGGTGACAGCTACATGTGATTTCCTTATGTGCATTCACCAGACCATCAAACAAATCATTGGATGGGGAGAAGCCAGGTAAGAACTGCTAAGGACTTAATCTTAAAAGCTTAAAAAATTGCGCATGTGCTTGACATACCCTGCATTATCAAATATTTAGATGATGCTTGGCCCTTTGCAGTACTTCTGTGAAGTCACTGTCGCTATCTCCTTTCATACAAAAGAACTGAGGCAGAGGCTTCAGAGGAAACTGAAGTTTGAACCAGGCACCTGTTACATACCAAACCCTGTCTCCTAAACCAAGTAAGGTCTAGAAGACTCCTTGTCTGTTAAGCTCATGTGCATTCATTCAACCTACATCAGGTTGATGTGCATGTCCAACCCATATGCTGTAAGATTGGTCCTGCAAAGCCAGGCATAGCTGTACATGCCTTTAGACCCAGCACTGATGGGCAAAGACAGTGCTCCTGAAAGCACTGAGAGTAGTCAAAACAGTCAGCTCTGGTTCAGTGAGAGCCCCTGTCCCAAGATAGCAAGCAGAGAGACAGGATGACACTCATATCCTGCTCTTATATACACACATGCTCATGGGTACACACATTTGCACACTCAGTTGTATATACCACACACATGTGGAGAGAGAGAGAGAGAGAGAGAGAGAGAGAGAGAGAGAGAGAGAGAGAGAAATTGGTTTCAGTGGCATTTCACAGAGGTTATATTGGGTCTTACTTCCCTGTCTGACCACAACACCTATCAGGAGCTCTTTATAGGAAGAAGAGAAGCATTGCTGGTGGAATAATAAATAAAATAAAAATTTAAAAATAATTACGCTCTGCCTCTTCTAAACACCCAAGTCCCTAAAAGGTTTTATCAAGACTTAGTGTTCCAACTTCTCTTTATGGATGAAAAGAATGACCTCAGAGTTGTGCTGGCCAATAAAAACAAGTTTTCTGAGGCAATATTCTCAAATCAACTAGGTTGAAATACTAATCTTCCCCAATCAGAATTCAATCGTAAAAAGAACAAACATGGTGAATAAAGGAAGTACACTCTTGATGAAAAAATGAATTAGTCCAGCCACTATGAAAATCAGTATGGAGGTTCCTCAAAAAACTACAAACAGAAAAAAAAAAAACTACAAACAGAAATTATATATGATTCTGCTGCACCACCCCTACAAATACACCTGAAAGAAGGGATGTCTGCATGTAGTAGAGCTATCTCACACCAGTGCTTACTGGGACAATATTCACAATAACCAAGACATAGACTCAGCCCCAGTGTCTGCCAACTGATAAATGGACTAAAAATGAGGGCATATAAGAATATTCTTGAACCATAAAAAGAAAACTACTGTTATTTGTAGGAAAATGGATGGAACTGGAGAGTATCACGTTAAGTGAAAAAAAATCATGTTAAAGCAGTCTCAGAGAGTCAACGAGGTATGTTTTCTCTCATATGGAATTAACACACAAAAAATAAAATAAAAATAAAACACACAAAAGTAGGCGAGTCATTATTAGGAACTTAGAGGGGAACTAAGGTAGAAAGGAAGGGCAGAGTAGGGAAGGTGGCTTCAAACAGAGAAGAGTGTACACATATGTGACATATAAATCTGCTAATCTGTATAATATATACATTTTTAATGTAGTTCCCAGCAATAAAGAGCAAAGTGGAGGAAAGGAAGTGGGAAAGATAGGTCAAAAATAAACTGTCAAATGACTAACCAAGGCTTCCTGCCTTACTATTGGACGAGCCTAGAAAGCATAGCCTACAGCTTGCCTACCGTCTGCTCATGCCTATACGCTACTGAAAGAGTTCTTAACTTGCTGGACTTGACCCTAATTGCTAGATTTCCACATTACAATCCCTTGAAAGGTCCTAGGTTCTAACAAAACTCAAGCCCAAACAGCAAATCCCTGTGCTTCAAGATTAGCCCCTCTGTAGCTCCTACTGCTCCGTCCACACACCCTTCCCTAACCCACCCCCAGCCTGGAGAGCTTTGCTATACTCTGTAGATACGATTCGGATTGCACCAAATGCTGGGACTGAGTTTCTCATCTCATGCTACTCGACAGGCCTCAGGTGCCAAACATGCAGGGTCACTGTAAATGTCTGTTTAATGAAGGTAGGACTATAAGTAACCCCAAGAAATAAGTATGCTTACGGCTGAGGGAAATGATCCAGTTGGTAAAGCATTTGTCTTATAAATGTAAACTAATGCAATCCCCAGAACCCAGATAAAAACACAAGGTATAGAGGCATGTCTGTAATCTCAGCCCTGGAGAGGCAGGGACAGGAGGATCCCTGGACCAGACAACTTAGCCTAACTGGTGAGTTCTGTGCCAATGAGAGACCCTATTTCAAAAGAGGTGAATGTTCCTGAGTTTGACACCTGAGGTTGTCCTCCAGTCCCCACATACATATGCACACATGTGCACTTGCATACACACAAGAGAGAGAGAGAGAGAGAGAGATGCTTTGTACCCACAGTAAAAATTGTCATTCCTATAAAGAATGTGCTCTGCAATCCATACATTGATTCTTTTTTTTTTTTTTTTAATGTATTATTTATTTGGACATTGATTCTTAATGTCAAGGTATTTGAATCAGGCTTTTGCAGGTTACTAAGACATGAAGGTGGATCTCTCGTGAATGGGATGAGCTGTCTTTGCTCTCTTTCCACTTTGGGGAGCTACAGGAAGCTGCAGTCCTCTGTAATCAAGACAAAGGACCCAGAAGACTCCAACAGTGCTGGTACCTGAACTCAAACTTTTAGACTCAAAAGTCACAGCAACAAGTGATGTTATCTACAGGCCATCCAGACTATGTGCTTTGTGACAGCAGCCCAAACTATGGTAGATGCCCCAAAAGAAAGCTTTAATGGTGCATTTCCCAAAGTGCAGTTGCTCAACCTTATAATAAAAGTTCTAAGTCTGTGAAGAGCCAATGCTGAGAGAGCCTAGTAAAGCAAGTTTCTTCACTGTGGGACTTCCTGGAGCCTTTTGGGAGATGTTCATTCTAAACTTCTGAGACAGCCAGCAAGATGGCTTAGCAGGTAAAGACATTTCTATCACCCACGTTAGGTGTCTGGGACCCACATGGCCAGGGAGAACTAACTCCCTCAAGTCAAGTCATCCTCTACCAAGGCCCGTGTTCACACATATACCACATGTGCCAAAGCTCTTGTATTCACATACATCACGTGTGCTGAGGCTCATGTATACACACATACACCATGTGTGCTGAGGCTCATGTATACACACATACACCATGTGTGCTGAGGCTCATATACACACATACACCATGTGTGCTGAGGCTCATATACACACATATACCACGTGTGCCAAGGCCCATGTACACACACATATACACCACATGTGCTCAGGTCCATGTACACACAACACATACACACACACACACACACACACACACACACACACACACACAAATAGCAGTATTTTTAAACAAATAAATTTCCAACAGAAAAAAAAGGAATTTCTCAAATTCTTGCCCACAGAGGCTTATGACATCTCACACTGCCATCCAGAATCAGCATTCTTATTGACCAAACAGCCACATCCAGCCCCTGACTTGTTGTTTAGTGACAGTCCCTGCCATGTTTGGGCAGCAGTGTGGTCCTCTCTAGAGGCTGTGTCATTGTCGTTTCTATGGCAATCCTGGTCATCCTATCTCTCTGTGAAATACTCACTCTCTTTGTGTCCCTTACTACAATGGATGGTCAAGACAATGTACCCAGTACCAGCTAGGAAAACAGACTCTAGCCTTTACTCACAGACCAAAGCCTCATATCTTCCTACCTTGCAAGGAAGACTACCTCTTAGAGACCCTCTTGTGGATCAAGAGAAGAGGGAGAACACAGGTACCAGAGAACATTCCTCATCATAAAAAAGATATTCTTAATGCATGTAAGTCTCCCAGGCAAGACTATAGTGACCAACAACATCTTCTGACATCAAACTCAAGTTCACCTCCGCCATTGAACAAGAGCATTGTCTTCCACTGCCCACAAGTAGGACAACAGAAGTGTTGTTTGACCTCCCTATGAGGCCTTGACTGAAAGGTCACACCTACTCTCAAGCAGAGTTAGGACCTGGGAAGGCTTATAGCAACTTTCCAGTCAGGACAACACACACTCGGGTACTTCTCAGCCCAGCTCTTGATCTGGCAGATGAGCAGGCATGCACCCTCCTCAATCTCCACCTCCATTCCACTCAGGGGGACTCTGGAGGACCACTTCTCCACACCTACGATCCAGATGCTGAGAAACCCCTGAACTGCCCCTCAGGGGGAAAAAATGATGTCTCTTCTTTCTTTCCAGGGGAATGAAAAGATAAATACAAAACACAGTACAGACAGAAACTTCCATGGCAATAAGACTGGGAAGAGGGATGCTAAGTACTTTTCACCAAGTGCATACGTGCCTCGCAATATTCTGGACTTTTTAATACCTATAATCCGACCCAATCTATCTAACCCTATGGGAAATCATTATAAAACCAACCCCAATTTACAGATAAGGAAAATGAGGTTCAGCAGGTTAAGAACACTCACAAAATCAGTGGCTGGTCAGAAGCAGTCTGAGATTTGAACCTAAGTAGACTCTGGTCCAAAGTCAGCAGCATTTCTGTTCTTTTTTGTTTTCTTTTGTTTTGTTTTTTCGAAGCAAGGTTTCTCTGTGTAGCCTTCATTGTCCTGGACTCACTTTTGTAGACCAAGCTGGCCTCAAACTCGCAGCAATCCACCTGCCTCTGCCTCCCCGAGTGCTGGGATTGAAGGCGTGCGCCACCACCGCCCGGCAGCATTTCTCCTGCCTCCCTGTGCTCCCACCACTCCATATGACTATAGCTCAACCTGTAAGACCTTCACGCTCAAGTACACATGAATCTGAAGGAACATGTGGCTTTGTAAAAATGACCCTGTAGAACCCTGCTTTCCCTGTCGACACTCGAATTAAAGCAATTAGAAAATTTTTAAGAAATAACAAATTTGACCAATATGAATCAAAGGCCTAAAGAAGCAATAATTTTGTTTTTTCCTCCTAGCTGTGACACCATGGTTGACAATGTATTTAAATTCTATAACTTTAAATTAGAAAAGACCTCATTAAAATGTTCTCATGTACTTTACAGGTCTGTCTTCAATAAGATATAATTTACCCTCAGCTGACTTTTCAAAAATCATTCACTTTTATTTTATTTTATTTTATTTGTGTACGGGTGTTTTATGTACGTGAATATGTATACCATGTGCATGCCTGGGGCCCACAGGGGCAAGATGAGGTCACTAGATCCCTGGCATTGGAATTATAGATGGTGTGGGTCACCGTGTGCGCGCTGGGAATCAAACCTGCTTCCTCTAGAAGAACAGCAAGTGCTCTTAACCACTGTGCCATCTCTGCGGCCCCTTCCTGCTCACATCCTTAATAAGATGTAAATTCTAGACACTCCCAAGAATTGCAAACATAATCTCCCTGGAACAACTCTGCTGCCCTATCTGTTCCTTTGCCAGCACTGAAAGATCTGAGGTTTCTTTATTCTTACTGAGGAAACTGTGTTTCCTCACGCACATTCGAAAAAAAAACTCCGGAAGGCCACCCACCTCAGAAAAGAACTCATCCATGAAGGCTGTGTTGTCGATAGCAATCTCAACCTCGTCAGTGTCATCATCCTGTGTCAGCTGCTTCTGCAAGAGACAAGATCAGGCCAGAGTGAGGAAAAAAAACAAAAAACAAAAAGCACACACACACACACACACAATAAACAGCCACTGTAATTGAAGGAGTTATATTCAAGTACACACATATATATTACATGCTTAATGATGTCAATATAGGACATCATTTTATAATTTATATATATACATATATAATTTTCTTTAAAATTAATAAAAATAATGTTATAATACTCTGGAGTTGTCTGTGATTAAATCCAAGCTCTATCACCTCCTGGCTCTGTGCAAATGAAGAAGAGAGGGACAAGCAAGTTACTGCTCAGCTTGCTGGGCCTTGGGTTCCTTAACTGTCAGAAACTAATAGCACTATTTCATAGAGTTAGTTAAGAAACAAATGAGATAATCTGGGAGGTGATGACACAAACCTTTAATACCAAGCACTTAGGAGGCAGAAGCAGGCAGATCCCTGAGGCCAAGTTCCATAACAGCCAGGACTACCCAAGAAACCTTGTCTCAGAAAAAAAAAAGGCAGGAGATGATAACATAAACACATGTGTGCAGATCTGGTACACACTGTACACTCAACTTCAGGGCCTTAGTGGCTGTTGCTCATCTGCTTTGTTCTGCTTTACTTTACACTGGGGGTCAAAACCGAGGCCTTTGCTTGCATTAGGGAAGTGCTCAGTCACTGAACTCTACACACAGTCCAATCTTGGTGCTATTGCTGCTGGCATTTCTGTAACTCGCTCTGGCTGAAGAACCTAAAACTTAGGCTTAGTAGTAGGCAGACCCCAACCCACCCATGCTGTTTAAACAAGTTCCGGGCGGTTCCTGCAAAGCATGGACCACTGATCCTCACAGTTGGAGTGAAGAGGTTTCTGGGTTTGGAAACTACTTATTGCAAAGAAAATCCTGTTGCTCCCTCTCCACAGCTCGTGTTTATAAAGGAAAAGGAAGTTCTTTCCACAGCCCGGCAGCAGCCTCGGGGAGTGCTAGCCTCTTCAACCTCTTTCACCTTCCTTCTCAGAATTACAAAATGGCTAGCTAGAGGAAATGACTCCATTCCCACCCAGCAACAAAAGCCTGAGCTGTTTGCACACTCTTCCTGATTGCTCTCTCCCAGACAAGTGCTGTACAGACAGACAGTGCTACAGTGCTGAGCACACAGAACACTGGCTGTTGAGAGAGTGCTTCAGCCCGCCCTTCAATGGCTCACTAGCTCTACATCTAGCTACGTCAGCCTCGAAGGCTCAAAACTCCAAAAGCAATGAAAACCGCCAGGCCTCACGTCACTATTTCCATCCCCACATAGCCATACAATTCCCATAGAAATCTGTAACAACCTAGGGAATCTCTTCAAGGGTTCTCCCAGCAAGGTTGGAGCAGTCAACATCCCAAGCTTAATAGCTACATCCAAGAGAGTTGAATCTGAGGGTCCTCCTACCCACTCCACAACTATCTCCTAAAAAACTCAACTAGTTATGTCCTCCTGACACCCAAGGTCATGTAATGACAACTCATCTCGTAGGACCAAAAATCCCTCTGCCCCAAAGTGCACACGGGGGCCTTTAAAATCCCACCCCACCAAACTTCTCCCTCAATGCATTCTTGAGATTGGCCACTTGAAATTCCTTGTGACAATAATAATAATAATAATAATAATAATAATAATAATAATAATAATAATAATAAATTTTAAAAAGACAAAAAAATAAAAATAAATAAATAAGGAAATTCCTTGCATTTCCTAGACACATCATTCCTTTATAAGTAACATCTTTCTTTCCATGCTGCTATGCACACAAGAATTCTAACCAAAAGGGTTATCTTGTCCAACCACCAAAATCTTATTCATCTTTAAAATTCACTTCAGACAACCTGGTGCTGCTACCCGCCACCCCGACCCAGGGCAAAATTTAAAACCTCCCTTAAATTCCCACCACTCTGTAAAGACCTTTCATGGCAACCACCATGGCTTACTGTCATTTGCCCGTTTACTCATCCCTGCACTCAGTGATTATAAACTCCAGGAGGATTAACTTGTGCATCTGTTAGAATACATCCACTGGTGTGTCTGCCTGCCAGCCCAGGGCACCCTCCCTCTGTGGACACTCTTTTACCCTTCCCTCCTGATTTGGGGAAGGCCATGAGATCACTCACACTCCCTGAGAAGAGCCTGAAGGGAATGAAGCCTAGTGAAGCACTGGCAACACCCCACGGAGCTGCCCTCTTTCCTTTCCTGAGCCCCACTTCCCTTGGCTGCGGGCAGATTCTGCAGAGCTCCCCTGGTATTCTTTCAGTTAGCTCAATGGTTCTTTTGTTCATTTAGCCAAAATCAGCCTTATTACCTGCAATTAGAGTGCAACACCATACTTGTTGTAGTGGCTTGGATAAGAACAGCCGCCATAGGCTCATATATTTGAATGGTTAGACTCCAGGAAGTGGCATTATTTGAAAGGATTAATAGGATTAGGAAGTCTGGCCTTGTTGGAGGAAGTGTATCACTAGGTGTGGCCCAGTCTCTCTGCCTGTCTCTATCTCTCCCTTCCCTGTCTGCCCCACTCCCCTCTCCGCCTGCAGATGAGCATGTAGAACTCTCAGCTATTTCTCCAGCACCATGTCTGCCTGTGTGCCACCATGTTCCCCACCACGATGATAACAGACTAACCTCTGAAACTGTACACAAGCCCACCATTAAATGCTTTCTTTTGTAAGAGTTGCCTTTGCCATGGTGTCTCTTCACAGCAATAGAACAGTGACTAAGAGACACTTATCAACAATTTATTCCACATTTCCCAAGTATTTAACAGAAAGTGAATTGCTTCTAACTGAATGCATACCTGGCATTCACACTAGCCTGCAGACTCAATTCACATATCAGTTTCCAAAATTTAAGACAAAATGTTCCATTACTCAAGCACCCTCAACATCAAAGCCTCTCAGAGGCCTCCACAGGATCTCCTCTCCGGGGACGATACCTGGGCTGTTTGCTAGAGCGCACAAAGCCATTCTTTCTCTGGAAAGTTAGTAAGTTTTGTCAAGAATGTCCCTTTTTTAAAGGGTTGATTTATTAATTGGTTTTATGTTTATGAGTGTTTTGCCTGCATGTGTGCCTGTCTACCACTTGTATGTGGCGCCCAGGAATGTCAAGGAGGCTGTTGTACCCACTGGTGTTGGAATTACAGATAGCCATGAGCTACCATGAGGGTGCCCAGAATGGAACCAGGGATCTCCGCCACAAAGAGATGGCCCAGGAACCCCACTAAAAAAAGAGACCTCAAGTCTGGATCTGATACACACCGAAACACCCACATGTCAGTTCAGTGTTGAAACTGGCATACACGCTAAAGAAGTAGGAAGAAGCTACCCTGTGAATGGATCAAGTGGAGTTTCCAGAAGCTGGGAACAACTGTGGATTGGAACATGAGCATATACCTAGTGCTTATCATAACATGAGCTCCTAAAACTAGACAGTATACAGGGTTGCCCAATACCAAGAATGGCTCTTGGCTTTGAGCAGGCTTGAGCCAAGTGGCCTGGTCCACTTTTAGGAAAAGAGAAAGAAGTGTGTGGTGACACCTACAAGCTCGGTCCACTACAGCTTTAGCTGTGAGGCCTCAAACAAGCACATTTGTCTGTTTTTTAACCCACTGTTAGTACTAGCACCACAAACTTTATTACTTATATGAGAAATGAAGAAATCACATGTGAAAACCTGTTATCACAATACCTAACTCCCCTACACCAGCACCTGCCAGGTGTCAATTTCCCCATCACCTGGTATTAGAGATGTAAGCATAGAAAAACAGATTCCCTGTGAGGAGGAGACCATCCCCTTTCTGGAAGTCTGTATCTGTAAGACAGTTCTGCGGGAGAACATACACCAGGGTTATAATGCTAGCACTGAACCCTAAACACGTGGTTTAACATCTCTGAGCTTCCATTTCCTCATCTACCAAACAGAAAATACACTATATCACAGGACCGTGCGTGAGTATCAGGCTCTGCACCACTGCATCAGCCAGGCCCCCCAAACCACTTGGCTCCAATCCGACTACTCCTCAACTCCCAGGACATGATGTAACACCCTGGGCAAAGTCAAAAGTCTACTTTTTAAGACCGTTTAGAAGATGACTGTGCCTACGTCTCAGAGTCACAGTCCCCCTGCTCAGCACCAAGCACTTTCTGTCCCCACCAACTTGATCCTACATCTTCACATGTCATGTCTGCTCCTGTTCCTGCGCTTTCTGCTGGCACCACGGCCCTTCATTGCCTCCCAGCCATGATTAGCAGCCCACACCTCTGGAAGCTCTATCCCCAGAGCCTACCTTCAGTCATTCTCCCCAATGTTTTCCCTACCCTGTTTTTTTCTAATAGTTTTAGGATTTGCGATCTCAAAGATCTCAATTTTAAGCAACTAGAGATAAAGAAAAGCATATCTCCTAAATCCGGGGGCACACAGCACAGGGTGGCACCCATACAAAGTAAGGAGGAGTCAGCTGCCTGAATCTATCGCATTCTATATAGCCACAGGCCTACAGCTCTGCCAAAATTTACTTCCAAGTTCTACAGGAACAGGAGAAACTGAAAGGTCCACCTCCTCTCCCTGCTCCTTCCCTGATAGGACATAACAAATACGCAGAAATCAATGTATGTGTATAGTCTGGCAGGCCTGTTGTGAAGATTAAATTAGGCAATGCTTTCAAGTTTCATCTTTCTTACATACAGACAGACAGACATCATACATACATACATACACTCAAGAAAGCACTGTACATGAGGGCTACTTCTCAGCAGCCGTACCATGGGTCTAAGTCTTTCGAAGGTAAAATAGGACATCTGGAGCTGAATGAAACCTCAAGGATGCCTGGCACTAATGAGATTAGTCTGGATTCTGGATGTCCATCTTCTCAGGCACTTAACCCCACATCAGAAAATGCAAGGAAAAGGCCATGGTCACATGCCACCTGACATCACTGGACCCAGAACCATCCTCTGGCTTCTCTACAATGTATCCCAGGAAGCGGGTGGGGCTCCTTTCCCTCTGATTCAGGGGGCTGTGATAAATCCAGGTTCCTCAGGGCCCCTCCCAACAGGGGGAAAAGAGGGGCCAAGGAAAACACACTCTGCCCTTTATCCTCAGGCCACATGACTGAACTTAACCCAGAGAACACCAGCATCAGTATCAAAGAATCAAGGCATGTGGTAACGAGGACGTTACAGTAGCTGAAAGCTCAGCCACAGGGGTAAAAAAATGTGCAGAAGAACCACAAGCCCAGCCACTTACTTCCTCTTGATGGCTATCCTGTGAGAAGAAAGATACCAGCAACGACTCAGGCAACAGCAAGCTACCCAAAGATTTATCTCCACTCCTCAAGCCTAAACTACAGTCCATATTTCAAAGACAACAGCTAAGGCTGACTCCTTCCACATAGTAACTTAACCCGCTCCCACACAAGCAACTTAACCTGCAATTCTGCGGACTGATTTTTTTCTCAGAGGCCTTCTCTACCATCCTCTGTCTGACCACAGGTCACTCTATATCAGTTTATATATACTAAATGCATATGTTCTATATGTACTTAGATGTACTAAATGTATATGTATATGTGCTAAATGTATAAAATGTATTTGTCACCTATAGCCACTATTTGGTACTTGGTGGCCGTAACACCCTTACTACTTTTTGCACATCATGTCAACAAATCCCACCTACATACTGTAGCTAAGAAACTGGAGGTCAGAAGTTACAAAGTAGTTAAGGTCTTGCAGCTACTGATGTGCAGAAACACAGCTTAGGCACGGGGCCTCTCTCTCTTAAGCCCTTCTTAATGCCCTTCCCTGCTCAAAGGCTACCAACAGCAGCAGCCCGGAACATGAGATTGGTAGCCCAGGCATGCAAAAAGCACTGTGCTGAGGAACTGGAGCAATAGGCCTTGGTCACAGCACATGTCCTTGTTAAACATTACTTTTTCTCACCAAGCAAGGAGCTGAGCTCTCCACTGCAGTCTGGGAAAAGCTTGGGATACCCCAAGTGTGCCACCCAGCATAGCTAAGGAAGAGAAGCCCAGCTGGTGGGCTATGGGACCCCACAGCCCTCTTCAGTGTGCAAGAGCTTTTCCTTCACTGGGACTTTGGAGAGATGAGAAGAGGGGGGAGGAGATGAAACCCACTAGAGTAGACAGTGGCTAAGAAGAGAGGGAGGAGATGATTCAATAAAGGAAAGGAGACACCTGGCCACCATCATCCCCATCAGAGGGCTAGTAAAGGACTGTGGTCTGTGGAAGGAGCTCTCCTGCCAAGCACAGGAGACGACAATTTTTTCTATCTTCTCCCCTGGTTAAAACAGTTCTTTCCTCCAGGAACAGACTCTTCTTTATAAACCCAGTTTTCTCCTGGCCTAGGACCAGGGTCTGTGGACTCCTAAGACAGACACCATGATTCACAGGACCCCAGACACATGGAAAGAGACAGACAGACAGACACAGAAAGAGAGAGACAGAGAGCGAGAGAGAGACAGAGACAGAGAGACAGAGAGAGACAGAGAGAGCGAGAGAGACAGAGAGACAAAAAGAGAGAGACAGAGAGAGGAGAGACCCAATCTGAGCACCCTATTCCTATTCTTTGATTTAAAGAGCCAGAAATTCTAAGTGAGTACATGGGATCTCAATGGGTAACCAGTGTGATTTTCTTTACTAGCAAAACCCTCCCTGAGAAAACACTTCCTCTTTTCTCTGAATTTCATCTTCTGCAACACCCTGTCATACAAATAAAGAGGAAGTAGGCAGATAATGATACTTTAGTGAGCATCCTGCTTTTACTTTCAACATCTTGTTCTAGCTGAGCAGTTGAAGGCAAAACACTGGCCCTACCTCAAAGGAGGAGACCTGGGGACTAAAGTCACATTATCAGATCAATCCAAGACCAGCAAGGCAGAGGACAAGAGCCAAAGTCCCTGAGGGTTCACTTCATATACTTTGTGACAACAATGACAGTAGATGATATGCACGTATATTTGTCATTGCTATGACTTCAAACGTGTTATCTCATCCTTACATCAACCCTCTGAGGGACAAATATTACTTTCCTCACTTACAGATAATGGTAAATGCTAATTAGGTTAATTAATTCATCCAAAGTAACTCAGCTATTAAATGGCATCATTAGGACTCTCCTCTAGCAGAGCCATGGGAGCTCCCGCCTTTACCTGCTCTGGTGCCTGGAGATGCCTCTCCACAGTCTCAATCTTCACCTATTTTAGAGGATGCTATAATATTCATAAATCTAAGCTAGGTGAATCTATGTGCTCAAATGAAAGAGATATTATGCATGTATTCAAAACTCTGTTCATGAATATAAAGACATGCAGGTACATGTGACTTCTGTAGTGAAGACCCAGTAGGGCGTAAGCTGCCATCTTGAACAGGTTAATGCTCTCTGCCTCAGTTTCCTCAATTGTAGCATGACCAGAACACTCTGCTCACAAAAATCTTAAGAGGATCAAATCAGCTATTCCATACCAACTGTTTACAGCAACACACCACATGTACTCCGATGCCAATGCTCAGAGGTGATGGAGGACGAGGGAAATTCATATATTCAGGATTTTTTTTCATGTATTCTAAGCCTTTTGTTTTTTGCTATGAGTTTTAAAGCAAACTCTGCCTGCCCCCACCAAAAAAAAACAAAAACAAAAAAAAACAAAAACAAAAAAAAACAAAAAACAAAAACAACAACAACAACAAAAAAACCTTGTTTGTGTTCCAGCTACAATCTCACAAATTTGCTCCTCTTACTCTCATTCAGTTCTTAATACTTGGTCCACTCTGCTTCAATTTATATTAAGTGTTATTTAGAAAAAAAAGTTTCTAAAATTCCAACATGGGTAAACCTGACTCATACCCTGTGGAACTGAATGGTTTCTTGTACTGTAGTACAGGGTCAATGTATGTTTCAAAATCCCTTCCATTCTGCTTGTTGAAACAAACAGCGAACTCCCATCCCCACACGTCCAGTTAGTGCCTGCCTGGTTTTGGTTCTCAAGACCTCCGCTAGATCCAGGGTAGAGCAGTGAACATTCTCAAGAGAGGAAGGAGCTGAGGGAGGCCTGACGGGTAGAGTTAGTTACAGCTATAAACGAGGCTGGGAAGGTCAATACCTTCAGAGTCCCTCAGCTGGTAAGGAACAATGCTCACTCTGGGCCTCTGTTTGACACGAGCTGAGCTTCGTTACTACATTGACTGGGAGAAAGGACCTCAAGGTTTCATAACCAACCTCCAGACCCGAGATACTCTCCTTCTCCCCTAGACTCCTGTGTCCCTTCATTCATCCAACAAGGGGAGCACCCGACGTTTGCCAAGTAACAGTCTGAATGCTGGAGGCTCACAGGGCGAACTCAGCATCCCTGGCTCCCTGAGCTCTCTCTGGCTAACCTGGGAGATGGCTTACAGATGACTACAGATACCACAAGAGGAGGCGGGACAGCAACTACAATGAGAAATTATGCACAGGAGAAGGCGGGGCATAGAGAGCCTGTTAGAGATGGAAGCTTATGAGAGAATGTTTGCAGAGCAACATTTGAGAAAACCTGTGAAAACTGAGAGGATTTACCCAGAGGAAATTTCCGGCAAGACCCGTCTGAGTGAGAAGACCACACCTTGCATTCTCTCTCTTCCTTGAAGCTGTAAGAGAAAACTCAAAAGGACTTTCTTCTTCCTCCTCCTGGGCTTAGCTCCCATTTAGGTCTTTAACCCCTACCTCAGCCTCTTTCACTCCTTTTCTGACTCTCTCTCCTCCTCCCCTACCCAGTCCTGCCCCCGGGTATTTCTCACAGATATAAAGAAGGGGAAGGAAGGATCTGACAACGTCTTATTCCCTCCTTGACTCTCTGCTGGATCTTTCCTTTCAGGCAGCCCCTGACCTCCTTCCCAGCATGCTCCTGCAATACTTAAGTCATTACTGCAACAGGTAGCATTGGCTGAACACGCAGCTAAGCTGATGACTCTTCTAAGGCCTGTACTGTATATTTACCACAACATTTAATCCCAACGCGAATCTTCTACAGACTAGTGCTGAAACACACCAGCTGCCTGCCCTGCCGATAGTGTGTGCCCAAGCCAGGGGAGCCTGTTCTCAAGCAACCTGCAGAGACTCCCCACTCTCACCCACCCACCACCCCCCCACCCCCCCACACACACCCAAGCTGCACTCAGCCCTGGCTCCAGGTCATGCATTTCCAAAGCACTGTAAAGCAGATGTCATGCCAACAAGGTCATGAAAAACAGAAAGGTCTGAGAAACTGTGTCGGGACAGAGGAAGCCAAGGAAGCATCACGAGTGGTCAGTGCCCTGGCTCAATCCCAGAACAGAAAGGACTTGAGCAGGATAACAGAAACACCCAGACAAAGCCTGGTGGAGTCCCGTGCCAGTAGCGCTTTCTTTCTTTGATGACTGCACATTGAAAAGTGCGATGTTAACAGGGGTGAAACTGGATGAGTGGAAAGGATCTCTCTGCACTATCTTTGATAAATCTGAAAGTATTTAAAAGAAAAAAATTATTTTTAAAAAAATAAATAAACAAACCTGATGCCATGCCAAGCTGCCCTAACCCAGACAGCTGGTATACCCAGACAGTACACGCTCTACTAATCTCTTTAGGCAGCAGCTGAACTTCACTCTGCCTCCCCACACACTGGGAAATGTTGCCATAGAAACAGCCATAGGCCACAAAGCAAGGTGACCTAACAGGAAAGGCAGCGGTGGGAGAAAGCTGAAGTGGGGCCATACATAAAGGAGACTAGAGATAAGGTCTGTCTGGGACTACAAAATTCATCAACAGTATAACTGTCCACCTACTGAATGGCGTGGTGTTCAGCTTTTTACCATTCAACCGGAAAAAATAAATCAAGTATGTGTGGTCTGCTTTTTTCCAGGGCGCCTGACCTGACAGGGCTGGCAGCTTCTGAAACTGCAATACTGCAACATAGTATATACACTGCAAACTAATTAATAATATTATATTAGCCATATGGTTATGTTTGTATCAACCAAATAAAGAGTGTGTGGGAGTCGTGGAATGCACGGTTAATGTATTTAGCCTGGGAAGCTTTCCCATGGTGGTGACACTAGAGCCCAGCCTTAGGGGATGAGAAGGGTTTTACCAGGGGAAACATGAGTTGGCTAGGGTTTCACTTAGGTATTCACATGTCTGCCATTGTCTTCCTGAACAAAGACAGCCTCTGTGACATCCTGAACTGCCAGTATCTTAATAAAGGGGAAAGCCTCAGAATTGATGTACCTGGGGGATGAACCAGTGACTTTTGGCTTCATTTGCAAAGCTATGGATTCCCTGAGTAAATGTCCTACTCCGATCAGGCAAAGGCTCACCAACCACAGGAGTGAAACAAGAAATGCCAATCATAATAATGAATGAGGGACGTGTATAAGCCAAGCTGATACAGACCAGCAGGAAGAGAAAGTCTAACATGTGGCTACCATGCAGAATGCTGGGTGTGGGAACTGGGGAGGGAGTACACAGTACAGTGGGAGGTGGTCAGATGCAGTGTGGGAAGAGATTCAAAAGCAGACATAGTCATCCTTGATCCGGTCACTTCCCAGCTAAGGATGGATCTCAGTCGAATCCGAGAAATGACATATACCACCACCTCAGCTTGTAGAACAGAGGAAGACTGGAGGGAAGGTGTGACGACGGGCATCGATCCAAAGTCCTGGACAAACGTAACCTGCTCAATAAGTGACACTTGCTGTAGCTCACGTGACAAGTATTTGAGTCAGCAGCTTAGACAGAAGAAGACATGGCATACAAAGCATAATTCATTAAGAAGCTGGTGACGCTGGGTGCACGACGTTAACTCCAGCATTTGGAAAGCAAAGGCAGGCAGATCCCCCTGAGCTCAAGGCCAGCCTGTTCTGCATAGTGAGTTTCAGGACAGCTGGGACTATAAGACAAAAAGAAAATCAAAAGAAGTTAGTGGAAGGTGGTTTCAAACCCATTCCGTGGTAATACATTTGTTAAAAAGCACTCACTCACTTAGTTGCAAAACAATACACAGCTAAGGCAAGCAGCAGGACTGGATACAGAGTATTCTAGGATGCAGTTAGAGAGTAACTGCTTGTAAAGAATGAATCGAGGCTGGAGAGATGGCTCAGAGGTTAAGAGCACCATCTGTTCTTCCAAAGGTCCTGAGTTCAATTCCCAGCACCCACATGGTGGCTCACAACCATCTCCAATGAGATCTGGTGCCCTCTTCTAGAGTGCAGGTACACATGTGGGCAGAATACTGTACACGTAATAAACAAAATGAAACAAAAATCTTTGGAAAAAAAAAAAAGAATGAATCTGGGGAGCAAAGGCATGAGCAGTAACACGGAAGGGAGAAAGCAAGCCTGGGAGGGAGTGAGTCCAGTATGGACACTCTCCTGCTGGTCTCTTAACCTCCCCCAAGCTCACAGGAATAAAAATAAAATTAATCCCCTTCTCTCATCCAAGCATTTTCTCTCTGGCCTCCAGCTGATGGGTCTATAATCCCTCCTCAATCCCTCTCCCTCTCATCTCTGCTTCCATCTCCTCACAACAAAACAGGCCTCCCAGGGAATGAATCCTCCCAGGTACAGAGAGGAGACCAGGAGGGAAGGCAGCCGACTTAGAAATCCTATTACTAAAGAGAGACTCAACAAAGGACAACTTGGTATGTTAAGATTCACCATGATCCAAGGCACCAGGCACAGAGTGGGGGTCAGGCAAGCACTCGTTGACTAAACTAAGCTTCAAAGCAGAGCTGCAGCCCCTTACTTCTGACAGGATTACAGCATAAAAAAAATTACCCTAAGGAATTCCACTCCCACTGAGATCCTGAACTTCTGTCGGCAGTACTTTAGGTAGCAGTAAGAGCAAGACCGGCAGAGTAAAAGGTGGGGGCTAGGCTGCAGAGCAAGTAACAGGCCTGGTCTTAGAAGGCCATAAGCATCCAAGTCATTTTCTTATTCCTTGGTGGGTCTCTAGGCTGAGTTCAAAGTCTTGACCTTGATACTGACTGCTCTGTTTTCATTATGAGGTTTCACTTTGTTCTCTTTCCACCAAATACATTTGTTTTCCCTGTTTGGCTCTTTAAAACAAGGGCTTTGTACAATAATTCTGCCAACCTTCATATGCAGCTACATACAGCATACAAGCTAAATATGGTTCTAAAGGTCCTGATTATGCTGTCTAGAATGTACTGTGAGCACAGACACACAAACACACACACACACACACACACACACACACACACACACACGCCTCTTTTGATATCAGCATGCACTTTTTTTAATTTTTAGGTTTTAGATTTTCGAGACAGGGTTTCTCTCTGTGTAGCCCTGGCTGTCCTGGAATCTCTCTGTAGGCCAGGCTGGCCTCAAACTCACAGAGATCCACTGGGGCTAAAGGCGTGCACCGCCACCACCACCCAGCTTAGCATGTATATTTTTATATTCTTCGTGCTTTATACATAAAGTACTCACCAAAGACCAAAGGGAGAGTAAAGGAAAAAAAATCTAGGATCCATGTCTGCTTCCAAACAAATTCTATTTGCATCTGAAGAGACTACATTAAATTTGAAGAGGGACCTCCACTTAAAAGCTACAGCTGAGAATGGCACCCCTAGACTTACCCTCTACCTCCCAGAGGCCAGACAGCAGGGTCTTCCTGTGGTTGCTTCTATCACAAGGATTACCCGTCATACTCCCTAGGCCTCTGTTCTTTCTATCCAACCATGAACTTCTTAAGCTCCAGGAACAAATGTTGCTCACTACTACATCCCAGAGCCTACTGCAGGGCCTGGTACACAGTAAGCAGCTAGTAAATGTTTACTGGGTATAAACAAGGGTTCCCAGGGCAGGAATGGTCAGGCAGATTCAAAGTTCAATTACTGAGAAGCGGGTGAGGAGAGCCGATGGGCTGGGTGCGGTCACGGCACATTCCCAGCAAACTTCTAGATCAACAAGAAAATGCTGATGGGAGCCCCTCAGGAGGAGCAGTCAGGAGATAAGCTAAACCAGGTCATGTGACTGCAGCCTTAGAACTGAACCGTGGGTGGTTCAGGGTGGACATTGCTCCCGGGGAGCTAAGTGTGGACAGCTCACATGTAATATGGCAGATGACCATCACAGACTGTCTCATGTCACCTGCACAGTGACCCCCAGGGAAAGACTGATGATCACCCTAACAGGTGTGACCCTGATACTTCCATATGTGTGGGCCCCAGAACGGTGGGACTAATAAGAATCATCAGCATCTCACAAAACCAGAGGTGCTCAAATGCCTACAGCACTCAACACCTCCACAGCCTTCCTGCCAGCCTCGAACGCTAAGAGGAGTCAGCACCTGGTCAGCTGGCCTGCCCAAGCCTTGAGCAGCTAACTACATTTCTTTTAATTGCCTTCTTAAAGATTTCTGTTTTCTACCCATCAACCCCATGTCTTCCTTCCTATCTACTCACAGCCAAGCCAATCCCAAGCACATGGCACAGCCCCAGCTATCTGAGGCAGCCATCAGCCTCTCCCCTGGGGTTTAGAAAGACACCACACAGGCTGATCAATGGGAAATGTGCTTCGTGCAGGTTAGCAAATCTTCTTTGTAGATAATAGGAATTGGAGAGAGATCGTGCCCTATCTTGTTGCAAAATAAAGGTGGTTCCTGGGATAAGGGACAGGGGTAGAGGAAGCGGATGGTACGCCACAGAATGGTTGATAATGCACAGAAACCATTAATAATGGCAGAAGCGTGTTTTGAAACCAACTGAGTTTTTTGTTTTACAAAGGAAGCATTCAGAAGCTTTGAGGTAGGGCTCGGAGGTTAAGAGCAGTGATTGATATTCCAGAGGACCCAGGTTCAATTCCCAGCACCCACGTGGCAGCTCACACCTATCTGTAACTCCAGTTCCTGGGCTTCTGACACCCTCACACAGACATACATGCAGGCCAAGCACCAATGAACATAAATAAATCATTTGGAGAAGAAGCAGAAGCAGCAGCAGCAGCAGCTTGGAGGTGAGGTACCTACTACTGATGCTTTGCCAAATGGTCATGCTTGTTAACCTGCCTTCAAAATACTTATGTTTGTGCCCAAAGATTACTGCTGCCCTCAACACTGATCAGAGAAGCTTCTTTGTGCAGTGGGCAGCGCCCAATGTAGAAAGTCCTGGTCAGTGCTGAAAATGAGTGACAGTTGGGTGCTCAGCCCTAGGTGGGACATTTATATCACCACCATCCAGACTCATGGGATTATGGTAGAAGAGGCATAAAGAACCTAAGAGGTAGAGGATGGGGAGGAGTGCCACGAAATGTTGTCTTCTGGACGTGGACACTGCATGGCTGTCGCACTCATGAACTCACTGACAGAAGTGATTGACTGCACAAAATCTAGTCAGTCAACATTCCATCACAGAGGGGGAGGGCTCAGGAGGCTCCACCCCTAGATGAGGAGCTATTGGCAGTTGATGGCTTCTAGAAAAGGGGCAAGGGGGGGAATCTTTTTTTTTTTTTTTTTTCCTTCCTTTTGGAGTGTGTCCCCAGGAAGCTGCCCACTGCTCTGGTAGAGGGGCCTCATTTGCATGTAGGCAGTCCTTACTAGACTCAGTTGGTTACATAAAATCTTTAAAGAGGAAAAGAAAAGAAAAAAAGAAGACATGAAAGTACAAGGCAGTTAGATGCATTGGAGGTTATCTGAGGAAGGGTTTGGGTCAATATGATCAAGTTACCTTGCACACATGAAATTGTCAACGAATAAATAAAAATAACCAGGAAGCAGCAGTAGTGGCAGTGGCAGCAGCACAGAGGTGAAATTGCAGAAGGACCCCAGTTATTAACTGTCAAGGCCACAATTATAGGAGCCTTTGAACCTCACTCCGGTCCCCTTCTCACTGCACTGCTCCAAAACAGGCCAGCAGCCTCCCTGTGGTTGCAGAACAGGACAATAAGGCAGCACCATCCAGCATCTCACTTTCACTCCATCCCAAAGAGGTACGGGGAAGAAACCACACCATTAGCCCTGCTTTGCAGAGCCTAACCCCGAAGGACTGAAAGGCGAAGCCACTTGCTTCCAGTGCCCTGGAAAACACCTTATTCTTGGAACTCACAGTTCACTTAAGACTACTGTTGGTGACCAGCTAGGGAAAACAGCCAGGCAGTACCTCAGTCTGGACATAGATTTCCCTAACCAAAGAAAGGGAGCCACCTCTGACTGCTTGCTGTTCAGCTTTGAACTCCTGAGCTCCACGCGGTTCCCCAGTTACAAAACAGAAAACACGTAATTGTTGCCCTGCAGTTAACCAGGATGCCCGGAGGCTCAAAACAAAAGGAAAAGTTTGGTGCAGAGCCTCAGCTCTCACAATAGCAACTGCCCCTTCCTTCTCTCAGGTTCTCCCAAACCTATTCTGCAGCCCAGTGCCCAGAGCACGCAAACCGGGTCAGGAAGATCTCAGCAAAGCAACACACTGGCCACCAACATTTCTATTCTTGCCCGCCCCCCCAAAAAAACACCCCGAAGTTATCAGCAAAGCATTTACTATTTGTTAAGTCTTATGCGCAAAGGGCTCTTCTGCAGCTCTCTTGCTTTTAGCTTGCACATCTACTGGTTTTACAAATAACAAAACTTGGAGTTTAAAGGGTAACCAGTAAGCATTAGGGCCAGGACAAAGCCCCAGTGCTAATGCACACTAATACTTCCCAACCCGTAAGGACCTCAATAATCGCCTGGGAAGATTCAGTGAGACCTTCATCGGGTCTAGACTGAAGCCCAAGTGACGCGCTTCTAGTCTAAGGGGCAGCCAGTATCCTCCGGTGGGTCCCCAAAGTTTCACACTAGCCCTGCCCCGTAGAGTGTACACAATGACTTATTAAATGAACCAGTGTCTCAAAAATTCATGCTCAGCACTTCCCTCTGTCAAGTCCCGTTGTGTCATTCAATCTTCGTAACAGACCTATAAGGGAGGGTGAGTCTTTCTTGACAGACAAGGAAATAGGCTCAAAAGAGTGACCTAAGCTTTTCAGCGTTTGTGCGGTACAGACGACCACAGCTGTCTCAGGGGGTGCAAGAAAAAAAAATAATTATAGACCAGTGAATGGTAGGGGAGGGGGAGCCATCCCTGCACCTGACAGGCTCACAGTTCGGGAAATCACCCGGAACTCTTAGCTACTCCGGGGATGGGGTAGCCCTGCCCGGTGCTCAGAGAGGGAAATAAGGAAGAGAGGAGGAGGCCGGTTTGAGGCATAGTGCCAGGCGGCAGAAGGCAGCTGGTGAGGTGAGTCCCCTGACTTCCCCATTAGCCCAGCTGATTTCAAGTCCCAAGGTGGGTCCAAGCTCTGGAGGAATTCCGTCCAGCTTTGGGGGAGCAGGGGTGTGAGGGTTCCAGGCGTTCAGGGAATCGCTGCTAGGTGATGAATCACCGAGCACATGACCCGGCAGGGGAAGGGAGGGTGCAGAGCTCCGCTGGATGAGGCGGGGGCTTGGGCTGTGAGGCCTAGCGCGCTGAGCACCCCTACGACTTGGATTAGGGGAGCTCAGGGAAAGCCCCCTTCCCATGCCACTCCTCCGGCGGCAGATCCCCCACCCCCACCCCACCCCCCGCAGGTCCCGGGCCAGCCAAGATCCCCAGGCGCCGCGGACTCACCGCCTTCAGCTGCTCCAGCCGGTCCTTCATCCTGGCCCAGGTGAGGGCGCCGGGCACCGCGTCCCAGGTGAGCGCGTCCCAGGTGAGCGAGTCCCAGGTGAGCGGCCTGGAGCGGCGGCGGGTGCGGGCCGGGGCGAGGGAGCTGCTAGCGCAGGCGGAGGCGGGCGGGGGCCGCTCTCGAGGAGGTGCGTCCGAGGCCACCGAAGTCCGCCGCGCCCGCCCTCTCCGGCCCCCGCCGGCGCCGCGCTCAAATCCGGCTCCGGGACTAGCGCCGGCTCAGCGCTCGCCCGCCCCCCGAGCCCGCCCCATACCTGGGCCGCGCCCCGCGCTCCTGCTTAAAGGGCCAGCGCGCGCGCTCCGACGCCACCCTTTATCTCAAGGCGTTCCAAGAGAAGCAGAAGCAGTCGAGGGTCACCCACTCAAGACGGAGAAAACGAGAAGGGATATGTCTGCCTTCGATTTTCTGATTTTCGTGCTGTCCATAGTGTCCAGCCCTCCGCGGACTCGTCCGGTTGAAGGCAAGCTGGTTCCCGCTCCCTTTGATGGGGGAAAATGTTCCTCCTGAAAGAAGGTGCCTGCGAGATACAGAATCTGCGCGCGGTCCGGGCTCAGAGACCTGTTCAGGGAACGTAACTGAAGATGAGACACAGTGGGTCGGGCTGCAGCGAGGAATTTCGGGGTTATGCTGTTAGTGGCCATAGTGCGTCTCAGAAAGGTGTGTGGAGACGGTTCAGCCACCTTTTACTAACAATTTGAATAACTGTTAGGGAAATCCTGTTCCTCTAGAGGACTCCATTTCCATAGCTATAAACTAGAGACTGCTTAGCAGTTTTCTGCGAAGCCGCTGAATTGTAACTACCAGGCCGGGAATATTGTAGGATGAGGAAACCTGATTGGGAAAATTTAAGCCCCACCCATCTCCTCCTTACTGTAAGGAGCCTCGGGATTTGAAGAATTTTTGGAGAAGTGTAGTTTCTCTCACTATTCTTCTCTGTTCAACCATGCCCCTAACCTCGTCTCCTCCGTATATGATTTTGTATAACAAATGGACTATTAGCCGGAGCCAGTGGTCAACAACCGGAGCTAGCGAAGATTCAGTCTCAAGTTCGAGGAAGGATCCTGCGCTTTGTGTTCAGTTTTAAAGGTCATAAGATATTTTCTTAATTATAACCGGACTTTCGCCTCTGAGATGTACACGCTCCTACTGACGTCCTCCGCTGCCATAAAGATAATCAAGTAACGCAGGACTTGGGCACTATGAGCTGGCCCTGCGGTTCTCAACTCTATTGGAGGATTTACCGCTCCTGTCCTCTTGCTGCGCTCCCTCCGCGCTGAGAAGGCTTCCACGCCCCCTGGTGGCCGTAAACCATTCACTTCGAAGCAAGAACCAAGGATCCCTGTTAAGATATAATTACTTTCAGGTTGCAAAGATGGCTCTGCAGTTAAGAGCACTGACTGGAGGAGCGAGTTAGGTTCAATTCCCAGCATACACATGGCGACTCACAGTTTCGGGAGCAACGCCCTCTACTGGCCTCTGCAGACACTGCACACATGTAGTGTAATAATAAGCAGGCAAAATCACTCATACAAGTAAAAAAAAATTTAAATCTCAGAAAATTATTTTTTAAAACATACTTGATTTCGCCAGGCGTGGTAGTGCATGCCTTTAATCCCAGCACTTGGGAGGGAAAGGCAGACGGAGTGCTGCGAGTTCGAGGCCAGCCTGGTCTACAAAGCAAGTCCAGGACAGCCAAGGCTACACAGAGAAACCCTGTCTCGGAAAACAAAAACCATACTTGATTTCAACGGGGTAAAATTGTGGCTCTCATGCAAACATAAAATGAAGACATTTATTTTTTATAATTATATAAATATAATTATACAATATATAATTAAATTATATAAATATAACTAAATGGAGTTACACTCATTCAAATCCACAGACGAAGCAGCAGGAATTCTGGGATGAGTAGTTTACTCAATGCAAACTGGCTTTGGGGAGGTAGGAGAGCCTGTGCTTTTCTTGCAGACAAAGTTCTTGTCATCTCCATGGATAGAAGCACTTTTGTTACTACCAGTTGCCTCTAATTTACACAGTTGGACAATATCTGTAAGAGAATGAAAGATATAAGCCATTATATAATCAGAAAGGTGCATTAAATAGAGCAACCACAGGGTACATAGCATGGAACAGCTTCTTGGTGGTGGTGGTAATCACTGGCCATTTTAATTTGCTCAGTTTTTCTGTACACTCCCAAGGTAGCAACTTTTATGGTTGAATGGAATGAAGTCAGCTAATAAGTTATTATACGGGACAAATGTCCATTATTCTTGCCTTTATCCAGACACTTAAAAATAAATAAATCAGAGCTTATGAAATAGCTCGGTCAGTAAAGTGCTTGCTACACAAATATGAGGACCTGAATTCAATCCCCAGAACACAGTTGTTTTTTTAAAAATCAAGCACAGTGGCACGTACTTGCAATCCCATCACTGGGAAAGTTGAGACCTGCAGATCCCTGGAGCTCACTGGCCAACCGGACTTACCTGCTTGGTGAGCGCCAGGTCAGTGCAAGATCCTGTCTCAAAAGGCAATGAATGTCATACCTAAGGTGCTTTTGTAATTGGACCTCCTGGTCTGGAAAGATGGCTCAGTGGTTAAGAGCACTGTCTGCTCTTCCAGAGGTCCTGAGTTCAATTCCCAGCAGCCACATGGTGGCCCACAACCATCTATAATGTGACTTGATGCCCTCTTCTGTTGTGCTGTTGTACACTCATATACATAAAAAAATAAATAAATAAGTAATTGGACCTCTTGACAATTCCAGCACCCTTTCAATTTCTAGTCTTAGAATTGAGGGAATCTATTCAACACATAGCAAGCACTAAGAGCCTACATTTAAATTTAAAAATCAAGAAATCTCAACCTAGTTACATAGCAGCACACTTAAAAACCCTAGAACAAAATGAAGAAATTACTCCCAAAAGGAGTAGCTGGCAATAAATAATCAAACTCACAGTTGAAACCAATACAATAGGGGAAAAAAAAAAAAAACAGAGAACCAATGAAACAAAGAGTTGGTTATTTGAAAAATAAATAAATAAGAGTGACAAACCCTTATCCCAATTAATTAAAAGGCTGAGAGAAAGTATCCAAATTAACAAAATTTGAAATATAAAAGGGAAAATAACAACAGACACTGAGGAAATCCAGAGAATCAGAAGGACATACTTTAAAAACCCGTACTCCACCAAATTTGAAAAATCTATTGAGAGAGAGAGAGAGAGAGAGAGAGATTGGGATCCAAGATGGCTACGCCTAACACATACCTTGTTTGATCAGCAGGACAGCTGTGACCATTCAGCAAACTAAGGACTGATCTGAGAACCACAAAACACCAGTACTAGTGAGAGGGGTCCAAATTGTGCAGAGTAAAGTTGGGTCCAGCAAAACCACAAAGTCCCAGGTCCCCACAGAAACCAGGCTAGCACCATGTGCCTGGCTGGCAGGCAGCTCTTGAACCCACTGGGGCACAGAGCTAGCCAGGAACTGAAAAAACATCCACATCTATGGGATCTAGCACCTAGCAGATACCACAGTCCAGAACACTAGTGGATCCGACCTCAGGTCACTCAGCAAATCTACAGAAAGCAGGCACTCTCACCAATAGACAGATCATCATGAGAAAAACTAAATGGAGAAATAATGAAACTAATAGACATCATGAATCAATTGTACCTAACTGATATATATATATATAAAACTTTTCACCCAAACACAAAAGAATTCACTTTCTCAGCACCTTATCAAACCTTCTCCAAAAATCAACCATATACTTGGTCACAAAGCGAACCTCATCAGATACAAAAAGATTGAAATAATCCCTTGCATCTTATCAGCCCACCATGGATTAAAGCTGGAACTCAACAACAACAGAAACAACAGAAAGACTACAACTTATGGAAAATTATTCAATATAGTACTTGAAGTTCTAGCTAGAGCAATAAGACAATGAAAGGAGACCAAAGGGATTCAAGTAGGAAAGGAAGAAGTCAAACTATCACTATTCTTGGATGACATGATAGTATACATAAATAACCCTAAAAATTCTACCAAGGGACAAGGGACTCCTGCAGCTGATAAACTCCTTCAGCAAAGTAGCTGGATACAAAATCACCTAAAAAAAATCAGTAGCCCTGCTGTATACAAATGGCAAACATGCTAAGAAAAAAATAGGAAAACTACACCATCTACAATAGCCACAAATAATATAAAGTATCTTGGCACAACTCTAACCAAACAAGTGAAAGAGTTATATGAAAAAAAAAAAAAACAACTTAAAGTCTCTGAAGAAAAAAATTGAAGAAGATATCAAAAGATGGAAAGATCTCCCATGTTTGTGGATCAGGAGAATCAACATACTAAAAGGTAATTTATAGATTCAATGCAATTCCCATCAAAACTCCAAGACAATTCTTAACAGACCTTGAAAGGTCAATTCTCAACTTCATATGGAAAAAAAAAACCAGAATAGCTACAACAATCCTGTACACTAAAAGATCTTCTGGAGGAATCTCCATCCTAAATCTCAAGCTGTACTTATAGAGCAACAGTAATAAAAATAGCATGGCACTGGCATAGAAATAGGATGGTTGATCAATGCAATTGAAGAGAAGACCCAGAAATAAACCCACACACTTATGGGCATTTGATTTTTAACAAAGAAGCCAACTCCATACAATGGAAAAAAGAGAGCATCTTCAACAAATGGTGCTGGTCTAACTGAATGACTACATGTGGAAAAGTGCAAGTAGGCCCATATTTGTCACCGTGCACAAAACTAAACTCCAAGTAGATTAAAGGCCTCCATTTAAAACTGGATACCCCACATCTGTTAGAATATAAAGTGGGGAAGAGCTTTGAACTCATTGGCATGGGAGACAACTTTCTGAGCAGAACACCAACAGCCCAGGCTCTAAGATCAACAATTGATAAATGGGACCTCATGAAACTGAAAAGCTTCTGTAAGGCAAAGGAAACAGTTAACAGAACAAAATGACAGCCTACAGGCTGGGAGAAGATCTTCACCAACCCTCCATACATCCAACAAAGGGCTAATATCCAAACTATATAAAAAAAAAAAAAAAAACTCAAGAAATTAAACACCACCAAGCCAAATATTCCAATTTAAAAAATGGGGTACAGAGCTAAACAGAATTTTCAACACAGGAATGTCTAATGGCTGATAAACACTTAAAGAAATGCTCAACACCCCTAGTCACCAGGGAAATGCAAATCAAAATGGCTCTGAGATTCTATCTTACACCTATCCAAATGGCTAAGATCAAAAATTCCAATGACAGCACATGCTAACAAGGATGCAGAGAAAGGGTAACACTCCTCCATTGCTGGTGGGAGTGCAAACTTGTACAACCACTTTGGAAATCAATCTGTCACTATCTCAGGAAATTGGGGGTAAGTCTACCTCAAGACCCAGCCATACCACTCCTGGGCATATACTCTAAATCTGCTCCACCGTAAACAAGGACATTTGCTCAACTATGGTCATAATAGTTCTCCTCAATTTTATTGGGCCCCTACAAAGGTATAATTTGCCCCAAATCAGCTGGAAGAAACCTTAAGATAATGATGCCCCATTCTCCTAAGGGGAGTTGGCTAAGTTTTTGTTTGCTCTCTTGGGCTACAGATGCTTATTTTCATCAGGAGTTGGTTATAAGTTACTATTAGTCTTAAACAGAGAGAAAACAAGGTTGGACTGAGGAATGTCTCTTTTTTCCTTTATCTTTCTTGAATAGGTATGGATATAGGTGTTGAAAAGAAAGAAGGGGATATAGAAATATATCGGAATAATAGAGCAAAAGGTAGATAGTTGAATGTACTCAACTTAGGTCTTGTTACTCACAAATAAGGTTATTTTTAATTCATTAGTATTGAATTTTGTATATTGATGCAAAATAAGTTTAATTTTGATACAGTGGTATAGAATTCAAAATTAAGACTATTCTTTATACACATTATATATATATATATATATATATATTTCTACTCTAATATGAGGTATTATACCCATAGAACTCAATTATAATACAAGATTTATTTCCAATACCTTAAATGTGGTATTGCAGGCTGTTTAGGATAATTAAATAATGCAAGCTAATTGTTAGTCAATCTATCTTTATCATAAGAATATATATCCTAGGTTTAACAGATAGATATGATTCTATAGATCATAAGATAAAATAGTTAGATAAGGTCTTTCAAAACCTCAGAGAACTACAGAATATGGCATTTTAAAATGTTTTTATTATTTTAAAGATTCTTTGACAATAAGATAGGTTAACTCCTGGCAACACCTAGCCCACCTCAAAGAAGATGATAAGCATCAAAGAACCTCCTTATGGAGATGGCTTCAAATATGGCAAGCTAGCCACTGGGCAAAATATCCTCATTTCTGCCACAGACAGAATTCTGCCTAAAAATGGGCAAGCAGAGTTGACAGCCAAAGTCTTCCAAGACAGGGTAAGCAAGTCCTCAATAGTCCCTGCTTCACAAGTATGTCTGTGAAGGCTAAAGATGATGCTCCAACATTATAGAGAGTTTTGGGTGAGTATTTAGGCAGCAAACTGTCTCTGTCATTTTTTTCATTTTGGAAGCTGCTAACCTGTACTTCCTGTTTACTCAGTTAATCAATTTTTATTCTTTCTCAAGTCTCTGATGGAGTTGAAGACCAGATAGTTTAGTCTTACAGTTTAGCTTAGTCATTTAGGGGTTAAGATGTTCTTAGGTCTAAATAGATGTTTTAAGTTAATTGAGGTGAGATATGATAGATATTGATTTTCATTCAGAATTTTAGACTCACCAAGATAGAAAAATGTTTTCTTCAAGGCTGCCAAATACAAATAGCCAAATCACTATGAATGTAACATTTATATAATTCCTGATTGTCTCATGGTTCTTCCTGCTGTATGTAGTTTATTTTATTTCTACGTAATAATATAAATGTATATGTAAAAAAGAAATATAATAAAAATAGTCTTCTATAAAAAATGAATAATTTTCTTGATAGGTACCATGTACCAAACTTAAGTCAAGGTCAGATAAACATTTTAAATAAGCCCTAGTAAAATAGAAGCAGTAATAAAAGTCTCCAAACCAAAAACTACTCAGGGCCAAATGATTTGAGTGCAGACTTCTACCTGCCTCTCAAAGAAGAGCTAATACTAACACTCCTCAAACTGTTCCAGGAAATAGAAACAGAAGAAACATTGCTTTATGTACTTTATGAGTCCACAGTTACCCATAAGGACATAACAAAGAAAGAAAATTATGGACCAATTTCTCTTATGAACATAGATGCAAAAAATAATAAAATACTTATAATCTGAATCTAAAAATACATTAAAAAATCATCCACCATAAGTAGTAAGCTTCATCTCAGAGATACAGGGATGGTTCACTTTACAAAAAAAAACAAAACCAAAAAGAAAACAATAAATGTAATCCACCATATAAACAAACTAAAAGTAAAAAACATATGATCATTTCATTAGATGCAGAAAAAGCCTGTGGCAGAATCCAACACCTCTTCATGATAAAAGTCCAGGAGAAATTAGGGACACAAGAGACACACCTAAACATAATAAAGGCAGTTGACAGCAAACTCATAGCCAACAACAACACTAATGGAGGGAGACTCAAAGCAATCACACTCAAATCAGGAGCAACACAAGATTGGCCACTCTCTCCATACCTATTCAATATAGTATTTTAAATCTTAGAGCAATAAGACAACTGAAGGAGATCAAGGAAATACAGATTGGAAAACAGAAGTCAAACTATCTTTATTTGCAGATGATTGGATAGTATACTTAAGTGACCCTAAAAATTCGACTGGGAAACTCCTACAACACCTGAAAAATACTTTCATCAAAGTAGCTTTCCTGTATACAATTGACAAATGGACTGAGTAAGCAATCAGGGAAACACCACCTTACACAATAGCCTCAAATAATGTAAAATATCTTGCCGTAACTGTAACAAAGCAAATGGAAGACTTACTTGAATGACAAAAACTATAAGACACTGAAGAAAGAAACTGAAGAAGATGGAAAGACCTCCCGTGCTCGTGGATTAGTAAATCAGTAAAAATGCCCATCCTACCAAAAGCAAGCTATAGATTCAATGCGATCCCTATCGGAATTCCAACACAATTCCTCATATATCTTAAAAGGACAGTTTTCAGCTTTGTATGGAAACACAAAGAAACCAGGATAACAACAAAATAAATAATAACAGAATAATAAAATAACTTAACTAGTGGAGGTATCACCATCCCTGGCCTCAAGGCGGAGACTGAGGCAATGTGCACAGGGTCTGTATGGGTCTGCACCAGATGGGCAGTGGTTGGAGAGCAAGTGGTCCAGCTACCTTTATTTGCAGGTGATATGATAGTATACATACAAACTAAATGTCGCTTCCCTGATTTCCTTCTGTTTTGAAGGAGATCAGAAAGCAAAGGCCTGAGGAAGAGATTTCCAGTTCTTACATCCATCCTGGTCCCTGTTTCATAACCATTTGCAAATGAAATTTTAATTTTCTTCAAGATAGTCTCAATAGAGAAAGAAACATTTTTATGCTCAGGCTGCATGCCCAGCAATAGATGGCTAACAGGAAATGAACTCCGTGGCATCTTCGGAGAGTCTTCACTTCACAATGCTGTGGCCAAGTTTTCTCTTCTTTTTTCTTTCTTTTTTAAATTTTATCTCATGTTTTGTTTTTATTATGTTTTTCTCTCTTTTTACCCTACAGGCCCTTTGCATATAGATTATGGCTTCTAGTTTTTGTGTATTGATTGGATTCCTAAGTGTGAAAGTGATTGGTTCTACTTCTTGTTTCTCTTGGGCTCTTTTCCTTCTGTTTGTTTTGTTCATCTCTGATAATTAATTTTCATTTTATGGTACTATATTTTATTATTATCTCTTAGAAACCTGTTTGTTTTCTAATGAAACAGAAAACAGGTGGACTCAAATGGGAAGGGAGGCAGGGCGGACCTGGAAGGGGAAACCATAATCAGGATATATTATGAGAAAGAGGAAAAAACTATTTTCAATAAAAGGGGAAAAAAGAAGAAGAAAGAAAGAAAGAAAATGAGGAGCTGAAATTTTCAGTCACATACAAAACAACACTCTGGGTATTCACTGTCAGCACGCCTAAGGAAGCAGTACCCAAAGGAGGGTCAGACTGGGTGACTGCCTCACTGAGGAAGCAATTGCCATGCAAAGGAAAGGACCAGAGTTTGGATCCCCCAGAACTCAATCACAGGGCAGCTGCCTGGATCCCAGCCTAGGACGGCAGAGACAGGAATCACTGGAGCAAGCTGGTTGTCTAGACTTGCTGGAATCCATAAATAAACTCCAAATGTGACAAGAGACCCTGCTTCCATAAACAAAGTGGAGAGCTATTGAGGAAGACACTTGAGGTGAACTCCCTGCCTCCTCATACAAACCCACTGTGCCGGTTTGAATGAGAATGTGCTCTCCCCCCCCCCCACCTGCCCCATCATAAGCTCGTAAATTTGCATACTTGGTCCCCTGTTGATGAGCGCTTTGGAGGGGATTAGGAATGTAACTTTGTTGGAGGAGGTGTATCACTAGGACTGGACTTTCAGGTTTCAAAAGCCCACCTCAAGGTCCAGCATCTGTCTCACTGCCAGCTGCTTATGGATCAAAATGTAAACCTTCCAGCTACTGCACCAGCTCCAAGACTGTCTGCTTCCTGCAATGATGAAAATGGACTAACCCTCTGAAATGTAAGCAAGCCCCCAAGGAAATGCATTCTTTTATAAGTTACATTGGTCATGATTCTTCACAGTAATAGAACAGTAACTAAGACACCTACACATGTGCTCCTGGACACATGAAAGCATCCATTTTTACACACACACATACACACACAGCACATGTACATAAAACATGCAAAACAAAAGGAGGTTGCACCTTTCATCTATAGCATAGCTATACATTGGCATTTGCATGCAGTGAGCAGCCCTGTGGTAAGCAGGTGAGATTTTTTTTTATCATTATTGTACTCTTCACAATTGTCTGACCATACAGTGTGTATCCCACCTCAAGAGCTAATGTCTGAAAGTGCAATGTCCCACAGACACCATGTACCTGGTAGTCCTGAGATTTGCCAGAGAAAAACCAGTTCCACAATTTTGAACCAAATTTGAAGCAAACTTTAGTTAAATACTGACCAGGATAGATTGTAGTCAGGACCACTTCCTAGGATTCCCAGCTGAGTGGCAACAAGACACATGTAGGGGCTATTTAAGGACAACCTGATACAGCCACTGTATTTTCCCATGTGGCTTTATTATTTCTCAAGAACTGTAACTCCCAGCATTTGAGGGAATTACCTAGTTCTTGGGTGGGTGGGGCTTACAGGTTAACCTTGGGTCTTATAGTGTCTACTAGTGGGATAGGGATCCAAAAGTGGCAGTGACTGAACCAGAGCTGCTTTTGCTTTTTCTTTAAATAGGGTTTCATGTAGCCCAAGCTGACCTTGAACTTGCTATGCAGCTAAGGATGATTTATTTATTATATATACAGTGCTCTGCCTGCTTATACCCCTGCAGGTCAGAAGAGGGCATCAGATCACGTTCTAGATGGTTGTGAGCCACCATGTGGTTGCTGGGAATTGAACTCAGGACCTCTGGAAGAGCAATCATTTAACTCTTAATTTCCTTGCCTTTACATCCATACGGCTGGGGTTGTAGGCATATGCCGCTCTGCCCCGCTTCCTTTTTGTTCTCATCTTTCAAAGGAAGAGTACAAATGATTCTGCTTTTCTGCCCTGTGGAACTCTTTCAAAGGGCTGAAGTTTTGCAACATGTGCCTCGTAGTTTCCTAGGTAAGGAACCAAAGCCCTGAGGAGATTTCCACTTCCTGTGTCCTTCCGGTTCCCTGCTTCAGAAATGCTCTTCCTACTTAAACACCAACTCCACAGCGAACTTGCCATGGCTCACGCCCCTATTTCCTCTACTACCCCTACTCCAGGGCTGCATGATAAAACAAAGCAGCAACACTGTGTGTGTGTGTGTGTGTGTGTGTGTGTGCGTGTGTGTGCGTGAGCGTGCACACTCAACCCCTTCTCAACTTCACGAGCTCTCCTTTAACTACTGATGCATCAGTAATTAAAAGATATGTAATGTATATTATACATAATAGTAATTAAAGAATAACAGTAATTAAAGAAGAGTTCATGAATTTGAGAAGGGGCTGGGCAGGATAAGTGAGAAATTGAAGGGGACGGAGGAAGAGATGGAAATGGTGTAAAATACAGTGCTCATGTGTGAAATGCTCAACAACACCAAAGAAGAACTCAGAATTTACACAATGGGAGCCGTGAGAGAGAGGTCAGAGTAGGATACTCAAGCCTAATCCTTTCCATGTTCAGTCTTCAGGATTGCCATAACCCTCAGACCTGTATCTGGAGAAAAGTCCAAGGTGAGACAGATGTTACATGTGATCACTGCTGTGTTTCAGTTTTAAAGTGACAAGATACATCACTCTGTCTGCTCTCCTCACTGCCCGCAGTACTTTGGTTCTTCAGGTATTCTTCATCCCCACGTTGAAGAATGACTATCCTGAAGTTGAGAAAACAAACTCTCTGTTGAATAGTAATGCAGCAGGGAAATCTAACTGCCTCAAACCTACTATAACCTGCAAGCCCCTACCCCCTCATCCCATTAACAGTCGACTCAGCATCTCTGCTCCCCAGTGTTGGAGAGGACCATACAGAGTTCTCAATGTTTTCCAAGCAGGAGGGACCTCATGACCGCCTTCCTCAGGGCATCCTTGAGCTCTCTGTTCCTCATGCTGTAGATCAAAGGGTTCAGCACAGGGGTGATGAATGTGTAAACCACAGATACTACCTGGCCCCGCTCAGGGGAGGAGCTGGAGCTGGGACACAGGTAGATGAGGCTTCCACATCCATACTGCAGGAGGACCACAGTCAGGTGGGAGGAGCAGGTGGAGAAGGCTTTGTGCCTCCCCTCAGCTGAGCGGATCTTCATGAAGACATAGGAGAGAGTGATGAGGAGGAAAGGGATGGTGAGCACAATGACACTGACCACAAACAGAGTAGCCTTGTGGACACGGGTGTCTGCACAGGCCAGTCTCATGACAGGGAGGACGTCACAGTAAAACAAGCTGATTTCCTTACTGCTGCAGAACGGCAGTTGGAAGATGAGCACAGTCAACTGCATGGCCAAGATGAAACCCAGCAACAGGGACCCCAGGGCCAGCTGGACACACAGGTGCCAGCTCATGATGAGGGTGTAGCGCAGAGGGTGACAGATGGCCACAAACCGGTCATAGGCCATGACGGCCAGCAGAATACAGTCAGCGCTGCCCAGGAAGATGAAGAAGAACATCTGGGCACCACAGCCTGCCAGGGAGACCACAGTCCTCTCTGTGGACAAGATGCTGGCTAGAGTCAGGGGGGCTATGGTAGAAGAATAGAAGATCTCCAGGCTGGCCAGGTTTGCCAGGAAGAAGTACATAGGGGTGTGGAGACACCGATTGGTCTAGATAGTGAGGACAATGGACATGTTTCCTCCAATGCTGACCAGGTACATCATGAGAAAGACCACAAAGATCAGCATCTGCACCTCAGGGAGTCTGGAGAAGGGGCGGAAGTGGAAGAGGACCATCCCAGTCTGATTCCCTTCCTCCATGTACTTAATGCACTGGTCTGCTACTGGTACAGGTGATGACCCTGAGGATAGACAGATGTTAAGACCAGAAGCTCTAAGTGGCCAGGGGAGCTAGAGTCATTCTCTTCTGTGGTTTACCCCCTAGTGATTTGCCCATGCTCCAGTAAATAGTTCCTACCCATCATGTTCATAAAAGTAACTCTACAGCCTGGTGTGGTGGTACATGCCTTTAATCCCAGCAGCCAGGAGGCAGAGGCAGGCCAGTCTGTGAGTTCAAGGCCAGTCTGGTCTACAGAGCAAATTCTAAGACAGCCAGAACTATACATAGAAACCCTGTCTCCAAAAAAAAAATTTTTTAAGTAACCTTAATTAAACTCATTGGATAAAAATAAAGACAGACAGATGAAAACAGGAGAAAAGTTAGAAAGAATGGGATGAGCCGGTGAGAGGGACATAAGAAATGCTAATAAGGGGCGTGGTGGTGCACGCCTTTAATCCCAGCATTCGGGAGGCAGAGGCAGGCGATCCCTATGAGTTCGAGGCCAGCCTGGTCTACAAAGTGAGTCCAGGATGGCCAAGGCTACACAGAGAAACCCTGTCTCGAAAAACAAAAAAAAAAAAAAAAAGAAAGAAAAAGAAAGAAATGGTAATAAGGATGAATGCGATCATGACACATTGCATACATGCATGAACATGTCCCAGATTTTTAAATTACATTACTCGCATGACTGGATAACATTCTATTGTATGCATATGTAACGTGGTTGTTTTTATGCGCTCATCAGTTGATCCACAATGCCCAATTGCTCCCCTTTTCAGCTATTGAGAATAATGTTGGACTAATTCAACATACCAATTCCTTTCCAAGTCAGCACTGAAAACTTAAGCCAGACTATACTACTTGCAAACCACAAACCTCTCCTTTCCTGATCCTTTCTCTAGCACTCAGTGGAACAGTCTCTGGAGTTAGATTGTGTAGGTGCTGGTGTTAGGATGCACAGACCAACAGTGTGACCTTGGGCAACCTGTGTATGCTCCCTGTATTAATAGCTTCATTCCAGAAAAGAACAGTGGGACTCACATGTTAGAAACATTAGGAGGATAAAACCACCCGGGCCCTAGGAAACGCTCCCTGAGTATTAGTAATAACCACTGAAACTGTTGTTCTGACGCTGAAGCTATGGTTCCGCTGACTACTCTTCCAGAGAACCTGGGTTCAAACGCCACACGTGGTGGCTAGTAGCATGGTAACTGTCTGTAACTCAGGTCCCAGGGGACCTAACACCCTCCTCTGGATTCTGTGAACACTGTACAAATGTGGTGCACAGACATATACATGGAGACAAAACAGAGACATAAAAAGCAAAATACATATATGCAAAAAAAAGATAAATAAAACCTAAAAATAAAAAGGTGTTCTCTCTTCGATCTCATCAAGACCTCCTTGATGTCTCTAGCTTCCCCTCAAGTTTCCTTTGGGTTCCCTCCTGGTCCCCTCCAATCAAGATATCAGACACATCCCTTCTTATTCTTCCGCCAAGACACACCATCCTAAGCTTCGTGGCCTTCTGTAAGCCTGTTATCGTCTGTGATGTCCAACATCTCAAATACAGGCCAGACATGACAAGAGCACAACATTTCGTGACTGGGGGCACCAGAGATTGGGTGGTATTATCAAACAATGCCCTGTCTTCTGAGTCAACTCCTTTTTTGGTTCTCTCCAAGACTAATTCAAAATTCCCTGGTCTCTTCAAATGTTCCATTCCACCCTCCTCCACTAATATCTTAGTTACTTTTTTAATTTCTGTGATAAGACACCATGATCAAGGCAACTTTTTTTTTTAAAGGAGTTTACTGGGGCTTAGCTTACAGTTTCAGAGGGTGAATCTATGGTCATCGTGAAAGGGGCTGCATGGCAGCAGGCAGGCGGCCATGGTGCTAGAGCAGTAGCTGAGAACTTACATGTGATCCATAAGCCTAAAGCAGAGAGAGAAGAGAGGGGGGGGGAAGAGGGAGAGGGAGAGGGGGAGAGAGAGAAACAGAGAGAGAGAGAGAGAGAGGAGCGAGATAGATGAGAGTAGAGAGATGGAGGCGAGGGGAGCGAGAGAGAGAGAGCGCTAATTGGACAAGCCCACCAATGGCATAATTCCTCCAACAAAACCACACCTCCTAACCCTTCTCAACCAGACCACCAACTAGGGTAAAGTATTCAAATGTATGCGCCTATGGGGTCTATTCTCATCTTTATCTACTGCCAAACTTAATTTCTCAGACCTTCCCACTTCCTCGGGGATTTTTCTCCACGTGGTGTTTGCACAGTCCAGCATCTACACCACTGCGCCGTATTCTACAGCAACTTCATCTCCTAGGATATAACCCAGTTGCCGTCAGTGTTAACCCTTCAAGAGGCCTTGCCAGGTTTGATGGAACTGTTTATAATCCCACTGCTTGGGAGCCACAGAGATGGCTCAGTGGTTAAGAGCACTACTTGCTCTTCCTGAGGACCTGCGTTCAATTTCCAGCACCCACATGGCAGCTCACAGCTGTCTGTAACTCCAAGATCTGACACCCTCACACCAATGCACATAAATTAAAATTAAATAAAATCCCACTGCTTGGGAGGTAGAGGCAGGAGGAAGGGAAGTTCAAGGTCATTCTTATCCACATAGTGGGAATGAGGCCAGCTATATCAGATTATGAGAGCAGTTCTACAGAGTGAAAGAAAAGAAGAGGGGAAGGAGGAGAAGAAATGGAAAGGTGGAACAGACAAAAACTCTCTTTGTCTCTTTCCTACAATAGCCGTTATCCATTCTTTATGACAAGCTGACAAGCAATCCAGTTTTGTTTAATCGTTCTACTCTTTGAAACCATCTTAATGAATGTAACAACGGACCTTCCAATTCCTGAATCAGATTCTGAGTCCATCTATGTTGCACTCAAACCCATTGGCTTCTCCCCTTTCCTGGAAATGCCTCATTTCTGGTCTCATCTCTCTGGACACTCCATTTTCAACACTTGGAAAGCCCACTCTTCCGGACCAAGACTTACTCAAGCAACGTCTTAATGGCTATTCAGCTGATCACAGAGAGAGAGAGAGAGAGAGAGAGAGAGAGAGAGAGAGAGAGAGAGAGAGAGAGAGAGAGATTTACTTCCATTCTTTCTTGTTGTGTGGAAGGCTTGTCTCTAAGGACTACATCAGTTAGGTCCATCACCATCTGGCTTCTAGTTAGGTTTGGCCAAAGGTACACGCTAGCTGGAAGATGAAGAACTACATAATAAGAAGCAGGGTGTTCATCTCCCACAGACTATCATCTCTCCTTATCCACCACAGACCTGAGGGAGTGCCCTAGCATCCACAGTGCAAGGTATAGCTGAGCTCCCGGGCATCTGTTCCCTTACACTGTTATTCCAGTCCCAGGGATAAACAGAGTTCGCTGTCATTGCTGGCCATCTGCGCTCTACTATCCCAATGGGTTCCCTGAATTCTTCCCTTGATTTTGTAAATAATCCCAACACTAGATGCCTTTCTGTAGTAAACTACATAAAGCATGTTATAATGAATAATTAACGGATGCTTTAAAAAGACGCCTCTTGTTTTAACTTATCATAAATTCTCACTATTGAGCATTCCTTACACTGTTTATAACTAATAGAAACAGCTTCACTGTAAGTTTCCATGGTATCTACAATTACAAACTAGACCAATAGAAATGCAAATATAAACATGTCCAAGTGGACATGCAATCATATACCTTCACCACCACATCCAGTGTATGAGCAAGAACAGACACTTGCTCTTTCTCTAGTGTATAAACATCTGGCTTCACTCAGGGTGTTATTGTAAAATACCATTGACTGAATAGCGCAGACAATAGACAGCTTCTGCTCAAAATTCTGATGACAGAAAGCCCCAGGTTCAAGGCAGCCATCCATAGGCTGGGTCTACAATGAGTGTCCTTGTTCTTCTGTGTCCTCACACAGCAGAGGAAACTGTACTCGCTTCCTCCTCTGCAGGAGCAGTAGCCCTGTCTCAGGGCTTTCATGACCACATGCTCATCTGGACATACCTTCCTCCTCAGGCCCCACCAACTAACAGCATCGCATTGCAGAGTTTAACGCCAGCATTTGGACAGGGCTGGATGCAGAATTCAAAAGCATCTCACCTGCCACGGCAGACAGAAAAATACTATTGGGTGCTTCGCTCACCTAGTTAACAGTACAAGGTGTCAGGAGCACCACCAGAAGAATGTGTTCTTGCCTATATTTGCTGTGCCACACCCCCATCTAAAGACATGACACGTGTGACGATAGTGTAAGGGCGCTGTTCTTTTACATTGTGGAGAGTCGGGCAAACAGTATTCCTCCTGACTGCAGCTTTCCCTTTAATTTTTTTCTATAGTTCTATATAGCCAGACCTTTTAAAATGTGATGTCATGCCCATGTTGCAAGTAATGTTGCACCCCTTCTCTAAAGACTTTTACCCCTATTCTGTCATCTGATGCTGCAGAGGCAGTTGGGACAGCCATACCTTGGTAGGACAGCTAGAAAAGGAAAGAAAAATTAAAAAATAGGAAATCAAACAGCTCAATCAGTGAATGAGCTATTGAGGGGGAACAGACAGTTTAGAAATGATAAAGTAAACATGTGAAAATAGGTAGGAAAGGTGGCTTAGCAGTTAACAGCACTTGCTGCTCTTACAGAAGACCTGAGTTTGGTTTGTAGCACCCATGCTAGGCAGCTCAAAAACCTCTAACTCCAGCTCCATGGGACCTGACACCCTGTGAGTACCCATACATATGTGAAAATATACACTGCACACACACACATACACACAAATAAAAATGAATTTTAAATAATTTTAATATTCAACCACCCTAGCCCTCATAGAAAAGTAAGCCAACACACTTCACCAAGATTCTATCTCACCTCAGTCACAAGGCCGGTCATCAGGAAAACAGCAACAAGTGCTCCCAGGGATCTGAAACAAGGGGACACTTACATGTTGCTGGTGAGGACATAAATGAGTCCAGCCACTGTGGCTATCTGAACAGTGCTTTCTCACAACACGAAAATGTCCATATGAACGGGCTACAGCACTTCTAGGTCCTTACCCAAAGGACTCCAAGCCAACATGTAGAAGAGATAATTGCCCATCAATGTTCACTGTAGCACTGTTCACAAAGGCCAAGTTATTGAACCAGCCTGGGTGCCCAACAACAGCAGAATGGGTTAAGGAAAACATGGTACATATACTCAATGCAAGCCTTTCAGCCATAAAGAAGAATAAAGTTCTGCTGTTTGTAAGAAAATGGGTGCAACTGAAGAGCCAGCCTCAGAAAGACAAATGCCCTGCTTTCCTTGTGGCTACTAGACTCCATAGAAATACATAAAATGATGGGAGTATGTAGGGCATGAAAGTAGAAGTAAATTGTCTAGGGAGACAAAGACAACTGTTGGGAAAGAAAGAGGTGAGAAAGGGAAAGGTAAAAAGTCAGGAGAGATGATCAGCACACAATATATACTTGTACGAATACTAAAATTGGGTGTTAGGAAAAGAAATACAAGAGAACACATGGATGAGTAGGTTTTCTCTGGGAGTTTCCAAATGTTGACATTCCTCAACTGTGAGCAGAACTGGGATACACGCTCCCCAACCTCTCTCTCAGTGCAGGACACTGAGGATAACTAACAGACCTTTCACACCTGATATCTGGTCTCCACGATTAAACACAGAGGGAACAGTCACCATCCATAAGGAGAACTGTTGTATCTAACAAGGGTCTCTCTTCCCTTTTGGTGACATGTTTACTTCTGTGTTCATTCGTTGACAGCCACACCTCTAGGTCTCCAAGCTCCCTAAGAGCATTAATGACTTCGCTCGACACTCACTGATGTTTAGAGCCTGAGCCAGCGCTTGGCACTCTAAAATCATGCAATGACCACTACACTGAAGATTTACTGAGACTTATATGATGGGGTCCTGACAGATGGCTCCGTGGCTAAAAGGGCCAGAATTTGAATGTCCAGCACCCACACAAGAAGGCATGCACAACTGGTTGCGCCTGTAACCCCAGCACTGAGAAGCAGAAACAGGCAGATTCTGAGAGTTTGTGGGCCAGGCAGTCTAGCCAAAACATCAAGATTCCAGTTAGGAGAAAGATCCTATCTCAAGGCAATCAGGCAGTGATAGAGGAAAGCACCCAGTGTGCTGTTCTGGCCTCAGCATGTGCACATAGGGACCCTACACTGGCAGACTCCTGTGCATATGGCACACACACACACACACACACACACAGAGAGAGAGAGAGAGAGAGAGAGAGAGAGAGAGAGAGAGAGAGACTGAGAGACAGACCGACAGATGGACAGACAGAGAACATAGATTTATTTTTAGGGCCAGTGAAAAAGACAGCCTTCACCTTAGCACTCAAATACTATCGCAGGACTCCCATTTTGGTGCAAAAAAAACAGCAGTTCTGTAGAAGTGTTGCACAGTTTTATGTGCACTGAGTCAATACTCCACAAGAAGTCAGGGCTGGGAGATGACTTCACAGCCACCAGGATGGAACCTAAATTTGATTCCCAGGACCCACACAATAGGAAGCAACTGAAGCCCCCAAGTTGTCCTTTGTCTCCACATCTTCACAGTCATGACACAGCACATGGGCAGACACACACACACACACACACACACACACACACACACATACACACACACACACTTTAAAAAATTAACTCAACAGTGCTGTGAAATGCAAACTTCTGGACTTGACATGGCTACTGAGCTCATCAACTCACAGGAGCTATGGTTACTACATAAGATCTGCACAAGATAAATCCAATGAGGCTTCTAGCACAGATGTGGAGGACCACAGGTAGATTTCTCGTGCTCCAGTGGATGTCCCTACACCCATGAATATATGGGTTGCACTAACTGGACTCACTAGGTTCGTGTTGAAGAGGATTTGGGGGTAGCTATGACTGTGTTTCATTGTACACATGTCTGAAATTCTCAAAAACAAAGAAAAACTATTATTTTAAGAAGGCCAGTAAAGTTTAACTCATCACTCCAGCCTTTTAAAATCCTGAGAATTCCTATTTTTGTCTCAGTATATAGCCAAGTTCTCCCCACTGGCATTGGCAACTACAAGGAACCTCTCCCCCAAAGCTAAGTCTGCTCACTGGACCTCAGCTTCAGGAAGCAGCATCCCTCAACCAGGCTCCTCTAGTCACCATGTTTAAAGTGAGTTTAAAAACCAGAAGAGAAAAGAGGAAAGGGATCATCCTGTAGACTTGTAGGACTCAAACCCTCAGTGTGTTTCATGTTGTAAACAAATACCATTTACTAAGAGCATGAACACCAGACACATCTCATCCACACACCCCCCTTTGTTCCTCTTCCTTTATTCTTTTGTCCTTACCTGTCTTTTGTTTTGTATTGTGTTCCATTTTGTTGTTGTTGCTTGCTTGCTTGTCTGTTTTTTGTTTTTATTTTTGTTTTTGAGTCAGGGTCTTACTCTGCTAATATATCACCCTAACTGGCTGAAACTACCTATGTAAAGAAAAAAAGAAAGAAGAAAGAAAGAAAAATTACCTATGTAGCCCAGGCTGGCCTCACTCTCATGGAGAATCTATTGCCTCAGCCTCCAAAGTGGTGGCATGAGGCACCACATACAGTTGTTTTGGTTTGAGATATACATTGACTATATAGCAAAGGCTGGTCTTGAACTCATGATTCTCCTACCTCATCTCTCAAGTGCTGGCATTACAGGTGTGCACCATGCTTCTGGAGTCTCACATATACACATTTATTTTGAGTAGACATGCATAATATTCAATCCAACTTGACAATAAATACCATGATTTCCTTTTGTGGTAGCTGTTAGAAAACCCACATAAGCTTGATACTCAATTATTAAACATCCTTTGGTCTAAATTAAAATTAAATTGATATTTCTATTTCCATTTTTTACTTTCATCCTATGCATTTTGTTTTGAGCTTGAGGTTTGATTGTGAGTTATTTTATTTTTAAGAGCCTCCAAAGTATAATAAATATAGAAATAGAAACTTACTCTTGCCTGTTTGGACTTTATCCAAGGCACTGCTGAGTAACTGAGGAAGCTCCCCACTCTCCACTGTTCAATTCAATCCTCTCCTAAGGACTTTGCAGAACACTAAGAGTAAAACTCTGAGCTCCTGCTGGAGGTGGTGGCACTCCTTTTTGGTGTTCCCAAGCTGCCTGTGTGACTGCACAATTCTCTACCTCTTGAAGGCTGGATTGGTAAGCTCTGGGTATCTTCTCACATTACCTTAGTAATGTGTCATCCTCTGATGTGTCACACTCAGGTACCAGTACTGTCTCCTAAAATATCATCTACAAGTCTCTCCTTTTCCAGAATTTCTATTTTTACTGTGTTACCTAGAAGCTGTGTAGGTTGCAGCGTATTTTCTGGCTGTAGCAATCAAACTTTCATTTCTCAAGGGAGGATAGGTTTCTGATGGCCATCAGGCAACTTTAAGAACTGACCACAGTTCTAGGAAAATGAATGTCTCCTCTGATCCCTTACAGGTAGGGTGTTTGCTTTAAAGACTGGTTTGTGATGGTTATTATTTCTACCAAAAAAGGAGACTCCTCATTAGCTATAGGAGGTTAAACTTTGCTCCATCTTACCTGTGATTCAACACCAGAAAGACTCTCAGGACATGCCAAGGTCAGGGGCAGTCACTGGCCCATTCCCAGGGTCTAGGCCACACAGCCTCTCAGACAGGTCTCCCCTGGCTCCTTCCTTTTCTTCTGCCCAGAAGACCTGGTACCACATTCTCAACCTAAGGCTGACTGAAGCCCAAGCTGTGCTCCTCCTAAGGGCTTGGCAACCATGGAGCTGAACCCCTTCCTCTGAGGACAGCACACATGTCCATGTGCCAGCTCCTCCCTGCTGCCCCTTCACCAGGGAAGAACAGGGGAGAGGGTGCTTGGGGATTTGTGGAGTTGGAACTCTGGGTTGTTGTTCTGCTTTCACTCTTCATCTCATTTCTGGAGAATTCCCTGCCCACTTTGATTCCACCAAGCCCCAGGAGGTTGACTTGGCTTTCAACTGGACTAGCCCCAGTAGGTCTTTGAGCACAAATAGGAATTGTTTGGGGATATGATTTTATAAACTGGTTTAATTGCTACTAGATTTAGCTATGCTTTAATTATCGGTTCAGTTTTTATTCTTTACTCTTAAGGTAGTTGGGTAAGATCACAATCATCTGTGAGAGACACAAAAGGCATAATTTAGTGGCATCTCACCAATTCCAGATACACAATATACAGACATATTTCAACCCTTCTCTTTTATTTATAGGCTCCCTATTCTCCCCACCCCCCTCTCTCTTTCTCTCTCCCTCCCTCCCTCTCCCCACCCACTGTGTTTGCTCTGTCTGTCTGTCTTTGTCTGCATGTGTCCTGTCTGTCTGTCTGTCTGTCTGTGTCTTCCATTTCTCTCCTTTTTCCCCTATTCCTTATCATTTCATAATTGCTGCACTCAATGCGCCTTTGATCCTATAGGGGCTAAGAAAAGAGCCATCTTTTTACAGTTTCAGAAGGAAAAGTCTACTAACTGGTTGGAGCACTCTCCTATAGTCAGTCACACTTCCTTGTCGCTGGAGTTGAGCGGGGTGGGACCTTGGTCTCGGGCAATATCTACAACCCAAGCTCAGTACGCCAGTGAAAGGGACAAACAACTGTGCAGAGCAGAGAAGATAACTCCCCACTGTAGCAACACTGGGGAGGGAAGCAAAGGAGTCCAGTGGCACAAAGTCCCTGCTGATAGTAGGGTTACATAAACTGAGGAAGAGCTGGGACAGGAAAACTAACAGGTATGCGTACAGAGGCCGTCTTTTCAAGGTGACCTCTAGCTGGCCATTGTCTCTTTCAGGTTCTACACGATAGTCTGTTCTGAGATGTCCTTATCGCTTTTAAGGTTGAGGAGACCAATCTAGTTTCTACATGGTGATCGGTCTGCCCCAGGATGGGGGCCTCCCTTCAAGGGAAGTGACGCTAGCTCTGCTGCTGTGTTGTGCTGTGAGGTTCTGCTGCTCTGAGACTCCTCGGTGACTCAAGAGGAAAGGTTAAAGACGGTAATATCTCTGTGCCCTCAGTAAAAGAAAGGAGGCAAACAGGCACAGAATGAAGGCAGAGACACCTGGCTTTCATCCTGCTTTAGCACACCATGGACCCAAAGGGAGGAGTCAGTGCTTTTTAGAAAAGCTGCTTTTAAGTGCCTGTCTCATTCTGACCTATCGTCTAGAACCAGACTCCAGGGAGTTCATAAACACATCATTTTCTCCCAGGATGTTCTCTCTACATTCCCCCACTGGTTCACTGCCGACATTTAAACCTTTTCCCAATGTGAACTGCAAAATACAATGGGCACAGGGGGGAAATATATGTATACTTTGAGGCCTTGATGAAAGCCTACATCTCACCTCTCAAGGAAGAATGAATTGAGATATTCCAGACACTACTGTGTGCTCCAAAGACTTGTTTCCTAGCTAAAAGCAATGACCAAGATTAAATAAGCACTCCGTTCATTGGTTTGGTTTGAAAGGATAAAATTGGACTCAGTGGCAGCATAATTAGCTATCATCCTTTCCTATAAAAGATAGGAGAAATATATTGGAAGTTTTGGTTTCTTTGTAAAGTCAGTTATGTTATATAAACAGATTTTAATCTCAAATGTGGGATTTTAGTTTGGGCTTTACTTTGTCCACAGCTGATAACTGTTTCAGGGCGTGGTCTTCGCCAGCTGGGAACAGCCTGCCTTGTGCAGCAAGGAGAGGGGATAAATAGGAGATCTCGGAGGAAAAAAGTATGGTTGGTGATTGTGTGGCTTGCATCAGTTTTGGAGAGACCAGAGACTTGTGTGACAAACAGAAAGAAATATTTCAACGCAGTGGCTTGGAAGAGACTGCTTGCTGTGTTTGCTGTTCACAGAGATTCGTGTTGCCCCAAAAGAACCTAATCGGCCCTAAACAGCTGGGAGAAGTAAAGGGGTCTGTACCCCCTATCTCCCTAATCTTCTTCCTCTCTTACCCAGGGCTAAGGGGTTGATGGAAGGAAGGTAGAGGAGTCCATATCCCAAATAAAACAGTAACCAACCAACTTGGGAGGCAGAGGCAGGTAGATCTCTGAGTTCGAGGCCAGCTTGGTCTACAAAATGACTTCCAAGACAGCCAGGGGTATACAGAGAAACCCTGCCTTGAAAGAGAGAGAGAGACAGAGACAGAGAGTGACAGAGAGAGATACAGAGAGAGAGACAGAGAGACAGAGAGAGACAGAGACAGAGAGACAGAGACTGAGACAGACAGAGACAGAGACAGAGGGTTTTAGAGGGTTAGTCCATGCTCATCACTGGTGAGGAGCTGAGATATCCTGATCCAAGGTAGCAAGTGGAGAGAGAGAGACACTGGGACTGGCATGGGCTTTTGAAATTTCAAAGCCCACTTCCAGTGACACACCTACACCAACAAGGCTATGCCTCCTAACCGTTCTCAAACAGTTTCACTGACTGTGGACCAAACATTCAAATGTATGAGCCTATGGGAGACATTCTCATTCACGCCCGCACCTTATGTAATCAACTTTTACAACTTAAGCTCAATTCACAGCTTTAGCCTTAACCTATGTACCCTTTCCATGCCCTGACCTAGAATAATCTTCATGTGTATGTGTGTTATGGTAACTATTTCCTGGCTGAAGTCAACAAGTTGAAATAAATCTTAAAAAAGAAATATCCAATAAATGCTGGAAGCTGTTGGGTTTCAGATCCAGGACAAGCAGTTGAGATGCCTATTTAACATATCAAAGCAGACCTGGCCTCCAGAGTCTCCCACCATCCCTTAGTTTTTGCCTGTTACTGGGTATGGCTGGCATTCCTTGGGACCCATGAACTGGTTCAGGAGCCATTGCCAAAAAAAAACCTGCTTTTTTTCTTTGCTTTTCTTTTAATCTAGCTTGAATTGGCTTATTTCTTTGGCAGAGAAAACCTATTAGAAGCAACATATTGTTACAGGTTGATAAAATCAGTGTGTGTTTTGAGTGTTATTCTAGGTCAGTTGGGGTCAATAATTAACTTTATGCCCTATTAAAAACTCTGTTAAAGATTTATTCTTTAAAAAAAAAAAAAAGCATTCCTCATCCCTTTTCCATACCATATTTTCTGTGCAGTTCAATAAACACAAAGCAAAGCCCCCTGTTACAAATAGGCATCAAGGGCAGGCACACAACAGATAGGACACAGAGCACAAACCACAGACAGATGGAAGGCACAGGGGAGTAGGGGAGAGTGGAGCGGGGGGGCGGGGGGAGAAGTGGAGAGCTTTATTTGGGGCGCTCTTGATCTAAACTACATCAAGAGGAAGTCTCTCTTTTCATTCCTTGATGTATAACACAGCCTTCAATCTGACAATTTACGTTTTCTCCTATTAAATAAAAAGTCATTCTCAAATTTATCAAAGTCAAAGAGATCACATATGGGGCCTGGAAAGATGGCTCAGTAGTTACCTGCCTTGCAGAAGACCCCAGTTTGGTTTCCAGAACACAAACCCCTCAGGCAGCTTACAACTGCCTGTAACTCCAGCTCCAGAGGATTTGACGCCTCTGGTCTCTGGGGCACCTAAGCTCATACAAATTCCCATACACAGTTATATCCATGTACACATAATTTTAAATAATAAAAAAGTATTCTTTTTTAGAAGATTTATTTATTATTTATACAGTATTCTGCCTACACGTGTGCCTGCCCACCACAAGAAGGCACCAGATCTCATTATAGGTGTTTGTAAGCCACCATGTGGGTGCTGGGAATTGAACTCAGGACCTTCAGAAGAGCAGCCATTGCTCTTAACCTCTGAGCCATCTCTCCAGCCCTAAAAAAAAACTCTTAAAAAGACCATTATTTGTTGTGGCTTTCGAATCCACTGGGAAAGACCAGAGACTTAGACTTGATTCAAATTTAGCCTAATGGATTTACTCTCACTGCTAGCAGGATGGCAGCCTTAGAGCCAAACAGCATGCCCTGCTAAAGGAAGGGTTTGTAAAGGTGGATGTTAAAGACATTCATTACAATTATCTGTTGGAAGACTCTGATGTTTGAGGTTGCAGTCCATCATGTCCGGAAAGCTCTTCTGAGCTTGGCACTAGGTGGAGGACTCCCAACCCCAGCAGGGCCTCCTATTCTGGAGAGTATCTTTAGGCACAGATGCCTCTAACCAGATCTCGAATATGACCTTTAGCACAGTTCCTTGCTAGCACTCTCCCACCTGCACCTATAGGATAATTAGGTACTGTGTTCCTGCTTATATGACTGGACCATGCTGACAAGTACAAATAAAGCATCCCTGGCACTCCCAGACCCAGCCAACAGTGTACACCTACTCTGGGATTCCCACACCCACTCCCCAAGAACTATGCAGACTTTGCTCACCCTGAATAAAGTGAAGCAGTCTCGCTGAAGCTAGTCCCTGAACCAGTGGCAATTATCTATGGAATCCACAGATGGACAAGAAAATTGTTTACTCCCCTCAGTTGTTTCTCTTTCCTTTTATGTAGGACTAAAAAGATCACTTCATCCCTATGCCACAAAAGCAAAGTGAGCAGTTAAACACCGTTACAGCAGGAGCCCCACTGTCCTCATCTTGTCTCACCCACAAGCCACTAGGATCTCACTAGCATTCCAGGGCAAAGGGTAACAGGCCTTAAGGGATGCCTGGTACCACATTAAGTTTCTTTAGCCGTCAAAGAGGAGCTATTTGTAAATTATTACACAGGTTTGAGCACTCTGCAGGGAGTGTCTCTAATGACTGGATAGAGCAGTTAATTTGTGGGCCGGCAATAACACAGTGTCACCAGGTAAGGGCTGGCTGCCACGTCCCCACATCATTCATTGTGTTGTTGTTTTTTTTCATGGGTCTCTTATATCAAACAAATTAAAAATATTTGCTAGGTGATAAATTTGACTACATACAACAAGGTGTTTTCTTTTCTTTCTTTCTTTCCCCTTCCTCCCCCCCACCCCAGTAAAAATCTCACTATGTAGCTGTGGGTGTCCTGGAACTCGCTATGTAGACCAGGCTGGCCTCAAACTCACAGATTTAGCCTGCCTCTTGAGTGCTAGGATTAAAAGTATGTGTCACCATGCTTGGCTTAACAAGATGTTTTAGTACAGAAAAAAAAAAAAATTACCTTTGGCTAATCTGTGGCTATAATAGAAATGACTATATGATTTGCCTTAACATTTTTCTTTTCTTTTTCTTTTGAGATTAATATAATTATATTATTTCCCCTTCCCTTTAACCGCTCTGAACCCTCCCTCTCTTCCTTGCTCTTTCAAATCCATGCCTCTTTTTTTCTTGTTAGTGTGTATGTGTGTGTGTGTGTGTGTGTGTGTTCCTAATTATAACTTGCTCAGTCTGTACATAATGTTGCTTGTGTTTTCAGGGCTGACAAGTGGTATTGGGTAAGCAACTGTGCTCTTCCTTGAAGCAGACTATTTCCTCTACTCTCAGTATTTCTTAGTTGCCTGTAGTTCTTTGTGTAGGGTTGAGGCCTTGTGGGCTCCACGGGCCCCCCAACCCCACCCCTACCCCACTCCACTCTCATTCACTTTGGCATGTCTATTAGTGTCATCTTTGTTAACATTTTAAGCATTAAAAACTATGTGAAGAGCCCACCTAGCCTCAGGTGAAATACAGAAACCCAGTTCATTCACCATGGTAATCTCGTGTTCCTGTGGAATTCAAGATTCTTTAAGCTTCCTACTTCTTTAAGCTTCTTACTACAAGCCAACAAGGTTAGCTTGTTGATTTTATGATGGCTGATCTTTCAGGACAGGTAGAAATTGGAATTTTATCAGTTAGTTGTGTACACAAAACTTAAAAGATACAAGAGACTGTGAGACAAGGGACAAGGGACCTTGGGTGGGGCATCCGAGGACTCATCTAAGTCGATAGTGACTGAAGTTTTGGCATCGGTGGGGTTTCTTGGCTTCTGATGTGTTATTACTTTTAAGCCCCCTTGATGGTCCTTCCTTTCCCAACACTACGTCTATATGTAGCTGTTTCCCCAGTATACAAGGGTCGAAATAAGTCAAGTATTTGTGTTTCAGTCACTCATAAACCTGAAAACATTATTTTCGCCTTTACAAACAAGCCAAGACAGAATTGTGTGATTTGGAAGATCTCTCTCTCTTCCCTCCGAACCTGTTTATGTCCCACTAGAGAGAAAGGCATAATCTTACCGCATATTGACGATAAGGGCCTGGACTTGGATAGCTTCAGGCGGTGTCTGAAGAGTGTGTTTGGAATGAAAACAAATAAAGCAAGCCATAAGCTTGAAGAGGGAGATTTTTCATGTTCTACCCCGACTCCAGACCTGCACACCCCAAGTAAGCATGCGCAAACACACACACACACACACACACACACACACACACACACACACACACACACACACATAAGATAGAGAATAAGCTTCGTGACTTAAATGTTTCTCCCTGTTTAGAGTTAGTACCAGCTGTGGATTTGCTACACAGCAGTTACTCTACAACACCCTCCTCTCCTACACACACACAGTTTGAAGCACAAGCATGCATTACCAAGCACGCATTATCTCACTGTTTCTGTGGCTAAGGGCTTCAGCGCTAGCTCGCCTGGCTGCCTCAATCTCAAGGCAACAGTTGAGGTATCATCATCTTGGGCTGTGATCCAACCTCAAACCTCAGTGAGGAAGGAAGGATCTGCTTCCAAGGTCACACATGGCTCTTGTCAGGATTTAGTTTCTCTGGTGCTATTGAGCTGGGGACCCCAGTTCCTTGATTGTCACAGCTGGAGGGGTCTTTCTGCTCTTTGTCATGTCCTCCTCTCCATAGAGAAGCTTACAACATAGCAGCTGGTTTCTAAAATGACAAGATGGGAGTAGGGAGGGAAGAAGAGAGGGGGCAGGGAGGGGAGGGACAGACGGAGGGAGGGAAGGAGGGAGGGAGAAAGGAAGTAAGCAAAAGGAAGAAAAACAGATGCAACAAGGACAATGTGGTTTCTTTAAACAATCTCAAATGTGACAGTTGGTCATGTTTGCTGTGCTCTGTTTTCAGAACTGAGTAACGAGGCTCGAGGCAAGGAAACTGCACATGGGCCAAGACCAGAAGCCAACCCAGTGGCTACCAAACACATCACTTAAATCCCAAATTAATGCAGAGTTATGCAAATTCACCTTCTTACAGCTCTCCTCTCCTCCAGATGTTGTAACCTAGACAGCAATCCTTGCTCTGGGGCTAAGAAGAGCTGAGCCATCTCTCCAGAACCTGAAAATATTTAAAAACTCTACTCTTTAGCAAATTTATATATGCCAATAGTCTACTTTGATCATGTTCACTACATTACCCTCTTTTATTCCTCCATTCTCTCTCAACCCCTTCTTTCTAACAAATTTCTTTCCTACTTTCAGCGTGTGTGAGTGTGTGTGTGTGAGTGTGTGTGTGTGTGTGTGTGTGTGTGTGTGTGTGTGTGTAGCAGCTGGACACACCCAGCCTTGTACTTTATCCCCCCAATGTACTGTCCTGTCTTTTTCCCTCTGCCTCATATGTGCCCCTCTCTATGTCTTGTCTGTCACATTCCCGCTCCGCCTTCGACAAGGATGCTTTCTGAAGTACATCCTAGTGGCCTTCTGCTTGGTCCACCAACTTCTTCAGGTCCGGCCACTTTTTTAGCACTTATTCTATATTAACCTTATACCTGACTGCTTGTACAACTGTCCCCCTGACTAGACTATGAACTGTGTCGGAGTATCAACTGGCTGTCGTTCATCCTCCGTGGCTATTATAATAGCTTTGCTATCAATAATTGATGAATGTATAGCTGGATAGTGACATAAACATAGACTAAAGATCCTTCCTTGTCTCATTAAAATAGAAAGACAATCCCTCCTGGATCCAGGTTGTTAAATTAAATGCAATTGCAAGTCTCCACATCTTCAATAGTTAAGTCTCTGTAACTAAATTGTGTACTATATTTAAACGAGTGTGTTTTATTATTACAAGGTTTGGTGTTATGTCTGCCCATGTTTTCCTTCCTTAAACCAGTCTTTGTATACCATAGATCTATGGCTATGACTTTTAGGGTAAATTCTTCATATCACAATATGTTTTGGATTTCCATGCAAGCCCCCAATCCTTGTATGTGTCTTTGTATGTGTAAAACATAAAGGGCATGGCAAGAAAAAAAAAAAAAAATCAGAGAGGAGCTCTCCTACCTACCAGCCTCCTGTCATTTCAGACCTACAGAAAACAAGGCTGTTTGTTTCTTGCAACATATTTGAATATGTATAGTGAGACTCCTTGGACTCACAATGGCTCGGAACATTTAGTAAATAAATAACCCGTGCGGTGTGGCTCCTCACCCAATTGGGTGTTTGAATTCTGATGCTGAATCTTTTACTGTGACTTTATATATTTTTTGGCATTTGAAATCTCCCAATATCACAGAGAGAAGAGTCTCAATAAATATTATTAAATTTTATTATTAATCAAATCAAACACAGAGAATTAAGGTACTGTTTCCAAGTTAACAAATGATACTGATATGCATGAGAGCTCATGTTTCGATGCCCAGATCTAACCTCAGTTCTAGGATTAGCTGTCCTGTGACCTTGGCTTAAAAAAAAAAAAAAATCACCTAGTGCTTCAGTCTCCCTATCTGTCCACAGAAGTGAAAACGCATCTCATAGGTTTTTTTTTTTTTTTTTAAGGTAAGTGAGTTATAACTAAATGAGTTATATGGAAATTATCAATTCTCTTACACAAGCCCTTGGGAAGTTAACTGCTAACCCAAGATAACTGCGCTGTAGGCATAAGGCTATTGTGTAATTGAAATGCTGATTTCTGTGCCCACTCCCCATATCTGGTTGCAATCCTTGTTCCAAGGCAACACCAAAGAGGACCTGAATTTCTCCTTTAGCGTAGTATATTCCAGTAATTATTGAACGTTGACAATGCGCATACAGTATCTAGGACTATGTTGTCCTGTGGCTGAAGCCTCTCTACCCAGCATCTCAACGGGCTGCCATTCTGCAGTTTCTTCAAGCCTTTGTAGATTGCCTTTATCCGGAACTTCTTTTTTGGTGTTATTGTAAGTTCCAGATTAGATTTCCTCTGAAGGTTCCCTGTTTTGGCTCAAAGATTCCTCCAACCTCTGTTCCCTGGCCTTCCATTTAGCATCTAATTTCTCAGTCTCTTCTTTCTCCAAGTGTGTCTTATTCTGATCTCTCCCAAAGAAGAGATATAGAACTGTAACCAGCACTGAGAAAATCATTTGTATACTAAAAGAAACAAAATCAACTGGAATCCAGAAGCACTCTGTCACTGTGTCTTCCTCCATTTTCCACATAGAAAATAATCTTCTTTAATCTCAAAAATCTCTCCCTAAAGACTTCACTTTCTTAGACTTAACCTCCTTTCTAGACCTTACCAGTTCAGATGCTTGAGGCTTCTCAGTCTCAGCTCCAGCTTCCAGGTAGAAGCCCCCTTTTTTTCCTGCCTCGCTCAAAGGATCCCTACTCTGGGAAGTTATTGGGTCCACAAGTGTTTGCTCCTCTGTCCTGCATGAGTCAGGCCAACAAGAGCCCCTCCAAAGGGATTTAGTTCCTGCTTTGACTAGGAAAGTCTGGCTTTGAGAAGCTTGCTTGTGTTAAAGAGACACTTTTTTTTCTCTCAGTAAGTGCTTTTTAAAAGAATTGCTTTTGCTTTGATGCTTTAGGATGTGTATCAGTTTTCATTTTTCTGTAGCCAGCTGGAGGCCTTGCTGCTTTGCCCAGTCAGGGGGTCTGTCTTATCAGGAAGCTATGAGTTCCTGCCTTAGAAACTGCAGGTGCTCTCTTAACGAACAGAACTAAGAAACTACTTTCTGTTTAAGCTCAGATTCTATGTTAAGTTCTGCCCTTCTTGCTATGCCAAAATGTTAATGTTACTATTTTTATAAAACTGTTTCTCAGCTTCTCCCTTAACCTGGCTAGCACACAAATAATTGAGACTCTATTATATTGTTTTAACAAGCTTCACAGCACAAGAACTGAACATTTATTAATCTATTATTAACCCTCTACACTAATTTGGCTTCCTCCCAGCATGCATCCCAGCAATACTTGCACTTTGTAGCTTTCCTGCCCCCGCACCTCCCTCCTGATATCTCTTGGACCTCTGTAGGGGGCTCAATCCCCTTCTTCTTCTCCTCACTCCTCCTCCCCTGTCTGCAGGAAGTCCAGCTCTACTCTCTCTCTTGCTCAGGGATTGGTTGTAAGCTGCTCTATTAACATATCAGGGTACAATTGAGGAGCAGTGTTTACACAACATTGAGAGGATTACGGCCAGATATGGGCAGTACAGAAATCAGCATTTGAATTACACAATAACCTTATGCCTACAACTAAAAAACATCTGGAACTGAGTGGGACATTGCAACCTACTGTGAAATAACAGCATCCAGTGTCAATGCTGGCTACTAACGCATTTTTCAGAGGAAATTCAACAGGACTAAACACTTCCAACATGATTCAAAGGATAAAAGATGTTGGGAAGGATGAATAAATACATCATTCATAGTCATCACTGTACCCTTGTGTGCTATAAGAATTAGCACCTTCTCTCCACTCAACTGTGGAGACTGTCCTGACCTTCGGCTAGATCTGGGTAGGGGTTTGAAGTCTACGGCCTGTATTGTCCTTGGCTGGTGCCATAGTTTGAGCGGGACCCCTGGCCCAAATCTGCCTATCATAATGTTCTTCTTGTAGATTTCTAGGACCTTCTGGATCCTTCTACTTTGCCATTCTCCCATGCTTCTCTCATCTAGATGACTTTCATGTGTACTCTGGTGCCTCATATTTGACCATGTCCCCTGGAGGGGGAGACCTGGTGGCACTCAGAGGAAGGATAGCAGGCTACCAAGAAGAGACTTGATACCCTATGAGCATATAAAGGGGGAGGACGTCCCCTCAGTCACAGTCATAGGGGAGGGGAGTAAGGGGAAAATGGGAGGGAGGGAGAAATGGGAGGATACAAGGGATGGGATAACCATAGAGATGTAATATGATTAAATTAATAAAATTAAATTAAAAATAAAAAAGAATTAGCACCCTCACAGTCACCAGCTGGTAGGAATTTGAACACCTTTTTTTTTTTTTTTTTTTTTTTTTGGTTTTTCATTGTATAGTCCTGGCTGTCCTTGATCTCATTCTGTATAACAGGCTGGCCTCAAACTCACAGATATCCACCTGCCTCTGGCTCCCCAGTGCCGGGATTAAAGGTGTGAGCCATCACCACCCAGCTGAGCACCATACTCTTGACAAGGAATGGAGGATGCAGTAGTTATTCCACCTAATCACATAATGTCCAGAAGATCAGGGTCTCACAGTCAGCACAGACCGCATTCCAGAATGTACGTGACCTGCAAATTATCCTTCCAAAAGGGAAGACAAACCTTTGGTTAAATAGAAGATGAATTCTGGTCATGACTTTTGCCTTCCTAGCCTGTGTAACTCTTTCAAAAAATAAAATTTTAAAAATTGCCCTATACTTTGTATAGTTTTCAGACTTCAAATATAGAGACTCACGCAGGAAGGAGGATTTTTGGGTCTTGAGTCTTTACAGTTCTCTTCTTCAGAAATATCCTTCTCCACATGGTGCTCGCACGTGCCTTTAATTGCAACACTTGCGAGGCAGAAGCAGGTGGATCTATGTGCCCATCCTGGTCTACAGAAATACCCTTCCTGTTCAAATACTAACAACTCAATATCCATACTGGTCATTTATACCCGCACTCATCATTAACAACCTACAGTCTTTTACTACCTCTACCCTGAAACCTACACTGTTATCTGTTGGCCCTTGGTTGGGTTGTTAAATCTTGTTGAATTTTTTTCTCCAAGGCAGGAAGTACTTCATATCATCTCTTTTCCATTTCCTTTTTTCTTAAAACTAATGGATACATGAAGGGGAGATAAACCTGTTTTTTAAAATCCCAAAGGTGGGATCGGAATGGTCTTGTGAAAGAACAGGTGAGGTTAATCCACTAGAAGACCAACCACCTCATGTGGGCGCTTGATTGTTGCCAGCTGAAAAGATCCCGTGAACAGATTCTGGGAGGAGATACATAAATGAGCCCAGAACTGGAGGCAGGGCCAGTGGAGACTTCGGATAGTTTTGGCTGTTCATCACTCCACTTCGAGATGCTCCTAGAGAGAACTGCTCGAGGGAAGGCTTTGGGGCTCTGGCTCCTGCTGAGGTTCTGAGTTCTGCTTACTCCAGGTTCTAGTAGAAGAAATCCTGCTGATTACACCAGGAGAATCGCTCCTCAGAACTGATATCCTTATGGTTTTGTTGTTGTATTCCTTATAAGTGACATACGCTCGGTTAATAAGTTATAATAAAATATATTGGTTAAGAAAATTGAGCCTACAGACACATAGTACAAAGGCGATAGAGTCCAAAAAGTAGCTGTTTGCTGCTGGGTTTGTTTTTTTTTTTTTTTTTTTTTATGTCATTGAGTGAGTATATCACTAAATAACTAAAGAATAGTAAATCTAAAGTGTACCCCATCCCCTATAAAAATGGTAAGCCACTATGTTCTGATATCATTGTCTTGAGAGAAATGGTCATCAGGAAAGTGATTATCATCCCACTGTTGTGGATTGAAACTTGTAGATGCTACTTTTTAACTCTATTTTAATTGGGGTTCCTTACTGTCTCTACCTCTCTTCCAACCCCTAATCATAGGTAGGAGAGAACAAAGTTAGAAGGGACAGGAGACATAGTCCTCTTTAGACTTAGTTCTGACTGGTTAGGGTAGTAGGGTATTTTTGAAAAAAAAATACCATCTCAGTCGTCAGGATATCCAGAAGCCCAGCAGAACCAGAAACCATCTTCTTTCTCTGTCCATCTCCTTGAAGTTCTCTCCAGAGCATCTTGAAGCCTCTCCCTCTCAGTCAGCTCTCTTATTTATACCCTCTCCGAGTCCTCCAGAGGCTGTTTCCAGCTGGCAAAGACCACAGGCCTGAGACTGCAAGAGTCAAATTCTTAGCTGGTATAGACCATGCCCAGCTATGGACAAACTAAAAGCATTCCCACATCTCACACTTGGGAATAAAACAAAAACATATTTACATAACATAACTGAGTTTTCAAAGAAAACTTCCACTACAGAATTTTCCATCCTCCAAGGATCTCCTTAACAGAAAGGTCAACAGCTCAAAACAGCTTCAGGAAGTCCCTGAAACTTACCGGATTCACCACGCCCTTCTCTTTTAAATTAAGAATTAAAACTACTGAGTCACTCTCAGACAAGACAAGCTGCAAAGAAGATTCTGAGGCCAGATCATCTGCCTAAAATTAAGATAAAATAAAAACCACACTATCTGCCTAAAAGAGCTTTAGAACAACTAAATGTCTTTAACAATGACACTCCTGAAACCATTGTGCTACCTGCAGGTTAGGTGTGTGCTCAAAGTTCCCTGGCTTCTGTGAGCTGTTGCCCACGATGGGGTGGGCTTAGGTGATACAGCTGCCTTTGAGTAGTTTCTGCTCCTGTAAGTAACCCCCATAAAACTCACTGGTTCACCTGTTGGACTTTAGTGACGTCCATATTTTGGTCTATCGTGGGTTTCCTATCTGGGGTGAGTAGACATGTACATAGTGTCTCCTCTGGTAAAGTTTTGTCACACAATGCCCAGTAAGAATCATAATATCACATCCTTTCCCTCGAAGTGTTCACTTTGTGGCTATCTTCATGGACTAGCTTTGTTTCATGAGGCTCCAATTTTGAATCAGTATTTCCTCTTTCCAACTCCCAGAGAAGCTCAAGTAATAAAATTTCCCATATTGTATAGATATAGGAAGTGATAAATGTTGGGGAGTCCTCTTAAATCCAACATCAAACACCAGGTCAATGCAGATGACAAAAATGCATTGTAATGAAGCCACTACTGATCGATCAGGGTCACAGAACAGACTCAGGGACTGAACTACAACCTTGAAGGGATGTTGTATTTTTAGGACATTGAAAGGATGAAAGCCGGGCGTGATGGCGCATGCCTTTAATCCCAGCACTCGGGAGGCAGAGGCAGGTGGATCGCTGTGAGTTCGAGGCCAGCCTGGTCTACAAAGTGAGTCCAGGATGGCCAAGGCTACACAGAGAAACCCTGTCTCGAAAAAAACAAAAAGGATGAAACCATAAAGAAAAGGGGAGCAGAGTGGGCTATACCATTGCCGAATCATATTTGACAAGAGGTGCTGAGGAAGGGGGTTTCCATGAGTCAGAATAAGATTAGGTTCCTGGGCTTGGGAACATAAACTTAGTTGACCCTGACAGCAAGAAGGAGAAGTTGTCCCTGAGATGGCTGGACTCAGACAACTATTCCCTTACAACAGAAGCTGTTCAGCTATCGGGAAGTCCCCAGCTCTCCTAGGGGCTGGGACCTTGAATTTAGTTTCTCCCTGTAATTAAATGGAGTCTGAAATGAAGTGGTAGTATTTTTAAAAAGTTTCTTTTGCTCGTTCCCAACAATAAACAGGGGGAAAGGAGAAACGAGAAAGAGGCAACAGAGGTTGGAGGGAAGTGTGGAGAGAGAGAGAGAGAGAGAGAGAGAGAGAGAGAGAGAGAGAGAGAGAGAGAGAGAGACTGACAGCATTCACAGCTTTAGAGACAAACTGAGATGAGCATATGTAGTCTCAAAATAAATTTTTTTTTAAAACTTATTTATTTGGGGGTTGGAGAGAAGGCTCAGAGGTTAAGAACACTGTCTACTCTTCCAGAGATCCTGAGTTCAGTTCCCAGAAACCACTTGGTGGCTCACAACCATCTATAATGAGATCTGATGCCCTCTTCTGGCCTGCAGGTGTACATGCAGGCAGAGCACTGTGGTTGCTGGGAACTGAATTCAGGACCTCTGGAAGAGTAGACAGTCTTCTTAACCATTGAGCCATCTATCCAGCACAATAAAATGGTGTGGTTGGTTGTTTGGTTGGTTGGTTGGTTGGTTGGTTGGTTGGTTGGTTGGTTGGTTGGTTGGTTTTTGGGTTTTGTTGGGTTTTGTTTGGTTGATTGGTTTGGTTTGAGGTTTTTATTGTTTTGTTTTGTTTTGGGGTTTCCCTGTGTAGCCTTGGCTCTCCTAAAACTCATTCTGTAGGCCAGACTAGCCTCGAACTCAGAAGTCCGTCTGCCTCTGCCTCTGCCTCTGCCTCCTAAGTGCTGGGATTAAGTGCATGTGTCACCACTGCCCAACTAAAATAGTTTTTTTTTAAGTGAGTACAACAGAAATTAAGTTTCAAGTTTTTCCCCAGAATCTTTTCCATGAAAAAGAGATTAGGAGGATATACTAATAATTTTTAAAACTCTGGAGCTAATGGAGAGATGGCTCAGAGATTAAGAGCACTGACTGCTCTTCCAGAGGTCCTGAGTTCAATTTCCAGCCATCTGTAATGTGATCTGATGCCCTCTTCTGGCATGCAGCCATATGTGCAGGCAGAGCAGTATATACATAATAGTAAATGATTCTTTTAAAAAATAATTTTCAAAACTCAAATTTTATACAATAGGAGTCATTACAGAGCCTGGAATGTTCTCAATTTGGGTCTTGTATTGTTGTGGTTTCAACCCTTTCCAGAGGTCCAGTGCTGACGATTATGAAGAGTATCTAGAAGAGTTTCTAGAGAAAACTCCAGAGTAAGACACAGGCTCGGTGTGGCATGGCTGGGAAGGTAGTAATATGGCTACACCATGGCTATCCCTCTATTTAACCCCAAGGCTCAGAGAACATCCTGGGAGAAGGGACAGAAAGAACGGGATGGGGAGACGGTCTGTGGAACGCTTGTCTTCTGGACATAGCAAGGCTATAGCTCTCAGGAACTCATAGGCTTGTGTGGACAAGATCAAGCCTGTCAACAATCTAACATACAGAGGGAGGCATTTTTCCTAAGTGGTGTAGACACTGGTAAGTTTCCCATGCTCCAGTAAATAACTACACCCACATCCTGCAGGCAACATTCAATAAAATTAATACCGTGCAAATACCACACACACACACACACACACACACACACACACACACACACGGTGAAAGTAGGAAAGGAATTTGTTTGAAAGAAGAGATTCAAAGAGAGTGGAAGAATAAAAGATGCTAATCTTAGTAAATACGATCAAAGTAGACTATGGTATGAATAAAACTATTAAAGAATAAAATATTTAAACATTTCCAGGGTCTGGAGATATGGCTCAGTGGTTAAGACCATTATCTGCTCTTCTAGAGGACCAAGACTCGACTCTAAGCACCCACATGGTGGTTCACAAAAGTCTATAACTCCAATTTAAGGCCTCCAGGTCACCAGTATGCTTGTGGTACACAGATGTTTGCACAAACAAAACACCCATATGTGTTAAATGAATAAATATTTAAAATGTTAAGTAGCACATTGGCAACTCTCTTTTTAAAAACCACACTCCACTTTCAGGTATGCCTTAATCTTCCCATAAGTGCCTTTTTTTCTATAGTTAACAAACTTGAACTCTGCTTATGAGAGAGAGAGAGAGAGAGAGAGAGAGAGAGAGAGAGAGAGAGAGAGAGAGAGAGAGCCAATTAATCCAGAATTTAAATACTGAAAGTATTTTTCTACCCACTTTCCAAAATGGCTAACCTGAGGCTGAGTGAAGAAATCTGGCCTTTAAAGCATAACTAACAATAGAAAACATGAACTTAACAATAGCAAACCAAAGACATATCAGCTCCCATTTCCTCATAGTGCCTATTTCTACCCAAGATGTTACAGAGGATTACTTAGGATGTTTCTTGTGTTTGGACCAAAACCAGTTTCATTATCACTCTCCTCAGAGCATCCTTGAGCTCTCTGTTTCTCATGCTGTAGATCAAAGGGTTCAACACAGGGGTGATGAATGTGTAAACCACAGATACTACCTGGCCCCGCTCAGGGGAGGAGCTGGAGCTGGGACACAGGTAGATGAGGCTTCCACATCCATACTGCAGGAGGACCACAGTCAGGTGGGAGGAGCAGGTGGAGAAGGCTTTGTGCCTCCCCTCAGCTGAGCGGATCTTCAGGATGGCATCCACAATGAAGACATAGGAGAGAGTGATGAGGAGGAAAGGGATGGTGAGCACAATGACGCTGACCACAAACAGAGTGGCCTCATGGACACGGGTGTCTGCACAGGCCAGTCTCATGACAGGGAGGACGTCACAGTAGAACAAGCTGATTTCCTTACTGCTGCAGAACGGCAGTTGGAAGATGAGCACAGTCAACTGCATGGCCAAGATGAAACCCAGCAACAGGGACCCCAGGGCCAGCTGGACACACAGGTGCCAGCTCATGATGAGGGTGTAGCGCAGAGGGTGACAGATGGCCACAAACCGGTCATAGGCCATGACGGCCAGCAGAATACAGTCAGCGCTGCCCAGGAAGATGAAGAAGAACATCTGGGCACCACAGCCTGCCAGGGAGACCACAGTCCTCTCTGTGGACAAGATGCTGGCTAGAGTCAGGGGGGCTATGGTAGAAGAATAGAAGATCTCCAGGCTGGCCAGGTTTGCCAGGAAGAAGTACATAGGGGTGTGGAGACACCGATTGGTCCAGATAGTGAGGACAATGGACATGTTTCCTCCAATGCTGACCAGGTACATTGTGAGAAAGACCACAAAGATCAGCATCTGCACCTCAGGGAGTTTGGAGAAGGGGCGGAAGTGGAAGAGGACCATCCCAGTCTGATTCCCTTCCTCCATGTACTTAATGCATTGGGTTTGCTATTGGCAGAGGTGACATCACTGAGGATAGATAGAACCCACCTGAAGTATACTTGCCATTTTTCTCATAGGCTCTGCACATAACATTTCCTCCTGAGCCTTGAGGCCATCACATTTTCCCATATGCCTACGTTTTACCCTTTCTTTCCTTTTGCACAAATAACTCTTTCAGTCTCTCTTGTTTTGTCTGGGATCCTGTTTCATAAGGTATTTATTCAGCTTCCAATATCTAGTGCTGTTTTCCATTCTAGAGCAACTTTACTTCCCAGTAATATAAATTGATTCCATCAATGTCATGTCATCCTTCAAAGTCTCTTGCTGTGTATGATGGCCTAGGCCTGTATTCCCAGCATTTAGGAAGATCCTCCTGAGCTGCGGAGTACATTTAAGGCCAAAACTAAATGAAACCCCATCCCAAAAAAAAATGAACAACAAAATCTCCATCTCTTTTCCGTAACTACCATTTTCTACTCTTTATCTCAAGTAGTGTGTTGTATTGAATTTCTCTGTTCCTTGAGACCATTCTACTGAAGGTCACCAAGGGCCCCCAATTCCTGAATCAAACAGATAGTTTTAACAACTATGTTGCATCCAGACCAGCTGGAAACTCCTCACTTCTGGTTTCAGTAACACTGGCCCTTCCTCCCACCTCTCTGGATATGACTCAGGCAAGTTTTTTTTTTATTGGGGGGGGGGGTTAACTCACCACCTGGCCTCAGATCCACACCCTGTAGAAGTCTGTAAGGACTGCATCAGACAAGTCTTTCACACTCTCGCTTGTTGTATTTGATCAAAGAGGGGAACGAGCTGGAGAAGGAAAGTGTACACAAAGAGACGGACTATTCATCCTTCACAGGGGACACCGCATCTCCTCTGAGCTAGGGCTGCAGAACACAAGTGTCTAAGGCACTGAGTCACGTAAAGCAAGAGTGAACCCGACCTGTTCTGGATTTCTGATCGCTTGAACAAAGGCGGTCCTCTCCATTTACTGAAAAGCATAAGAAACACGTTATGGAAAAAGAATGAGAAACCTGTGTCTTCATCGATTCTCTACAGGAGTTTCACGAAAAGAGAAGTCACCTATTTCTAACACAGATTAGCGCACTAATGCACAATGCCACGAGCAAATGACAGCAACTTATGCCCTCCTGTTGCTTTCAATATTTTTTTGTGGGAAGCATTGTTTTCAAACAATAGGTGGACTTAGGCCAAATTGCCACATCTTACACATACACTGTTCTGAGCTACGGGTGGGAATGAGTCACAGAGGAGAAGCGGGGATCACCATGCAACACACAGGACAATACTAAAGCTATTTGGTTGATCTCAGCTGGTAAAACTTAATTACACTGGGAGTCCAAAACATGGTAAGAGTGATTACATTGTTTCTCTTTTCAAGGTCAGTTAGTTTTAAACAGGTTGAGTACATAGTGCATAAACAGAATGGATACACAGTTATAAACGATCTCAAAGCATAATGTTACCTTGGTTCCAATCTGGGCAAATTATGATTGATTTGTAAAGGCAAGAGGCCTTTCTCAGCAAAGTCACCCTCACAATTGTCCCTCTTTCTTTCCCTTGGTTCTGTGACCACAGCGGAGTGAGTAAGCTATCTGCCATAGCTGGGGCTGCCTAGGTTTCAGTGACATATTTCTCTTCTCTGTCACTTGAGGCTCAAAGGTAAGAACAGCTTTCCATGATCATGGGCCCTGATGCCTCACACTCCCTCATGGGTTCCTTGAATCCTGCCCTTGTCTCTGTAAAGGACCCTAACACTAACTCCTGTCCTCCACGAATTACATACAGAAGACTGTACTACACGACTAAAGAATTCTTAAAGAGGGAGAAGTCCTATGTTTTAATTTATTTTAAACGTTCTTATTTATTGAATTTTTTTCACTGACTGTAATAGATAGAAATGAATTTCACTGTAAGTTGGTATAGTGTCTGCATTAATAAGGTAAACCTACACAAATACACTCAGACACAAACAAGCATGCATTACTATTCTACTTTCTGCAAAAGTGAAATAGACATTGGTTTTTTTGTTTTTTGTTTTGGCATTGTTCTTTCTCTAAAGAATTAACCCTTGTCTTATTACAGAATATTTTTTTAAATGACTGAATGGCCAAAACAATAGATTTCTATTTCTCACAATTCTCAAGGTCAGGAATTCTAAGTTCAAGGTAGCCATAGGTTAGGTCACAGCAGGTGCCTTTTCCTTCTGTGTCCTTGCACAGCAGAAAGGAAACTACTATAAACAAAGTCATTTATTGAGTTGGACTTATAGGGGAGGTAATATCTAGTGTCTATGAAAAATCACCCTCATTTCAGCTCCCAGAATCTAATGGGACACTTCTTTTGTGGGGAGAAAAATTATCCATTTTCCACAAATGGTTTAAAGTGTTAAACGCTTTGAATGAAAACTGTATGCTACCAACCAAGGACAATACGGGCAGTAAACATTGAACCTCTACCTAGATCTAGCCAAGAGACAGGTCATTCTCTACAGATGAGTGAAGAGTGGGGACTGACTTTCACATGAACTCTGGTGACCCATATTTGACCATGTCCCCTTGATGGGGAGGCCTGGTGGCACTCAGGGGAAGGATAGCGGGCTACCAAGACTTGATACCCTATGATTATATAGAGGGGGAGGAGGTCCTCCTCAGTCACAGCCATAGGGGAGGGGAATAGGGTGAATGTGGGAGGGAGGGAGGAATGGGAGGATGGAAGGGATGGGATAACAATTGAGATATAATATGAATGAATTAATAAATAAAATGTTAAAAAAGGAAACTCTATGCTAAAGAAGATATGACAGTGAAGTAGTCTAGAACATGAAGCCAGGTACATACATATGCAGTATGATTTATTGGTGTGTGTGTGTGTGTGTGTGTGTGTGTGTGTGTGTGTGTGAATAATGTGAAAGCAAGAGCCTATGGAGGTCTAAAGAGGGCATCAGAGCCTCTAGAACTACAACTGTGGGTAGTTGTGAGCCACCATGTGTGGGCTGGGAACGAAACCTGGGTCCTCTATAAAAGCAGTAGACAACTTTTACTGCTGAGCTATCTCTTTAGGCCCAGTGGTGTTTTTTGTGTTTTTGTTGGTTTTTTTTTTTCTTTCTTTGTTTTTTTTTTAGAGCAAAGCAAAACACTAATACAAGGTAACATCGAAGGCACTTTGTCTGGCGCAGGTGTGATCAACCATTACACCACTATGACAAATCTTTTGCTTCAGAAGTTGAAGTGTTCCTTAGTTTATAATGCTGGCTAAGAAGAGAAAGTCACACAAGGTACATGCCTGGCCTGTCTCAGTCACCTCATCACTCTGAAACACTCTCGGTGGTGTTTTGGAGAAAACTGGGATGTTAATGTTTTCCTTATTTTTTTTTATTCCATATATTTTTAAATACAAACATATTGATTGCTAAAATTCTCCTTTAAGATGCCTGGGACAAAAATCCTCAGTGAGTTTCGTCTGTCACAGAAGGAATGCTTGCCTTTCTCCCGTTCTACACACATCTCCACCAGTAAACACATTTTTTTTTCTTTTTTATTAGAGTGGTTGGGTTTTATTTTGTCACAGTTTTCATGTTGAGTTTTTTGTTTATATGCTTGCTTGCTTGGGAAGTTGTTTTGTTTTGTTATAGACAGGGACTAAAGCACAACCTAACTAGTAACTCACTATGTAGCCCAGGATCACTTCAGTTTTGTGGAGATCCCCAGCCTTCCAAGTGCTGGCATTACAGGGGCAAAAAGTACTACATCCACACATTATTCTTGTTTTTAAAAGACATGTACTGGCTTCAGGGTGTGGTGGTGATATATTTAATTACAACACTTGGGAAGCAGAGGCAGGAGGATTTCTGTGAGTTCTAAGGCCAGCCCAGTTGACATAGCAGGTTCCAGGACAGCCAGATCACACAGAGAAATCTTGTCACATACACACACACACACACCCGGAGGAGGAGGAAGAGGGGAAAGAAGGGGAGGGAGGAGGACAAAAACATGAAGGAGGAGGAAGAGAAGGAAGAGGAGGAGGAGGAAGAAGAGGGGAGAAAAGAGAGGAAGGAGGCCGGGAAGGAGGAGGAGGATGTGGACTGGCTATGCAGCTGAGGCTGGCCTTAGACCCAAGCTTCTCGCCTCTTTACTGGGTGTTGAGATTACATGTATGCACCACACTCTTGGAGTGACAGCATATTTCTATGACATCCTACTTAACCACGATTGTTATATTCTTTATCTTTTCCCTTTTATGTTAGCTGATAGGACACTCACAACAGCTTTATACTTGATTATTAAACATTTTCTAGCCTAGCTGTTCTCAGCCTGTGGGCCTTGGCCCCTTTGAATCAAAGGATCCTTTCACAGGGTCACTGAAGACCATCTGTCAGAAAACACAGATATTTACATTATGCTCATAACAGTAGAAAAATTACAGTCTTGAAATAGCAATGAAAATAATTTTATGGTTGAGGGTACCCATACCATGAGGAACTTTATTAAAGGGCTGCGGTATTAGAAAAGTTAAGAGCCACTGCCTTAGGCGAAAATTATAATTAAATAGATTCCTCTCTTATTTACTTTTATCATATACAGTTGACTTGTATTTTTATTTTTGAGATTTTACTTCAAATATTCTATTTGTAATGCATGTGAGTTACAATAAATTAAGAATTAAATCTTAGTGTTTCCAGCTACAGGCATCTGGGGATCTTATTTCTCATTATACTTTGTGTCTACCCTTGTAACAGCTGCTACCAAAGCCCAGAGACATACCTGGTCTTTGTTATTCCTGTCTGTATGCCACAAATACAAAGAAATGAATAAAAATTAAAATCTTACTCTTGTGGTGTTTGTCTTCATCTAATGCACTGATGAGTGAATGAAAAAAATCTCCCCACATCCATAATGACAAGACTGGAGACTCCTCATTAGCTATAGGAGGTTAAACTTTGCTCCATCTTATCTGTGATTCACACCAGAAAGACTCTCAGGACATGCCAAGGTCAGGGGCAGTCACTGGCCCATTCCCAGGGTCTAGGCCACACAGCCTCTCAGACAGGTCTCCCCTGGCTCCTTCCTTTTCTTCTGCCCAGAAGACCTGGTACCACATTCTCGACCTAAGGCTGACTGAAGCCCAAGCTGTGCTCCTCCTAAGGGCTTGGCAACCATGGAGCTGAACCTCTGAGAATCCCCTTCCTCTGAGGACAGCACACATGTCCATGTGCCAGCTCCTCCCCGCTGCCCCTTCACCAAGGAAGAACAGGGGAGAGGGTGCTTGGGGATTTGTGGAGTTGGAACCCTGGATTGTTTCTCTGCTTTCACTCTTCATCTCATTTCTGGAGAATTCCCTGCCCACTTTGATTCCACCGAGCCCCAGGAGGTTGACTTGGCTTTCAACTGGACCAGCCCCAGTAGGTCTTTGAGCACAAATGGGAATCGTTGGGGCATATGATCTTCTAAACTGGTTTAATTGCTACTAGGCTTTGCTATGTCAAGCCAATGCCTTATTTTATTCTCTACATGTAACAGGAATGGGCAAGATATTCGCATCATCTCTGAATGACCCAGAGGGCAGGATTTGATGCTCTTCCACCCACTCCCTCTACTTCTCTATTATTTTTCCTACACCCCTATTGTTTTATGTTTGCTGAATTTAATGTGCCTTATATTGTATGTACTTAGGAAATACAAGTTTTAAAAGCTCCAGTGAGAAAAAAAAATCCATTCATTTCTTAGCAGGTGATACTACCCATCAGTCACAGTCTGTCATATCTTCTAGAGTCAGACTCCACAGAATTCAGAAGTGACAGTGACCAGAGCATTGTTTTCACCCAGGGTGCTCTCTTCAAACTCTCCACTCATTCACTGTGTGGTTCTGGATCACCCCACCATTCCATCCTTCTTTTCCCAAAACCAACCGTGATGTTGATTTGTATACAGTGAACACAGTATACAAACAGGAGCTGTGTCTGAATAACCAGACAGGGGCCAGCCAGTATTTCTGTCAATCCTTAAGACCTCGATCAAAACCCACACTGCACTTCTTTAGGAAGAATAAGTCAAAATGATCTAGTCCCTGCTGTGTGGTCCAGAGACCAGTTTCCTTGCTAAGAGCAGGAACAGTGTGTAGTGAACACTCTTGGAGGCCCATCGCATGGCTCAGTGGGTAAAAGCCAGTGACCTGACTTTGATCCTAAACACCTACAGAAGGATAAATAAAGTGGCTTCAATCCACAATCCCAGCCCTCCTACAGGGAGAGGGGAAACAGAGACAGGAGAATCACCCAGAAGCATCCTGGAGCATGCAGAGCAACAGAAGCAAAAGAGACCCTGCCTTGACAAAGTGCAAAAAGAAAATAGATTCCCAAAAGTTGTCCTCTGACTTTCATATATACAAGATGGCATACATACCTACATGCTCTTATGCACACAGATCTCACACACACACACACACACACACACACACACACACACATGCACAATGATTATAAAAATAGTAATTGATAATAAAATTTTTTCAAAGACTAGATAAATTATTTTAAAAGAGGACTAAATTTCATAACAAAACAATCATTATATTATTGGATTTTTGTTATTTTCACTTTATTATTATTACTACTATCAGTATGTGTGGATAATGGTTTTTTGTTTTGGGGAGCTTTGGATTTTTTGGTTTGGTTTGGTTTGGTTTGGGTTGGGTTGGGTTTGGGTTTTGGTTTTTTTGAAACAGGATTTTTCTGTGTAGCCTTGGCTGTTGCTTTGTAGACCAGGCTGGTCTTGAACTCACAGAGATCTGCCTTCCTCTGCCTCCCTGAGTGCTGGGATTACAGGCATGCACCATCATGTGCCTGGAAGTGTGTATAATGTTTGTGTGCACTCTTTGGGGATGTAGACACAGGAAGATCAGTTCAAGGTCATCCTTAGCTACCTAGAGCGTTACAGGACAGTCTGGAATGAATCCTGTCTTTCAAAAATGTAAATAAAATTTTAGAACATCAAAAACTGGATCTTACCAGATGCAGTGGTGCATGCCTGTAATCTCAGCACTCTGGGAGGCAGACGCAGCCAGATCTCTCTGAGTTTGAGGCCAGCCTGGTCTACAATGTGAGTCAAGGCCAAGCAAGACTACACAGAAAAGCTGTGTCTCAAAAACCCAAAATAAAAAATAAGAAAACAAAAAACCTGGATCTCAAAGGAGACCCTAATTGCCCGAGATCACATACTGCAGGAATATTGAAGTTTCTATCTTTGATATTACTTGGTAATCCTTTCTGCTGACCTCACAAACAGATCACTTTAAAAGGATTTTTTAATAATTGAGATGTAATATGAATAAATTAATAAAATACATTAAAAAAACAAAAAAAAAAAGAATTTTTAGCCTTAAAGCAAAAAGAGATATATAGCGGCAAAGAATAGCAATAGAATTTCCAACAATTCCTGAAACTCAGAGGTCTTTCTCACGTTAGATTCTCATTCTGTACAGTACAGTTCACGTGTTTAGAAATAACTCTTGGTTGACTCTATACAGAGAGACTCTGAGTAGCAAGAATCTTGCAAATTGAGGCTAAAGAGGTGACTCAGCACTCAAGAGTATTCACTACTCTTGCAGAGAACCAGGTCCAGTTGCCAGCACTTCCATGGTGGCTCTTAATGATCTGTAACTCCAGATCCAAGGGAACCATGACCCACTTCTGACCTCTGCAAGCAGCAATCACACATGAAGCACCTACATACATTCAGGCAAAATGCCCATACACATAAAACAAAGTAACTATGTCTAAAAAACAAAACATCTTTTCTTTCCCAATAGCATCCTTAAGCTCTCTGTTTTTTAAGATATAGATCAAGGAAGGGATTCAGCAGAGGGTTAATAAATGTGTAAGCCACAGAAATCATCCAGCTCTTCCCTGGAGAGTTGATGATGTCAGACCCAATACAATGATATCATGCACCAATACCATGATGTTATGCACCAGTACCATGATGTCATGCACCAATACCATGATGTCATACACCAATATCATTATGTCATGCACCAACACTGTGGTGCATCTGTACTGGAGAAGAGCTATGCTCTTGTGGGACAATGGTGGAAGATTGTGCCTCCCTTTGCAGAGTACATATCAGAGTGACAAACAAGATAGTGACACAGAAAACATGAGGAGACAAAGGATAGTGAAGATAATAACACTATCCTTTTCATTTACTCGATAATTTTATGTTTATAAACTTCCATTTATATTTTACTTTAATTTATAAAACTTTACTAGGTGCATTTTTTAAGACTCCAAATGAGGAAACCACAGTTCACAGAAGTAAACTGAGTTTGTCCAAGTTTACACAACTGTTCATTAGCTGACGTAGAATCTTATAGCAAGATTGTTGACTTTATCTCTCTTCTTCCACCAAACACAAAGAGATGTCGATGAGAGTTTGTCTAATTCTTTTCTACAGCCTGCCTGAAATTTTCAGTTTAAAATCCCAGTTTTAATGGGGGGATAATGCTTCTCCAAGAAGTCATGGGTTATCAGGCAGATGTGAGATACCGCCCTTTGAGGCATTGGTGGAGAGGGGAGACCCCAGAGATCTCCAAAACAACACAAGCCATCGTTGTTGTTCTTGTCCCCCCCCCCCAAGAGGTTGATGGTAAGACACTATAGTTGAAGACAGCACAAGCTTTGATCATAGGATTTGGAGAAATCAAACTGATACTGTCCTGGAATCTTATTCCATGCTGGCTGGTTAGCATAGTACTGAAAGGTGCTATGCAAGCTGCGGGGGTGGGGGGTGGGGAGTCATCAGCAGTCTTACATAGTTGTGAATACTCTGAGCTACAATAACAACCAGATAGACAAGATATGTGCATGAGTGCAATAATGGCATGAAAGTTGTAGGTGTAGCCAACTGCTTTTTTGTTAGACTTAAGACTCACTCCACAGGAGAAAATATTTGCCTGGTAGTGTAGATCTTGTCAAGGATCCACAGCCAGGGAGCTCATACATCCTGGGAGCTTACTATTATAATTGAATAGACAAAGTATCAAACTGCTTTCTAAATATCTCTATATAAATGGGTTACATCTCAGTCCTCATCGGATAGGCTTTTTTGTAGTGGATGGAAGTTAATACAGATAACAAGTGTGTGTATGGAGTGCACAGCCCTAAATGGGAAGTCTACATGCCATGTCCTCTCCCCAAGTCTCAGGAATATCACAGAAGAGGGGCAGAAATATTGGTAAGAGACAGAAGTCTGGTTAGTGTCTTCTGGACATGTCTGTCTTGAATTCACTGCGGCTATAGTTGCCCACACACGATCAAGCCACTCAACACTGCAACGTGGATACAAGAGGGGCTCAAGATCCTCTACCCTTGGCTGAGGAGCTACTGACAGTTGATGGCTTCTGGGAGAGAGCAGTCAGTTTTCTTAGGGATGTGGTCCCAGGCAGGTTGACCATGCTTCAGTGCATAGCCCTAAATATATGCACATAAGCCTGGCATGGTGGTGTACACCTTTAATCCTAGCACTTGGGAGGCTAAGGCAGACAGATCTCTGTGAGTTCAAGGCTAGCTGGTCTACAAATCGAGTTCCAGGACAGCCAGGGCTACACACAGAGAAACTCTGTCTCGAAACAAACAAATAATACATACACATACACACACACACACACACACACACACACACACACACCCCGCCTACACTAGACTCCTTGGGTTATTTAAGAAAAGAAGAAAAGGAGACATAGTTGAAAGGTGGAACAAAGAGAAAGAGGGAACACAGGGTGAAATGATCAAAATACACTGTATATATATATATATATATATATAAATTATATAAACAAATCTCTAGTTTTCATAAATAATGACCTTCTAAAAACTCATTAGTAATAGAGCCATTTCCTTCACATAGCTAATACCACAACTCCAACAGGCTCAGACCACAATTTTATTTCTGAATTAAAAATAAATTAAATAAGAACATAATGGCATTATTTCATACTGTTCAAATATAATTCCACTAAAATTTCATTATGAAATTGAGCATGATGGATATGTAATGAAGAAAGTGAAAACCAATCATATGTAAATCTTACACAGTGAATGAACTAAACATGTTGGCTCATTATTGTTGCAGAATATACATATGTATATATATATATATATTATATTGTTACATTCACATTTAACAGCTTAGATTATCACTGGACTGTCCCTAGTGACCATCAGCCTGAGCTAAAAATTAACCCTGGAGAATTCATTTTGTCTTAAAGCCATTGGCTCTGCCATAAGATGGTGCTGCTGCTTACTAGATATGACCTTGTTGAAAGAATTATTTAACCTCTCCATACCATGGTTCTTTATGTGTAACATGGGGGTGAGTCTGTGAAGATCAAATGAGTTAGCACTTACTGGGGAGCTAAGATATTGCCAAGTATATAGCTAAATGGTCAATGAATACTAGCTAATGTTATAAATGTTGGGGTCTTATTACATATGTAGTATTCTCCTTTGAAAACTGTGGAAAATTATCCTTTAAATCTAAGTGTTACCCAAGAAAAGTACTTGGTGTGTTCATATAATTGTTTGCTGTTAGGTGAATGCTGGTATTCTTAAATTTAATTGTACTCTATTATTTTCATTAGCTTTGAGGAAACCCGGAGACATGTAGGCAAGTGAGCACATTTCTAAATAGCAAGTTTGCTACTGAGTTCTCTAAAATCCTGCTTTAATTCTCTTCTTTAACCCAAACTTTTGACTTTTTCATCTTAATTTGTGTAGAAATATTTTAAGCTGCTTCAAATATTATTTGAAAAGCCATTGAGAATATAGTACCCTAAAATAGAATTCATTAATTTCAACAAATAACATGGCTAGCGATAAACTATTCGTTGGAACGCCTCTTTATTAGAGTTAATGAAAATAATGGTACAGGCCAGCACTTATTGGTGTTTTCATCTGGCCATAGACCCAGGAATTCTTGCCATTGGGTTTTCATATTGTTCTCCTCTGTTCTCCTCCTGACTTAAGTGTTACAGCATCAGGTAAGAGATAGACGGTCTGTTATCATCTATTTCAAGGTATTTACAACATCCAGAAAAGAATGGGGTAGGGGCATGGAAAGATGGCTCAGAAATTAAGGACACTTGCTGCTCTTAAAGAGGACCCGAGGTCAGATCCCAGCACCCATGTGGGGAACTCATAACTGCCTGAAAGTACAAGCTCCAGGAGCTCCAGCACCATCTTCTGGCCTCTGAAAGCTCATGCACTCATGTATCATAAACACATACACATGAATTAAAAGTAAAAGTTAAATAAAGAGAAGAGAGTGGTTTCTTTACTTTTTTGTGCATTGTGGTATATGTATACACACCCATACATTCAGACTGAGGCCAGAAGATGACATTAGTTGTCCTATCTCACAACTTTCCACCATATTCCCTTGAGTTTGAGCCTTTCTCTGAACCTGCAGCTGGGCTGGCAGCCAGAAAGCTCTAATGATTCATCTGTCTACTCCCCGCCCCCCGCCGCCCCCACGACTCCCACAAGCATGGAAGTGCAGGCACACACAACCATCCCTGGCTTATGTGTGTGTGCAGGGAGGAGGGTACTCAAAACTCAAATCCAGATTCCCATAGTTTCATGGCAAGTGCTTTTGCCCAATTGATCAATCTCACACCCCACCTTTTTCTCTTTAAAAAACAAAAAACAAAAAACTGAAAGGATCATTCTATATTCCAAATCCTTTTTCTATCCCTCTCTATCAGTCTCCTGAGCTTGTTATTTTCTTGCCTCAGCTTCCCAAGTGATGGGACTAAGAGCAAAGGTAACTTTGGCTCCAAAGATTAGATAGATAGATAGATAGATAGATAGATAGATAGATAGATAGATAGGAGATAGACACATAGATAGAGAGATACATAGATAGATGATAGATATTATTACTATCTACTTTTAATATAAAGAAACGATTAGGGATTGGGGAGAAGACTCCAGTACTTGTTGCTCTTGAAGATGACCCAGTTCCCACTCCCAGCAACCACGCAGACACTCACAACCACCTGTAATACCAGTTCCAGAAGATCTGACACCCTCTTCTGACCTCCTTGAGCACCAAGCTTGCACATGCTGTACTTATATTCATGCATAGAAAACACTCATACAGGTGATGGGACTAAAGGCAAAGGAACAAAGGCAAAATAGTAAAATAAATAAACAAAGGAAAGATTAGGACTCAATTTTGTTGGCTGGACCCGAAGGCTGCACCCTTACTATGCCCTTTGCAATGTAAAAAAAACAAAAACAACAACAACAAAAAAAACCCAAAGAATTATTCATTTTTTTTGTCTCAAAGAAACCCTATGGGCTTTATTGCAGGTTTAATACCATGACATATTAAACTCAATTTTTAAAAAAGAAATAAAGTTTAGATTTTATAAATGATCACTATCAGATAAAATGGCAAGATTGTACTAAGGAAGTGAGATTTCAGGAGACTTTTAATGCCAAAAAGAAGGGTCAGCAGAGCATTTTGTACGTAGATGCATTGGTGTCTACAAGCCTTTAAAATGTGACAGAATGAAAGCCATCTATCACCTGCCGTCACTACTCTACTTCATTTGTTTCCTCTCTTCTTCTCTGACTTTCCTCTGCCAGCCCTTATTCTAAGCCCTGTGGCAGAAAACAAGGCTTCTTAAGGCATCGTGAGTCAATGTAACACTTAGCTATTGAAAACCTGACAGAAGCAGGGGATGATGATGAGCACTCCCAAACCAAGGTAGTCGTGAGCTCAACTGCTGCTCCGTCCTCAGCGCTTGTTAACTCTGAGCTGCCTTTCCCTCAGACTGTGTTCCTCCTTATTTAGTGAGTAATCTCCCTAGGAAGGAATGTTTCCGACTTCCTGAGCCAGAACATTCTTGCCAAAAGTCTTTTTATTGCATCAGTCACCTCTTGGTTCCTTATGCTGTAGATTAAAGGATTCAGTAAAGGGGAGAAAAAAGTATAGACAATAGATACTGCACGGCCTTCTTCCGGGGAGTAGCTGGAGCTTGGGCGAAGGTAGATGAGGGTGCAGCACCCATACTGCAGGGCAACCACGAGGAGGTGTGAGGAGCAGGTAGAGAAGGCCCGGCGCTTCCCCTCAGCTGACTTCATCCTCAGGATGGTAGCCACAATGCAACCATAGGAGAGACAGATAAAAAGGAAGGGAATGGCCACTGCAGCCACGCTGATGGCAAAGAGAGCTGCCTGGTGTACCCGAGTGTCCGTACAGGCCAGGCGCATGACTGCAGGCATGTCACAGAAGAAGTGGTAGATCTCATTGTGGCCACAGAATGGAAGGTGGCAGATCAGAATGGTCAAAGGTAGGGACAAGAGGAATCCCAGTCCCAGAGAACCTAATGTCATCTGCCCACATAGCTGCCAGCTCATAAGGAGGCTGTAATGCAGCGGATGACAGATGGCCACGTACCTATCATAAGCCATGATGGCGAGCAGGACACAATCAGATCCTCCAAGAAGGATGAAGAAGAACATCTGGGCGCCACAGCTGGGCAGAGAGATAAGCATCTTCCCCATGGAGAGGATGCTAGCCAGAGTCAGTGGAGCAATGTTGGTGGAATAGCCAAGCTCTAATGTGGCCAACACAAAGAGGAAGAAGTACATTGGGGTGTGGAGGGAGTGATCCTGCCAGACTGTGAGACCAATGGTGAGGTTTCCAATGAGGCTTCCTAGATACAGCAGCAAGAAGCCCATGAACACCAGGGAAGCCACCGTGGAGTTGGTTGAAAAGGGGTGAAAGTGAAAATATACCACCCCTGTCTGATTTTCCTCCTCCATTAGACCTAGTACGGGAAAGAAGTCAAGGGCAAAGTTATTGTCCCGTGTCACTGACGCAGTCTGCCGTCTCCAGGTCCTTGTTCAAAGGGCTTCCTTTGGCTTTCAACCCCCACTAGCCCTGTGACTTTGAGAAATTTGGACTCCAGCATTTTCACCGTGAAGCTCAGAAATGTACAACACCCACCTAAGAGTACTGGTGAAAATTAAATGAGACCCCATGCCCACAAGCGCAGAGACCAACGCCAGGAATTCATGAGGCTCCTCATACAGGTTCCCTTGCAATTTGCATGCTGATCGTCATCCCACTCCTTTTGGAGCTGCGCTTTCCCACCAGCCTCATGCCTCTTTGTTTCTGTGACTACACAGTCACCAGAAGAGTTTGCAAGTACAGATCTCTAAGGATGCCTGTGAGTCTCACGCCACGCTCAGAAGGCAAGCAACACAATGTCTGCCCTTTACCCATTCCGCACATGTGGGTATTCAAAGCCCAGAGAAATTAAATAGGCCACATTGTTACCTGGGTAAGCCTTTAAAACTTGTAATTCTTGTCCTAGAAATCTACAAGTAGAACAATATGATAAGCAGATTTGGGCCCAGGGGTCCCGCTCAAACTAAGGCACCAGCCAAGGACAATACAGGAGGTAAACTTTAAACCCCTACCCAGATCTAGCCAATGGGCAGAACATTCTCCACAGTTGAGTGGAGAGTGGGGTATGACTTTCACACGAACTCTGGTGCCTCATATTTGACCATGTCCCCTGGAGGGGGAGACCTGGTGGCACTCAGAGGAAGGATAGCAGGCTACCAAGAAAAGACCTGATACCCTATGAGCATATACAGGGGGACATAATCCCCCTCAGGAACAGTCATAGGGGAGGGGAATAAGGGGAAAATGGAAGGGAGGGAAGAATGGTAAGATACAAGGGATGGGATAACCATTAAGATGTAACAAGAATAAATTAATAAAAAAATTTTAAAAAATAAATAAAACTTGTAATTCTGGTCTTTTTTTTTTTCTTAACCCTTTAACAATCCAATTTCATAGTTGCATTGTACCAACCTTACGGTTGGTTCATCTTCTTTTATATTGCCCTTTATCCACGCTCTGGTAGTGTCTGCCTTACAGGGCTCACCCTGTCACTCACCTTGACATTATAGGTCCAGTGCAGTCTCTTTTAAATGCTCTCTAACCTGTGCTGATCAATTCGGAAAGTCTTAAAAGATATCTTCATATTCTTGCATTATCACATCCAATTATTAAATCCTGATGCATGAAATATTTTTATAAGTGAAAATGGAGTTCTTTGCCGAGGAGTGACTTCAGGAAATAGCCTTTAAAAAATCTTCAGTCACCAGGTATGCCTCCACTGACACTTCAATGTTTCGGATCTTGAGTTAGCTGCAATATGGGCTCACAGATGCATGCAAACATTTCCCTGTGGTTGTGGTTAACCTCTCCCGTTGGATGAAGCTGGCCAAATTGGCACCAGAATGGTCTTCCCCTTGATGTTTGCAGCGGATACTCAGAAAAGCCAGGCAAAGAGCACTGTTCTGCTAAAAGAGAAGAGTGAGGCCGAAGAACAAACCCCGCCGTTGGTTTGTGTTGGTTTGCTGACCAGCGAAGGCAAGCATCAGTGCGGCGTTTGGCTTTGCTTTGCTTTGCTTTGGTTTATGATGATCGGGCTGCTGGAGGAGGGGTCATTTCCTTTGGGAGTGCGGCCACCAGAACAGCAGGTTGCTTATGCTCATGTGGCCAACGCTAGATGAATTCCCTGGGTTATTAAAAACAAAAGGGGACATAACAGTGAGCGGGGCAAAGAACACATGTTGGGGGAGTCCTGGGGGAAATGTGAGGAGGAAGTGGGGTGTGTATGATCAAGACAAATTGTATATGTGCATGAAATTCTCAAAGAAATATAGCAATATTAATAAATAACTAGTGACTTTCCATGCTGGGAACTCTGCGGAGAAATTAATATTTACAAGCCAGTTGCTAGAGAAGTAGAGGGCTCAAAGCTTTAGAAAAATTTTAGTTTTATTCTTTAATTTATCAGCTCATAAAGAAATGTTTCATTGTGACAATTTTCAAATAAACTTTGCTTTCATTATTTCTAGAAAAACAATTTTAAAATACCTTGAAATGTTCTATTTTGTCAAAATATTGACAATTTCCAAGATAGGCAATGCTCAAATAAGTGTTCATTATACCACCTTTTACTGGGTGTGGGTTAAAGATATCCCAAACCAAAATTTAACATTTTAAATCAAATTTATTCTAAATGAATCTGAAACAATGACAACTTCATTTTAATAGAGAATAATGAAAACAAGTTAACATAGAACACCAGATTAAACCCATGTAATATAATTATTTGAAATTATATTTATAAAGAGGGTGCATTAACATCAAAATATGTGTTTCATAAAGCAAATAAGCAACACAAGAGACCGATTTCCACGGTGTCAATAGAATCCAGATTTTAAGTTACAGCTGTATTTTTCCCATTTTATAGTTTTTATTCTCTTTAATAAGTAGCATAATTAATTATGAATACAGTGTAATTTTTTAAAAGATACGGACAGCTGTTGCACACTGTGTGCTTGGTCAACACACCCCTTCAGTCCACCTCATCCCCTCTTTCTCTGTGTGGCCTTAGCTGCCTTGGACTTGCTTTGTAGACCAGGCAGGCTTTAAACTCACAGTGATCCACCTGCCTCTGCCTCCTGACTGCTGGATATAAAGATGTGCGCCACCACACCTGGCTCCTCTCTTTTTTTTTTTAAGATTTATTTATTTATGTAAACAATGTTCTGTCTACATGGACACATGCATGCCAGAAGAGGGCACCAGATCTCATTATAGATAGCTGTGAACCACCATGTGGTTGCTGGGAATTGAACTCAGGACCTTTGGAAAAGCAGCCAGTGCTCTTAACCCCTGAGCCATCTCTCCAGCCCACACCTCACTCCTTCTTGAGTCATTTGTGTACATGTCAGTCTCCCTGGCTATATACTACATATGAACTTCTAGCTTCTTTGAGGACAGATTTTCGTTGTCTTTACACGCACACACACACACACACACACACACACACACACACACACAGTTTACATATGATAAAGTGCAGCTTTCTTTTAGTAGCTCACCAAAAGCTAATATGAAAAGGTGAAGAATAGTGGCTAACATAAACTGAGTGTCTGGTGATGTGTTAAGTACTGAGAATAATTGTGACTGGTGTTTGTTGGATGCCTGGCAGTATTCTAAGTACCTTCCTATCAGTTAAGCCATTTATTCTCCATAGTAAACTGACAAGGAAGGTGCTGCTTCCCTCACTTTACAGAAAAACACAAAACCTGCAGCCTGACTCTAGCTAAGAGGCTGCAGGTTGTGCACACTTACCCACTCCTCATGTTGACTTGCCACAGCCATGTCCCCACATCTGTCACCTTTATGGGTTTCAGCTTTACATACGTGGACTTGTATAAAAATAATGATTTATCACGTTTTACCTACAGGAGAAAAACATGTCACCTGGTTTGAAAGCAAGAACACTTTCCTCTTCTTTCTTCCTTTCTTTGTTTCTTTTGGGGGGGGCTTTCTTTTTGTTTTTTGATACTGGTTTCTCTTTGACTGTCCTGGAACTTTCTTTGAAGACCAGGTTAACCTCAAACTTCCTGAGATCTGCCTGCGTCTGCCTCTTAAATCCTGGGATTAAAGGAGTGTGCTACCACCACCCAGGTGAAATATTTTTTTTGTAAGTGCACCCAGTATGAAACCATACATAGTTTTAATCTTCGATAAGAGAAAAAAGAACCCTTATTGTAATTTTTACTGCCAAAGTGAGAAAGAGAGAGAAAAGAAGTGGGAGAGACAGAATCTGTTATCACAAAAACTCTTTTCTAACAAAAGATAAAGCTTACCTTGAGCTGATGAAAAATCACAAGAACATTAAGTTGCCAGGTGGCTTTTCAAGCATTTCTTCTCCCAAGAGCCTTGGACATATCTCATCTCAGGGACCAGAGAAACAGAGTCCTGGAGGCTCCCGAGATGTTCCTCCGGGACGTGGTGGAGACCAATGCAACCCACATTCTCTTCTCAGGAATCCCCAATGACTTCATCTCTTTAGTAGCTATCTCCTGAGCACCTACCACCTTTATGTTTCTTGTACTGTTCTTGGGACTAGAGATACAGAAGTTAGGAAATGGAAAACATGACTTGATGAAGGTTATATCCTAGTAAGATAGAACAGACGAGAAGAGAAAAATAAGTAAACAATATAATTATAGGTAACGTGTGCTCCATGAAAAATAAAGCAAGGCAGTAAAATGAAGAGGGATGATGGCGGAAATGGGCAAAAGTAACTAGAGTTGAGATAGTTCTGTCTAGGAATATGACCTTTGAGCAGACACACACACACACACACACACACACACACACACGATCCAAGAAAAAGAATCCTGAGAAAGAAGGCAACTTGTGCAGTGGTTTAAGGCAGGCATTGGTTGGTGCTTTAATGAGTCCCAGGAAGTGGAAAGCCTGGTGGAGAAATGCAAGCAGTCATGAGAGATGAAAGAGAGGAAGGTCGCAGCAACTGTGGGAATGTTCAGTACTCCAGTCTACCAGTATTTCAGCGTGACTTTCACAGAAGCCACTGAATATTTCAAGTAGAGCAATATCTAGCTTTGTGTTAGAACGCCATACTTGACCGTGGCACAAAGAACACAGTCAGAAGTGAGATGATAGCCAGGAGGCTGGTACTTCAGGGTGAAGACTGATGACCGGGGAGTCAGACTCACATCTAGGCCTATTTCTACCTTCTTTCTTTTCCTCCCTGAAGTTCACTTATGTGGAGGTCCGTGTAGATGTGAGGGCGGAAAATGTGATGTTCCTGCATAGCGTATTATTTCACTCGCTTGGTCTTGTTAAAAATAAATAAATAAAGCCCAGGTAGTTGAGGCTGTTGCTGCAGCTGAGAGTAGGAAGAATGCCTGGCGATCGTGTGCAGAGCCCTTGGTCAGTCCCCAGATGTGATGGCACACCCTTGGGATAAGTAGGGGCAGGAGGTTCAAACGTTCAAGGCCATCCTCAATTATGTATGGAACTCAAGGCTAGCCAGGGCTATACTGAGACTCTGTTTTTTTTTTTTTTTTAATTGTCCAAAACTATTAAGCATACTCTGCTATGCTTGCAGATAGGAGGCTAGCACAATTGTCCTCTGGGAGGCTTCACCAAGTTGTGGATTGAAACAGATGCTGAGACCCACAGCCACACTTTAGGTGGAGCTTGGGGAATCTTGGAGAAGAGTTGGGGGAAGGATAGAGGGACTTGGAGGGGACAAGAACGCCACAAGAAGACCAAAAGAACAAGGCATGGTGGCGCACGCCTTTAATCCCAGCACTTGGGAGGCAGAGGCAGGTAGATCTCTGTGAGTTCAAGGCCAGCCTGGTCTACAAAGTGAGTCCAGGACAGCCAAGGCTACACAGAGAAACCCTGTCTGAAAATACAAAAACAAAAGAATAAGACCAAGAGTCAACAAGGCCCATGGTGGTTCACAGAGACTAAACCACCAACCAAAAAGGATACATGGACTGGACCTAAGACCCCTACACATATGTAGCTGATGGGCAGCTTGGTCTTCATGCGGCCCCCCTAGCAAATGGAACAGGGCTGTCTCTGACATGGACACAGCCACCTGCTTTTGGATCACTTTCCCCTAGCTGGACTATCTTGTCTGACCAGGAGCAGAGGAAGGATGTAAAATGAATAAATAAATTAACTAATGAGGAAAAAATGTCCAGTAGGATAGCTCAGGAGGTAAAAGCATTAGCTTCCAAGCCTGATGATCTGAGTTCAATTCCCCAGAGTCCACATGTGCTCTCTAACTGTCATGGACAAACACACACACACACACACACACACACACACACACACACACACATACACACAATCTCATGGACACACATTAATTGAGTATTAAATAACTAAATGCTTAAATTTTTAATATAATATAATAAAAATAGTTGGGCAATTTTGTTCTCTGAATTCTTTTCCTAAAATATTTAGTAAAAATTTTATCTGTAAGAGATATTAATAAGCTGGAAGCTATTGAACCAAATTTTTTGCTTAGTGAGGCACTTAAACTTTTACTCACCATTGTTTCCATGTTACAGGTGATGAAATTGAGGCTTTAAGAGTTAAACAATCTTTCTGCTAGGTGCTGGCTGCTTGCTGTCAAAATGGGCAAGCTCTTCAGTCTCTTTGTGCCTGGCTAATAGGGTTCTCAGCTAGAGTCACCCACATATTCTCCCAGAAGCTTACCCTGTTGTAAGTCTCCAGCCTGTCTCAGAGATGCCCCAGGCCCTGGTTTCTCTGCTCTCTGCAAGCCCTCTATCCTCTTGCCTACCCCACCCCCCCCCACCCCACCCTGCTCTCCACCCATCAGACCCCACCCTCATTTCCTTCAGCACTCTCTTTCCTATCCTGTTCCTTCTCTTCAAGCACTTCCTTTGTTTATTGTGTTTCCACTTCTCAGTGAGATTCGTGCATCCTCCCTTGAGCCCTCTTCGTTACTTCTTTAGGTCTGTGAATTGTAATATGGTTATCCTGTACTATATGGCTATTATCTGCTTAAAAGTGAATACATACCATGTGTGTATTTCTGGGTCTGGGTTACCTCACTCAGGATGATCTTCACTAGTTCCATCCATTTTCCTGCAAATTCCATGATTTCCTTGTTTTTAATAGCTGAGTAGTATTCCATTGTGTAAATGTGCCACTGTTTATTTATTCTTCAGATGAGGGACATCTGGGTTGTTTCCAGTTTCTGGCTATTACAAGTAAAGATTCTATGAACATAGTTGAGCAAATATCCTTGTATGGTGGAGAATCTTTTGGGTATATGCCCAGGAGTGGTATAGCTGGTCTTGAAGTAGAGCTATATCCAATTTTCTGAGAGGCCACCCTCTAACCAAACAGGACTCCTAGTAGAGGGAGGGGAACACCAACCTGCCCACAAAAACTTTAACCCAAAATTTACCTGCCGACAAGACGTGCAAGGATAAAGAAAAGACAGAGATTGAGGGAGTGCCCAACTAACGCCTGGCCACACCATGCAAGAAAGTCAATCCCTGACACTATTAACAACACTCTGCTATACTTGTAGACTATGCTATACTTGCATAGGTATCCTCTGAGAGGCCCCACCCAGCAACAGATCGAAACCAATACTGAGACTCACAGCCAAACTTTGGGGAGAGCACAGAGAGTTTTTTGGAGGAGTGAAAGGGAAGATAGAAGGACCCAGAGGAGCTCTGCAAGAAGGTCAACAGAGCCAACTAACCTGGGCCCCAGGGGGCTTTCAGAAACTGAAACACCAACCAAGGAACATGTATGGACTAGACCCTAGGCTCCCTACACATATGTTCCAGATGGGCAGCTTGCTCTTCAGTCTTGTTGTGAGTTCTCTAGTAAGGAGAGCAGGGGCTGTCTCTGACAATGACTCTCTTGCACGCTTTTTGAGCACTTCCCCCTGATGGGACTCCCTTGCCAGGCAACTGTGGTAGAGCATGCATTCAATCCTGACGGGACCTGACATGCTGAGAAAGGCAGGTGGCGGGGGGGGGGGGGGCTTCCCTTTTCTGAGGGGTAGAGGAGGGGAGATACAGAGAAGAGGGAGGGAGGGAAGGAAGGAGGGATGAACTGGGAGGAGAGGAGGGAGGGTTATGATTGGGATGTAAAGTAGAAGAAAAGAGAAGAAAGAAAGAAAGGAAGAAAGAAAGAAACTGAGAAAATGGTGCTGGTCATAGCTGAATGCAATGCAGGACACAAAGCCCTCATCATAAAGAATACTGATGATGGCACCTCAGACTGCCCTTACAGCCATACCTTGGTGGCCAGAATTGACCGCTATCTCCTTTGTGAACATTTATAACTACAAACACCTCATGACCACAAGGTACTCTGTAGATATCCCCTTCGGCAAGACTGCTGTCAACAAGGATGTCTTTAGAGACCCAGCTCTAAACTCAAGGCCAGGCAGGAGGCCAAGGTTAAGAGTGAGGAATGAAGACAGAGAAGAGCAAATGGTTTTTCCAGAAGCTTCACTTTTAAGTATACTTTTGTTTCCATCATTAAAATAATTTTTTAAGAAGAGCTAAACAACTGAGCCAAGAGTGGTGGCACATACCTTTAATCCCCTCACTGGGGAAGCAGAGGCAGGTGAATCTCTGAGTTCATGGCCAGCCTGGTCTACAGAGAGAGTTCCAGGACAGCCAGGGCTACACAAAAAAACCCTGTCTTAGGGGAAAAAGTTTAAACAACTGCCTGGATGGTGAAGAAATGGCTCAGTGCTGCTCTTCCAGAGAACAGGAGTTCTGTTCCCAGCGTCTGCATCAGGCAATGCAAAACCACTTGTCATTCGAGCTGCAGGAGATCTAGTGCTCTCTTCTGACCTCCAGAAGTGGTTGCAATCATGTGCACTCATGTACATATACACATAATGAAAAACAAAATAAAAATAAAATCGTTAAGAAGTTAAACAACCTGGCCAAAATTAGCTATCTTAAAACAAGTATCTCTGGGACTGGAATTCAATTTGATTGATATCTAAGTTGTATCCCACAGCATCCTGTTTTTGGTGGACACGGTATGTGCAAAGTTTGGTTCAAGGATCAACAGTGTCAGCAGCACCTAGAACTGTGGTTCTCCAGATATATCCAGCTCTCAAATACAGTAAGTTTGTTTTGTTTGGCTTTGTTTTTTGAAATAGGTTCTCATGTCAGCTGATCTCAAGCTCATGATGTAGCTGAGGAGAACCTCAAGCTTAGGCCCCTCCTGCATCGCCTCTGGAGGACTAGGATTGCACACTGGCATTACCATGCTAGGCTTGAAATATAATGGCTTTTTATTAAAATGTAGCCAATAGGCAGCTCAGGCCTCATGTAGGTCCCCTAGTAAGGGGAACAGAGACTGTCTCTGACATGGACTCTGTTACCTGCTTTTTGATCATTTCCCAGGCCACAAGGGAAGAGGATGCACCCAGTCCTGGTGCAACTTGATGAGCTGGGGTGGGTGGATGGGGTCTCCCCTTTTCTGAGGAATAGGGGAGGAGGTGAAGGAAGAGGGAGAAAGGATGGGACTGGGAGGAGAGGAGGGAGGGGGCTACAATTGGGATGTAAAGTAAATTAATTAATTAGTTAATTAATTAATTTAAAATTAATAAATACAATTTTTTAAATTCCTTACCATTACTAGGTATAAATTTATACTCTATGAGACCAATTCTCCCCTTTTTATGTCTTGCAATATTAAATCTCCCAAAAGTGTTGACACTGTGGTGATCAGAGATAACCTGTGTGGTATCTGATGTTTTAAAAGCTTGATTCTGGCCGGGCGTGGTGGCGCACGCCTTTAATCCCAGCACTCGGGAGGCAGAGGCAGGTGGATCGCTGTGAGTTCGAGGCCAGCCTGGTCTACAAAGTGAGTCCAGGATGGCCAAGGCTACACAGAGAAACCCTGTCTCGAAAAACCAAAAAAAAAAAAAAAAAAAAAAAAGCTTGATTCTGTTGCTTTGCTATTGAAAATGAGCCTTTCAGGGCCTGGAGAGATGGCTCAGAGGTTAAGAGCACTGGCTACACTTCCAAAGGTCTTGAGTTCAATTCCCAGAAACCACATGATGGCTCACAACCAACCATACATGAGATCTGGTGCCCTCTTCTGGCCTGCAGGTGTTACATGCAGGTAGAACACTGTATACATAATAAATAAAATATTTAACAAAAAGAAGGAAAGAAATAAAAGAAGGAAGGAAGGAAGGAAGGAGGAGAAAGTGAGGCTTGCCCAGCCCTTGCTCAGGCGACATGAGAGAGCAGGCCTCGAAGATGTGAGAGCAGGAGATCTGTCCCTGTCCTTCACCATTTGGGAGAATCAACCCACAGCTGGGGGAGAGGGGGGTTGTGGGGGCATAAGCATGGGAGAGTTGGCTCTGCCACCTGCCTGCCATGTGGTGCCATGGGTAATGAAGAGACGCTTTCCCCTACTTTGCCCCTCAACATCTGTGGAAGGCAGGATTGCTGGCCCCCAGGGTAATAAGAGCAGGAGAGCTTTTCCTGTCCCTCACTGGCTGCAGCACTCAGGAGAGTGAGCCTTGCACCTTGCCTGGACAACAAAGTAGAGCTGGTCTGGTGAAGGTTCTGGTTAACCAGCCTTGAGAGTGTGAGAGCATGAGAGCTGGCCCTGCCCTCTGTCAGCTGAGTCACTGGGTGAGCTAGTTGGGGCAGTACTGGAGAACTCACCCTGGTGGTGTGGGTACAGGAGAGCTGGATGGCTGACTAGTTCAGCTACCACCCAGGCCTAGATCTAAGGCTTTCAGCTGGCCCACCGCAACATCTACCACATAGATTAACTGCTGGAACACATGAAGGGGCTGGTCATGCAGACCTAAAGCTGCATGATCTCTGTGACACAGGTAACAACAGGATATCCCAGAGGAGTCCCAGTAAGGATCCAGTATTGACAGTGTAGCAGAAGCCAGAGGCCTTGAAACAGATCAGTGACTCATTCCAATGATGATTTGCAAATAAAAGATGTGTGTACAAAACAGTATCCTGTGGGACACACTGTAACACACCACAGCTTCCACAACAAGATTTTTTTCCTTATGGGGTAGAGGCCTCAAGGGGGGAGGAAGATACAAAGGGACAGGAAAATGAGTGGGACTGGGGTGCGTGACGAGAAATCACAAAGAATCAATAAAGAGTTAAATCAAAAGAAGAAAGAAAGAAAGAAAGGTTTTTTTCACAATGGGGGTGCGAATGCAGGTGTTGTGGAAACCACAGCTAATTCAAAGCCAAAAGGGGAAAGGAAAAGACTCACAACAACTGTGCCATCATTGGACATGTAGATTGCCACAAGTCCACCACAACCAGTCACCTGCTCTGCAAATGTGATGGAATCGACAAGCGAACCATCGAAAAGTTTGAAAAGAAGGCAGCCGAGATGGCAAAAGGCTCCTTCAAGAATGCCTGGGTCTTGGACAAACTGAAGGCTGAGCGTGACATCTCCCTGTGGAAAGTTGAGACCAGCAAATACTATGTGACTACTATTGATGCCCCAGGACACAGAGACTTCATCAGAAACATGACTACAGGCACATCTCAGGCTGACTGTGCTGTCCTGATCGTTGCTGCTGGTGTTGGTGAATTTGAAGCTGATATCTCCAAGAATGGGCAGACTTGTGAGCATGCCCTTCTGGCTTATCCCCTGGGTGTGAAACAGTTGATTGTTGGTGTCAACAAAATGGATTCCACTGAGCCACCCTACAGCCAGAAGAGATATGAGGAAATCGTTAAGGAAGTCAGCACCTACACTAAGAAAATTGGCTACAACCCTGGCACAGTAGCACTTGTGCCAATTTCTGGTTGGAATGGTGACAACATGCTGGAGCCAAGTGCCAATATGCCTTAGTTCAAGGGATGGAAAGTCACCCGCAAAGATGGCAGTGCCAGTGGCACCACATTGCTGGAAGCTTTGTATCCTGCCACCAATTCATCCAACTGACAAACTGCTGCAACTGCCCCTCCAGGATGTCTATAAAATTGGTGGGATTGGCACTGTCCCCGTGGGCTGAGTGGAGACTGGTGTTCTTAAACTTGGCATGGTGGTTACCTTTGCTCCAGTCAATGTCACAATGGAAGTCAAGTCTGTTGAAATGCACCATGAAGCACTGAGTGAAGCTCTTCCTGGGAACAGCATAGGCTTCAATGTAAAGAGTGAACATTCTCCACAGTTAAGTGGAGACTGGGGACTGACTTTCACACGATCTCTGGTGCCCCATATTTGGCCATGTCTCCTTGTTGGGGAGGCCCAATGGCACTCGGAGGAAGGATAGCAGAGTACCAAGAAGAGACTTGATACACTAGCATCATATTCATGGGGAGGAGGGCCCCCTCAGTCACAGTCATAGGGAAGGGAATGGGGTGAAAGCGGGAGGGAGGGAGGAATGGGAGGATGCGTGGGATGGGATAGCAAATGAGATGTAATATGAATTATTTTATTTTTCAATAAAAATGTGTTTTTAAAAAAAGTGTGTCCGTCAAAGATGATAGACATGGCAATGTTGCTGGTGACAGCAAAAATGACCCACCAATGGCAGCAGCTGAACCATCCAGGTCAAATTAGTGCTGGCTGTGCTCCTGTGCTGCACTACCACACCACTCACATAGCATGCAAGTTTGCTGAGCTTAAAGAAAAAATTGACCATCGTTCTGGCAGGAAGCTGAAAGATGGCCCTAAATTCTTGAAGTCTGGTGATGCAGCCATTGTTGTCCCTGGCAGGCCCATGTGTGTTGAGAGCTTCTCTGACTACCCTCCACTGAGTCATTTTGCTGTTTGTGACACGAGGCAGACAGTTGCTGTGGCAGTCATCAAAGCTGTGGACAAGAAGGCTGCTGGAGCTGGCAAAGTCACTAAGTCGGCCCAGAAAGCTCAGAAAGTTAAATGAATATTATCCCTCACACCTGCCACCCCAGTCTTAATCAGTGGCGGAAGAACCATCTCAGAACCGTTTGTCTCAATTGGCCATTTAAGTTTAATAGTAAAAGAGATTAATGATGCTAACAATGCATGGTAAAACCTTCAGAAGCAAAGGAGAACATTTTGTGGACCATTTGTGTGTGTGTGTGTGTGTGTGTGTGTGTGTGTGTGTGTGTGGCCATTTTAAGTTATTAGTTTTTAAAATCAGCACTTTTTATTTGAAACAACTTGATCAAAAACTGTCACAGAAATTTGAGACCCATTAAAACAAGTTTAATGAGAAAAGAAAAGAAAGAAAATGAGGCTTGCTGAGAGGTTTGTTTGTTTGTTTGTTTGTTAGAAATACTTTATTTTTAGTTCTGGAGGTGTAGGATCTGCACATGTGATCTCTTGGAGTTGAAGTTACAGGCAATTGTGAGCCATCCAATGAGGGTGCTGAGAGCAACACTCCGGTCCTCTGTAAGAGTGGCATATGTTCTAAACCACTGAGCCATCCTTCAAGATCGTGCTATGAGATTTTAATATAGATTTTCTTAACTAAGCATCTGTATATAATTGAAGACTGGCTCCATAGCAATAGCTAACACACTTTTTTGTGAAATCCAGGAAAATAGATATATTTTAGACATCATGGGTCACACAGTCCCTGTCATAACCACTCAGCTTTACTATTGTAAGTGAAAGCTGTCATGAACAATAGGTAAGAAATGGCTGTGGCAGCTGGGTGTGGTGATGGATGTCCATAATTTCAGCACTCAGGAGGCAGAGCCATGAGGATCTCTGTCAGTCTGAGGCTAGCCCGGTCTACATATACTTTGATGAAAATGGCTTCATGTAACCGAGAATTTAAAAAATTTTATTTGAAAAGGAATCTTTACTGAAATACATGGTATGTTTCCAGCATCTGTTTTATTCTTCATTTATTACTGTTAACAGTGGTTTCTCCATTGTGAACAAACATATATTAGTAAAGATTTTTTTCCTATTCATTTTTTATTTTATTTGTTTTTTGTTAGATTATTTATCTGAGTTATTTTATTTAGGCACACATTACTATAAGAGCTGGTCTTGATAGTACTTTTTCTAAATCCCATAAGTTGCAACATGCTTTGGTAGTTATCTCATTATTATTTTGAAATGCCCTAACAATTTCTTCACTCATGCTGATTTTCCAAAAGCATGTTCCTTGACTCCCATAGAGGTGCCAGTTTGCTGAAGTTCCTCCTGATGATTTCTGTATTTCTATCATGGTGTATGCTTGACATAATTTTAATCTTCCTCCATTTTGTTGCGACTTGTTTAACAGCTTAATGTGTGACCTCTCCTGGGGAGCGCTCTGTGTGCAATTATGTGCAGTCTGTTAGGGCCACTTGGCTGAGACACTAGCTTAGATCTGATGTTTCCAGGTGATTTTCTGCCGGAGTGGTCTGCTTGTTACTGAAAGTCAGAAGTTGGTCTCTTACTGTTGCTACACAGTAGCTTTTCTCTTTAATCATATGTCAACATTTGTTTTATGCACTTAGATGATCCAATGTTAGGTGCATGCATCTCCATAATGTGTCTTCTTGAAGAATTGAATCTTTATTAATATGTAATTTCTTTCTTTGTCACCTACTTTCACATTGTCTATTTTGTCTTAAGTAAGCTACTGTCCTTTCTCCTTCGATTTTCAATTGCAAAGACTATCTTTGTTCATTCCTTCTCTTTCAGTCTATGTGTTTACTTATAAGTGAGATGAGTGTTTGGGTGTTTGGTTGTTTGTTTGTCTGGTTGGTTGGTTGGTTGGTTGGTTTTTTTCAGAAAGACAGAGTTTCTCTGTGTAGTCCTGGCTGCCCTTGAACTCATCTACCTGCCTGTCTCTGTCTCTCGAGTGCTGGGATTAAAGGTTCACCACCACCACCACCCAGCTCTAGTCTTTTTTTTTTTTTTTTCAGACAGTACATAGTTGAGTCATTTTCCCCATCCCTCCAGCTACTTCATATGTTTCGGCTTCAGAAAGTCATACACTGATAGTCAGACTAATTGTTAAAAGGTAATGACATGCTACGTGCATTTTAAATGTGTTTCCTGGTTTTGTATGTATTTTCATTTTGTTACATTTGTTTATTTACTTGGAGGGAGACACATACAGAAATCAGAAGTCAACTTGTGGCAATTGGTTCTCTCCTTCTATCATGTGAGTTCTAGGACTCTAATTCAGGTTGGCAAGCTTGGCAGCACGTGTTTTCACCTACTAAGCCACCTTGCCTGACGTTTGTAGATCCTTTCTTTTTTCTTTCTGTTTTCCTTGGTGGTTAAGTAATTTTCTCTAGTGGTATACTTTCAGGTTGGTTTTGGTTTTGGTTTGTTTGGTTGGTTACTTGGTTGCATGCTTGTTTGTTTTAATGTGTATAGGTGTTTTGTATGCACGTACATATGTATGTGTACAATGTGCATGCTTGGTACCCTTGGAGGCCAGAAGAAGGCGCCAGATTCCCCTCAAGTAGGAGTAACAGATAGGTGTAGGTCACCAAGTGGGTGCTGGCTATTGAACTTTGGGTCCTCTGCCAGAACAGCCAGTATTTTAACCACTGAGCCAGCTCTCCAGTCCTTTGTTTGATTCCTTCCTTCTTAATTGTTTTATGTAATGTAGGTGTCTGTCCTCATCTCATAATTATAACAGGTTATTTTAAGTTCACAACATTCAACTCTGATCACAAAGAGATTACACTTTTCCTCTACTCCTCCACCAGCATTTTGAGTATTTACTATCACAATTTACATCTTTTATATATTATGTCTCATTTAACAAGTTATCATGTTATTGTTTTAATTTTTGTCTCATCGCTTTCATATTGATGATATAATTTAAACACGACCTTCATGCATAAGACTGTTCTAAATGTGACTGTTTACTTTCCACTCAGTTTTTCATGTTTAGATATTTTGTGTTCTCAGTGTTCTTTTCTTTCAGATTCATCGCCTACCTGTGGCATTTGTCATGACACAGGTTGAGTAGTGATGCATTCCTACACTCCTGTTGGTCTAGAAAAGTCTTTATCTCACTTTAATTTCTGAAGAATACTTCTCTGAATACAGTGTTCTTGCATGGCATGGCTTCTTTTAACCTTTAACATTTCGAAAATGTCAGATCATTTTTTTCATAATCTAGAAAGTTTGCGCTAAGATGTCTACCATCATACATTTGGTTGTTGTTGTTGTTGTTGGTGGTGGTGGTGGTGGTGGTGGTGGTTTTCAAGACAGGGTTTCTCTGTGTAGCCTGGGCTGTCGTGGACTCACTTTGTGGATCAGGCTGGCCTTGAACTCACAGTGATCCACCTGCTTTTGTCTCTCAAGTGTTGGGATTAAAGGTGTGCGCCACCACTGCCCGGCCCATCATACATGTTAAGACTCCTTCATACTTCATTCCTTCCACATGGTGTTTTTCATATGTTTTCTTTACATTTGATCTTTGAAAGCTTGATTGACTACTACTGAAGATATTGCAGCCTTCATATATTTATATAACTTCCAGAGTTAGAAGGTTTTGGCGATTACATATGGGAATATTTTCCTTTGTCTTTGTCTGGTCCCTCTTTAACATCAGCAACTTCAATTTTGGGGTTTTTTGTTTGTTTGTTTGTTTGTTTTTGTTTTTGTTTTTCAAGGCATGGTTTCTCTGTGTAACAGCTCTGGCCATCCTAGACTTGATTTGTAGACCAGGCTGCCCTTGCACTCACAGAGATTCTTCTGCCTCTGCCTTCCAAGTGCTGGATCAATTTTTTTTTTTATCTTTTAAT